>NC_138369.1:52723125-52748996 GCF_054177405.1 Leptonychotes weddellii
AAAAAGTCAGCCAAAACGTTGGGGGAAAGTTCCATTTTGTTCCTAGAACCTCCCTGAATTAAGTTCTTCAAAATATAAAAGAATCAACATCAGTTTGTTGGTAAGGGAGTCTTTTGGTTTCTGATTGTCTGGGTTTAATTTGCCTCAAGGGCTCCCCTGAGCCATGGGAGAGAACAGAGGAACTTTCCTTGTGGTAACTCTGAGAGCTTCTGGGGACCAGATGGAAGCCAATCCCACCAGCCTTTAGTGGGTCTCTGGATTGGGGGGGGTGCACACTGGCTGGGGCAAGTTATATCCTAAGACAAAATAGACCATTACAGAGAGGTGTGTCCCTAGAACAGAGGCATGGAGAAAAAAACATGGTGCCTGTATGGGTTAGTCAGTAAAGTTTTATTACTTAGAGCTAGCGGTGCCTTGATCTTGTTGGGTCTTGTTTCACCAACCGGCATGCACACTCTAGGACAGGGCCCCAGAAACTCTGGATGTGCAACTTCTAGGGATCTTGTCTTTCAATCTCCCTTTTTAGCACAGTGATTATGGCCTTTTCATAAAAAGAAGGAGCTGTTCCTAAGTCTGCCTGTGGCATTTCAAATGAACTGGCAATGAGAAGTTCTTGGTTCTTATATTGCCCAGTGAAGCCGACGGTGCTTACTTTGTTTTACCAGGTTCTTTGCTTTTCCTTTACTGCTCCTAATATCGTCCATCTTTTCTTTATTCAGAAGGTCAAGCAAAGTTAAGGTTTAAAAATTTGGGGTGGGTAAGATATATAGAATAAACAATATAAAGAGCACTGGTCTTAAATGTTCAGCTCAGTGAGTTTTTTACAAGTGTGAAAATAAATGAATAAGATAAACAAACAGGTACAAGCAGAGACTATTTATCCAGAACTTACCCTAGCAAGGGAGTTAGCACTTGCCTTTGGTAGGGACTCCAAGGCAGACAGAAGGGTGGGAGAGCTTTACAGGGGAGAAAAGCCATGGCTTCAGGAGTCCTCTGATTAGAGGCTGGAAGCAGGAGACATGGATGAGCCAGAGGCCCATAAACTAGAAGCAGGGCATCCTATGCGATTGGTTAGGGGAGCATATTGGATATTTGGCTCCTCTGGTTGGCCTTGAATTAGAAGCAGGCTGTAGGAGCAGCGGTGGCAAAAAAAAAAAAAAAAAATAGGGAAGCTGGCAGCTACTGACCAAACCCTGACTCTGTTCTGGGCCAATTGCTGCAGAGGTTGTGGTTTGGCTCCCTGGGCTTCTTATGGGAGTCAGAGTCCTATTGTCATACATGGTCTGGCCATCATCCCTTTCCTTTTCTGTCTCTTACATGTGTCCATCCATGTCTCCACCAGCTAGAACAAAGAGAGAAGTGTGTTTGAAATGTATTTAGTGTATTGTGTGTTTGAAACTTTAGTGTTTTTGAGCCCATGTAGTATAAACAATGTTAGAGCCACTTCCTATTTATGGAAGGCCTCCACTATATTTAGGGAAGTAACTGTTTAAAGTGGTCAACATAATACATGGAGTTACATCCAGAAAAAAATGCTTGCCAGATGTTCATGAGAGATGTGACTTTGTCTTTCCTTATTTTTAAGCCTGTCCAGTTCGTGTGAAGAAGAGAATATGAAAAGAGGAGGACAAAAAGAGAGTTCTGAGTGGGACCATGGAGCCCAGGAGGAAGAGGATGCGACAAAGAGGAAGTCGAGGTGCTGTGTGGGACACAGGTGGTGAGGGTAGAGGAGGGAGAGGAGGGGCAACTGGGGAAGGAGCATGGGGTGGGAGACTTCTAACAGGGAGCCATAGATTTGACTGCCATCACTCCCTATGCCCTCAGACTGCCTCTTTCCTGCTTCCAAAGAAATGCAATTCTTGGCTGGGTGCATGGCAACTCAGGAAAAAAATTACATTTTCCAGTCATCCTTGCGGGTAGGTGTGGCCACAGGACTGTTTCCGGACCACTGGGAAGGGATGTGCGGAACATCCAGACTGTTCTCCTATTGGGTAGAGGAGTGTCCTGCTCTTCTTTGCTGCTGGAATGAGCACATGGTGGTGATGAGTCATCTTGAACCATATAGATGAGGGGAATACCTTAGGGACAGCAGAGAACAAGATTGAAGGAGACTGGGTCCCTCCACCATAACCATCAGACTTGCCCCAGACTGCTGATGTCCAAGTTGTTACAGGAGAGAGAAGTAACTTCCATCTTGTTCAAGCCTCTCTTACATAAGGTCACCTCTGTGAGGCTTACATTTTCTATCTACCGATTTATGTGCTCTGCTGTGTATAATAGAATTTGGTACTTTGCTTCCCAATACTCCTCTTGGAATCTGCCCAGAGACAAGCCTACTGGTCCTATCCCCAAGGCATCTACTGGGAGCAGCCTAAGGGGGAAGCAAAGTAATCACAATGATGTTGTGTGTGCCTTTTGGTTCTGACTTCGTAGCATCCACCAGCAAGCCAAGATGTAGCCACACTTGAACCCCAGACCTCCCCCACACTGGCAGCCAGATCATTGGACACTTATGGCCTAAGAATGCCATGAGCCTGGTTTGGGGATTTCACTGTCATCCTTTCTTGCACACAGCTGACAGCTTTAAGGCTCAGGACAACTCTTTTTTGGTCCTGAATGGAAGCATCTGTGCTGAGTGTCCTGGTTCTGTTCCAAATCTAGTTTCTGTTCATCAGCCATGTGGTTAACAGTATAGGTTTACTTCTTTTCTTCTTTTTTTTTAATCTATCAGCCTCAGGATCTAGGGTCAACTCACCCCAGGACACCTGTGAGTCTCTGGGGGACCCAGCTCCCAGCAAGCCTAGTGTTTGCAGAACAAGGACCACTTACTTTCCTGGACTATTGCACAACTAAATTAACATTCATAAAACTTCCTGAGATGTTCTAGGCACAAGCCATTACTCACAGCATGTTGCTGTGTTCCAGTGGGTCCGTTATACTGCTAATTGCTGGAGTTCCATAATTCTTTGCCCTGGTCTGTGCAGAGGGTGGCCAAACAGTGGTCTCTCTACTATTTCCTCTTGCCTGGTTAATTGTTGCCAGACTCTCTGTTCTCTAGGCTAGAAACCATGCCAGCTGAATCGGCTTTGTGTTTGGGGCCTTTGCCTCAAATGATGCCAAATCCATTCTTGACCCTAATTATATGAAATATGCTTCAGTAATTTTCCACTAGGTGAATTAAAATAATGCCAGCGCTGCTGCTTGAACCTCTCTCCCATCATTGTAACTTGATTAAGACGAATTCAAGGATCTTGAAACATATCATATATTTCTTCCCAGGCTATTATACTCAGGATCCCTCAAGGAGCTGCCACAACCCGAGTGTAGTGCCAGGACTCCACTGAAAGGGACTGAGATGAATTGTGGGCCGAATTTTAATCGTAGAGCATTTCTAACAACTGAATCTCGGTTTCTCTGCTCTTCTCTTTCTCTCTCTCTCTCTCTCCCCCCCTCTTTCCCTCTCTGCCTCTCTCTGTCTCTCCTGCACAAACACATACTATTTGGCTGCTAAAAAAATCTTTGCTCCCAACTTTTTCCCATACAGCTCCTTACCACACCCATCCTTTTATATCTGTTCCCCAGCAAAGTTTTGTTAAGGAGCCGCTCCATTTTGAGAACACGGGTACCCAGCATTTCAGCAGGCGGCTGCTTGTTTTGACTGCATTCCAGATGGATGCTTCCGGCCTCATTGTTTACCAGGGGACACACACGCAGGCTCTTGTTTCCCCTCATTCTTCTTTAGGCACCGAGTTTCTCTGTGTTTCAGTGGTCACGGAAATCTCTCCTCTAAACACATCCTGTGAAACACAAAGACCAAAATAGCCCAAACTGGAAGGCTGACTTAGGGTTCTTATGCTTGTTTCCTACTACCCAAGTTCATCAGATTTTACACATTCTAACAGCACGTGTCCTGCTAGCCAAGAGGGGATATAATATTCTGTTGTTAGGACAAAAATGTCCTGATTTTACTTCATGTCTCTGAAGGGATGCCGAACCATCATACATGTCTAGGTCTTTAAGATGCCCAAATGAGTAGAGTTAAAGCTGGTCCAGTTGCCAAGAGGACAACTGGCTTGACAGTGATGCTCCTTGATCTCCACATTTGTTTCAGCTCTCTGCCAAAGCCCCATATTCATTTATCTTCTCTGCATGAGGTTGGGAAGCTCAACTCTGCCCTTGTCTCACTTTGTAATGAGCCTTGGGCCAGCTGAAGGCAGGAATCCCCTGGGGCAGGTTTCATTTCTTTGTTTCTAGAGAAGTCCTAGAAGACCAAAGAACCCCTAAACTGGCCACCACACTCCAAGTCCAGGGGAGGGGTTGGCGATTTCTCTCTCTTTCAACAGTGTTCTCACGATAAACTTCTTTAGGAATATGTCCTCCACAGGTGAGCTGAGTTGGTCCTGGGTTCTGGGCTATATATGCATCAGGAAATTGTCCTGGCCTGCTCCCCAACTTCTGCAATGTGTTCTCTGAATTACCATGACCAGGAACTCAACTGTGGCAACTCAGGAGTCCTTCCCCACAGGGCACTCTTCTGGATAAACAGAGTGCTACCCTTCTGAGGCCCATCTCCCCAACCCCAATTATCCTCAATTCAATTCAGCATGCAAATGTTGAACACCTTCTCTATGCCAAACAAAACAGTCAGTGTGTTCTTAACCATTTTTGAATCTTGCATCTCTTTGGAAATCCCATGACAGCTATAGACCCCCTTTCTAGAAAAATGCATGTACATATAAATTTTTCTAGGCAATCTCTTGAAGCCAGACAAAAGGCCTAGGTTAAGAAGCTTCTGAATGAAAAGAAAGAACATGAGACTTGGTAGCTCTGTCATTACGAACAGTAGGACCAATGGGGAACCTCCTCAAACTCTCCAACCCTTAGTTTGTTCAACCATAAGATGAGACTGGTAATACTTGCCCTATCCTTGTGGGATTGTAGTGAAGCTTTACCAGAGAATGGTTGTAAACAGAAAATGTTGTACCTGAGCACACCCCACACATGAGAGTTGATAAGGATTTCAAAATCTCACCTTTTGGAAAGGGAGGAAGTGAGGATTTGTGATTGCCAGTGTCTTACAACTGGAAATTCCAAGGTGGACTAGATGACAGGCTTTGCCAAATAGAATCTAACCTTATAATTATGCAGGAACAAGAAGATAATCAAATATTGGGGGTTATGGAGTTTTCCAATCAGGTTCAGGCTCTGATTGCCTTAGGGAGGCCCCTCACTTGCCAACAGGGTGAAGAGCTACCTTGGCCCTCATCCCTGGAATCATTCCTGTTGGTCAATGTCTCTCTGAGGACTGCAGTACTGGAGTGGGGAAACCGATTTGGCTAGAAATCCAATGCAGCCATGATTCATTTGGCTCAGAATTAATCCAAGGGGAGATTTGTTGGGGTATTAAAATGTATCCCCTTCATCTTCAGTGCTTTAATAGTATTCTCCAGGGGTTTTGCCCTTACTTCAGTTTCCCCAAGACTGATTTTAGGTTGAGAGTTTTGATGGTGCTGCCAGAAATGTGGTTGGTTCAGAATATCTGAGCCCACATTCTGTGTGAAGAAAGTGGTGAAGAGTCCAGGGCTTGGCTCCCATTTGCCTTTGATGGTTTTGTTGATACTCGGACCTGGAGCAGATATTCCACTAATACGTGGGGAAGTTAGAAGAACTGGAAATTTTCTGTTCAAAATCTGTCGGAGCTGGACAGAATCTGTTCCCCCAGAGGTTTCCAGAAGCTCCTTAAAACAACATGTGATTGTGTTTACTTCTAAAAGTAGAGCACAACAGCTTGGTGTACAAAAGGTATGTCAGCAGCCCTGTGTGCCAAAGGTTTCAACATCACAAAAGCTTGGAAGCCAGGGAGGGAGGAAGGAAGTAATGAAGGCCAACAGAAAATCGAAGCCAGTGAAAATTCAGTGTCAGCAGTTCCCAAATGAACAGGAACTGGATCTGTAGCTAACGACTAGTGCAGGAACATGGTCTAGGAGGCACCTGTCTGTGGAGGCCCTAGCGTCCTCTTCACAGGGGTGTTTTGTGGTATGGATCTGAGGCCACTGACCCCCTCCTTCTGTATTTAAGATTTTTCTGAGTAGAAAAATATTTCACTAAACCTTTTGTTTTCTTAGATGAGAAAACAGATAACAACACTGGCTGTTTGGAGAGTCACTAAAGATACTGTGTAACATCAAAAATTAAATTATATAAAAATAGATAATAACAAGGGACATTTGTATTGGGCTTTCCAGTGAACCTCAGACTTAGGTAGACTTTTATTCCTTTGATCTCTCTTTTTTTTTAAAGATTTTATTTATTTATTCATGAGAGACAGAGAGACAGAGAGAGAGAGGCAGAGGGAGAAGCAGGCTCCCAAGGAGCAGGGAGCCTGATGTGGGACTCGATCCCAGGACCCTGGGATCATGACCTGAGCCGAAGGCAGACGCTTAACCACCTGAGCCATCCAGGTGCCCTATTCCTTTGATCTCTTAACAGCCCTGCAAGGCAGACAAAACAGGTAGCTTTTATTAATGTCATTATGGAACAAATCTAAGGCTCTATGGGATGTCCAAGGCTACAGACTATCTGCTCTCAGCATTGTGGTTCAGCTGAAGTCATCAGGCCACAGCAGGGAAGAGGGAAAAAGCCCTAAATCAATAGCTGGCCAAGGGGAAGGGGATGGGAGTTAGGACATGGGCTCTTAGGAGGCCCCAGAAACACCAGATACAATCCAGGACTGCTTAGGTCTTAGTCTGAGGGACAAACACAGGGAGGGCTAAGATGGCAAGGAGGCCATGGGAGTGATATGTAGGAATGCCCAAGGAATTTGGGAAGCCCACATCCTGTCCTGGGAGGGTTTTCAGTGAAGTGTCCAAGTCCACTTCCATTTGCCTTTGATGGTTTTGTTGACACTTGAACTGGGCTGGTTGTCCACTGGTGCATGGGCAGAGCTTCAAACCCAGGTTTTTCTACACTCCTCACTTAATCCAGTGTTCTTTCCACTTCAGTCGATGGTTGGTGAAGGAAAACTAAAAATATGTGTTTGCATTTTAACAACTTGTCTCTGGCAGCAAAATGAAAACCATGAATCAGCTAGAGTCAAGTCCTGCATGCAGGATATACCTGACCCTAATCACACAAATGTGCCTGTTGACAAGGGGCTGGAAATGCTGGAAAGTGTCTGCATCATGTGCCTGAGCCACCTGGGAACTGCTTGGGAGGTGCTACATTTCTTCTGCAAGGAGGTAAGTGAAAATAACAACCCCCCCCCACCGCCGCCCATTGGAGCCTAAATGTGGTTTTCCATAGGTGAGCCCAGCAAACTTTCTTTTCCACTGAACAAGGTTTTAGCGTGTTCATGGGAACACATGTACTTTGGGACATTAATGGAGGTTATCCAAAGGGAAGGAGTGGGGGCCAAGCATGGTGCTGAGATCAACAAAGACTCAACAGGCTTTTCACTGTGAAACCTTCAGAACCCTCAATATGTCAAGGTGTGTCAGGGCATTCAGGATAGAGGTGTTCCCAGACTTATTTGGTCATGAGACTCTTGTCGTGAGCATCTTGGGAGAAGGATGTGCCACAGAACAAACTTTGGCTGTAGCATGATTTGGATCTTCTCACGTTGCATTCAGATGAGCAAAGGAACTATAGTTCCTTCAGTCTTTGTCAGAAGAGCCCGCCCTGTTGGGTAGAAGGAGGAAGGGGCAGGAGCAGCTCATGCTTACGTAGGTCCAGTGCGCTTGGTTAAATGCAGTCGTTGACACAGTCTTTCTAGGTCTTTGGGGGAAAGTGCTCCACTTTCTGCTCCTCTGAGGTGATGTGTAAATACTGGGGAGAGGGCTGTATTTTACAGGACTCTGTGGTATCAGAGGGAGGGTGGGGTGGTTGGATAGATGTGAGGGCCAGTCTCAGCCATGGAGCAGCGGGCTGGAATTGCTGTGTGGATGGTGACCACTGGGTCTGCATGTCCTATTGGTGTCGCTGCTGTCACTCACAGACTGGTCTCTCTCAGGTTGACTAGACCCACTGTTGCTTCTGCTGGCATCAGAGTCTTCTGAGTGTCTGTCCCACTCTCCTCTGCTCTAGGGCCACCTCACCTTCACCAGGGGGCTGCCGGCAGGCCCAGTGCCTCTCAATTCAGCTTCGTTTCCCCTGAGAGGGTACATGGGGACTGTGGGGTACCTTCCATCACATAAGAGCCAAACTCCTTCTGCTAGATCACATGTGCCTCTGAGTGTTCTCTGATGTAGCTTCCCGTGGAAGGTTGGTGTGGGGAGGTCATGGGGTAAGCTCCTCCCAGGGTCCCAAATAAGACATGGGCAGAAGTGGTGCCCCCAGTTTCTCTCCATTCATCTGACACTCTACGTGAGCCCAGAGACAGTGTTTAGGACATATACCCGACACTGGTTTCTCCCTCCCTGGCCCCCTTCCTCTTCCTGATTGAATAGGGCTCTGTGACCTAAAAGGCTGGGGTCACCCCCAGGTCCACCAGGACTGCCATTCTCCCTAAAGAGTAGGGATAGAAGCACTTACAAAACTTTTTCCCTAAAGACACTTCTTGTTTTAAAATCCTAGTTTTGGGGCACCTGGGTGGCTCAGTCAGTTTCGGCTTAGGTCATGATCTCCCAGTCATGGGATTGAGCCCTGCGACCTGCTCCTTGCTCAGCATGGAGTCTGCTTATCCCTCTCCCTCCCACTCCACTCCAACCCCCCGCCCCCCCCCCACTTGCACTGCATGTTCTCTTGATCTAAAATAAATAATTAAATAAAATCTTTCCAAAAAAATAAAATCCTAGTTTGGATGCTAGAAGCTAAATGTGAACTCTTTTTCTTTGCATTTATAAGATCCCTAAAACTCCCCAAGGCCCTTGGAAGAAAAGGGGGAGTCATCAGTACAAGAAAATAGATATTTTAAAATATTATTTTGAGGGGCGCCTGGGTGGCTCAGTCATTAGGCTTCTGCCTTCGGCTCGGGTCGTGATCCCGGGGTCCTGGAATCAATCCCCGCATCGGTGTCCCTGCTCCGCAGGAAGCCTGCTTCTCCCTCTCCCACTCCCCCTGCTTGTGTTCCCTCTCTTGCTGTCTCTTGTGTTCCCTCTCTCTTTGTCAAATAAATGGGTAAAATCTTTAAAAATAAAATATTATTTTGATTAAACGGTATTTGCCGCTCAGAGAATTGTATAACCATGCTAAATGCGGTTCGTGGAAACTAAAACATTTAATTGAATAAAATGGGGAGGGGGTTTCCTAGGAGGGTTATTGAAAAACAGTTGTTTTCAGTCAGTCTATACAATTACAAAAAGCACAAGTGTTAAATAGTGAAAAGTGTACTGCACGCATCTGCCTCCAGCCTGACTGGGAAAGCCCAAAATGCCAGCTAGTCAGTGGCTGCCTCATTCTGCCCTCTGCAGACTTAACCCCAGCCCCGTCCCGCGTGCTCACAGGGGCAGGCAGAGCCCTGGCCAGCGGCCAACTCGGCCCAATCCAAGCGTGTGCTATACAGGCTTTCACTGGGACGATCACAACCCAGTAGGTTTACAACTTTTCAAGTAACCCAGGCCCAGATTGTAGGGGACGGATATGAATGGTTCTACTTGAGATTGCCCAAACTCATAGCTTTCATGGCTGGAAGTTCTTTTAAAATTATTATTACGAAAAATTTCAAAAATACAGAAATGGAGAATAGTAGCAAGAACCTCCCTACATCTGTCCTTGAGATTTAACAATTGTTAACATTTTTCCATATTTGCTTTGTTTCTTCTTCTGACGTGTTTTTAAAGTAAATTATAGACATTATGGCATTTAATCCCTCAATACTTCTTTAAACTACAGAAACAATTCCCTACATAACCAGAATACCATTTCTTTAAAAGTGGACTTTATTTTTTAGAGCAGTTTTAGATTTCCAGCAAAATTGAGTGGGAGGTGCAGAGATTTCCCATATGCCCCCTGTCCCCACACACGTATAGACTGCTCCATTATGAATATCTGTCACTAGAGTGGTACATTTGTGACAGTTGATGATCCTACGTGACACATCATGATCACCCAAAATCCATAGTTTACGTTAGAATTCACTTTTGGTGTTGTGCGTTCTATTGTTTTGATAAGTGTATAATGACATATATCCACCATTATACCATTATGCAAAATAGTTTCACTGCCCTAAAAATCCTGTGTGCTCAGCCTATTTGTCTAACCCCCTAACCTTTGGCAACCACTGATATTTTTACTGTCTCCATAGTTTTGCCTTTTCCAGAGCATCATATAGTTGCAATTATATGGTATGTAGCCTTTTTAGATTAGATTCTTTCACTTTGTAATATGCATTAAGGTCTCTCCATATATTCTCATGGCTTAATAGTTCATTTCTTTTTAGCGCTGAATAATATTCCATTGTCTAGATGCACCTCAGTTTATTTATCCCTTCACCTACTAAAGGACGGTTGTTTCCAAGTTTAGGCAATTTTGAATAAAGCTACTATAAATATCCATGTGCATACTTTTGTGTGGACATATCTTTTCACCTAACTTGGGTAAATACCAAAGAGCACAGCTGCTGGATTGTATGGTGAGAATACGTTCAGTTTTGTAAGAAACTGCCAAACTATCTTCCAAAGTGGCTGTACCATTTTGTATTCTCACCAGCAATGAGTGAGAATTCCTGTTGTTCCACATCCTTGACAGCATTTAGTGTTGTCAATGTTTGGGATTTTGGCCATTCTTTTATGTATGTGTGTAGTGGTATCTCATTGTTGTTTTAACTTGCAATTACCTAATGATTATATGATGTTGAGCATCTTTTCATATGCTTACTTGCCATCTGTATATCTTCTTTAGTGTCTGTTAAGATCTTTTCCTCATTTTAAAAATCAGATTGTTGGGCACCTGGGTGGCTCAGTTGGTTAAGCGACTGCCTTCGGCTCAGGTCATGATCCTGGAGTCCCGGGATCGAGTCCCGCATCGGGCTCCCTGCTCGGCGGGGAGTCTGCTACTCCCTCTCCCGCTCCTCCCTCTTGTGCTCTCTCTCTCTCTCACTCTCTCTCTCAAATAAATAAATAAAATCTTTAAAAAAAAATTAAAAATAAGATTGTTCATTTTCTCATTGTTGAGTCTTAAGAATTCTTCATTTCAGATAGCACTCCTTCATCAGATAAGTCTTTTGCAAAAGTTTTCTCCCAAGTCTGTGGCTTGTCTTCTTACTCTCTTGACAGAGTCTTTTGCAGAGCAGAAGGTTTTAATTTTAATGAGGTTCAGCTTCTCATTTATAAGGCATCTCATTAAAAGTCATCGCCATACCCAAGATCATTTAGATTTTCTCCTGTGTTAGCTGCTTGGAGTTTTATAGCTTTGCATTTTACATTGAGGTCTGTGATCCATGTCGAGTTAATTTGCAAAGGGCATAAGGTCTGTGTTTAGATACATTTTTCTTGAATATGGATGTCTGATTGTTACAGCACCATTCATTGAAATGACTTTTTTCCTGCAAAGTGCCTTTGCCACTTTGTCAAAGATCAGTTGACTATATTTATGGGGGTCCATTTCTGGACTATTTATTCTGTACCATTGATCTATTTGTCTATTCTTTTGTCTAATCACACAATCTTGATTACTGTGTCTTTATCGTAAGCCTTGAAGTCAGGTAATTTCAATTCTCTGAGTTTGTTCTCCTGCAATATTGTGTTACTATTCTAGGTCTTTTGCCTTTCCACATACACTTTAGAATCAGTTTGTTGATATCCACAAAATAACTTGCTGGGACTTTGATTGGGATTGCATTGAATCTATAGATCAAGTTGAGAAAAATGGGCATCTTGACAATATTGAGTCTTTTTATCCATGGGCATCTCTCTATTTATTTAGTTCTTTGATTTCTTTCATCAGAGTCTTGTAGTTTTCCTCATATATAGATCTTGAACATATTTTTTAGATTTATACCTAAGTATTTTATTTTGGGAGGTGCTAATGTAAATGATGTGGTTTTCAAAATATTTTTTTAAGTATAGTTGACATAAGTAATATGGCTTTTTTTCAAAGATTTTATTTATTTATTAGACAGAGCCAGAGAGCACAAACAGGGGGAGCAGCAGAGGGAGAGGGAAAAGCAGGTTCCCCGCCGAGAAGGGAGCCCGATGCGGGGCTTGATCCCAGGACCCTGGGATCACAACCCGAGCCGAAGGCAGATGCTTTACCATCTGAGCCACCCAGGCGCCCCAGGTAATATGTTTTTAATTTCAAATTCCACCTGTTCATTGCTGCTGTATAGAAAAGCGATAGACTTTTGTATGTTAATCTTATATCCTGCAACCCTGCTATAATAGCTTATTAGTTCCAGGAGGTTTTGTTGTTACTGTTGATTCTTTCAGATTTTCTACATAGACAACCATGTTGTCTGTAAACAAAGACAGCTTTATTTCTTCTATCCCAATCTGTATCCTTTGTGTTTCATTTTCTTATCTTATTACATTAGCTAGGACTTCTTGTACAATGCTGAAAAGAAGAGGGAACATCTTTGCCTCATTCATGACCTTAGTGGGAAAGCTTTTAGTTTCTCTCAAGTAATGAAGTTAGCTATAGGTTTTTTGTAGATGTTCTTTATCAGGTTGAGGAAGTGCCCCTCTATTCTTCCATAATATTTTTATGCCTAAAAAATTAACATGAGTTCTTTAATATTATCTATATTTGGTTTCAAATTTTTCCAAATATCCTTTTACATTTAGTTGGTTCAAACCAGAATCCAGTTAAGGTTGGCCTAAAATTCTTTATTTTTTTAATTATTTTTTAATGTAGTGTATTATTTACATTGACTATGATAAATGGACACATATTTACCCCTTTTCAAAAGGGATAGATCCAGCACATGGTGGCAAACGTTTAATCGGCTTTCTGGGTCAGGGTGGGGGAGTTCTCATAGATTTTGCTGATTTCTGTGATGTAATTACCCTTACCATGCCTGATTTCCAGCTACCAATGTGATGCTATTGAACATGGCATTATGAAGAGCTAGGCACAATTGGCTTTCTTAAGCCAATGGGAGCTGGCTCCAGCACAGCATTGGTTGAAGTGAGGGGTTGAACTAGCAGATAGAACCAGGGTGTGGCAGCTCATGTGAAGCTGGAACTGGCTAGACTAAGGAGAATGAGAGAAGTAGATATGAAAGTAGGCCAGTCACAGATGAGAAGAGTAACTGCATAGAAAGGTGGATGTACACAGGGTGGCTCACCCACAAGTTTGAGAGGTTGAATCTTGGTGCAGCTCAGATACTCTTTTGTGATGCAAGCAGCCTTCAGAGGCACAGCAACTTGCTCAAGAGGCTGCTGCCAAGCAAGGTTCTGTCGCTCTATGATAACAGTGCAGCCGGCCAGACCCAACAGTTTTCTGTGCCGTGAAGTACTGCGTGAGGCTTGCCTGGGCTGACTTTGCCTCCAGAGGCTGAAATGAAATCAAAGAGACAGGATAAATGGAGGCTTTTCCTTCTCTTTGGTGTGGGCCTACGTGATATAAGCATATTTTCCATCGAGAATTAGTTGCTTAGAGAAGAAGGATCCAAGCAAATCTGGACCAGGTGGTCACTCCACTTAGTCCTAGAGCCAAGAAAAACCATTTTCTGGGCACAGAGAAGAAGAAAAGGGGGAAGGCCAATTAATGGCCCTCTTTCTAATTGTTTCTGTTTGTCCCAGGAACTAGGTTTCACTTGACTCTTCAAGCTCCAGTGGGCAATGGAAGCTTATTTCTGCAGAGCATTTTCTGATGGTCATGAGGGAAGTCACCCTGTGGGGGGTTTTAAAGATAGATGACTTCCTCTGTGAAGTCAAAGCTTTACCTGCAGCAGTGTCTTTAGGAAGCCAATAGAGGCAATAGAAAATAAGAAATTCAGCTACTCGATCTGGTAAGGGCAAGCAGAGGGCTGTGGGATGTCACATAACCAGGCTGATGGATTTTTCACAGAGTCGACGGGTGTTTTGGCAGAATTGTCCTGAGCGACTGGTTGCTTAGGCAATGTGCAGACACAGCTTTCTTCTAACTCAATAGGATGCCGATTATCTTTCTCTTTACCTGCTAGACTCTAGGAGAAATAAATCTGTATATTTTAAGAAGCTGCATACATTTCCTTTGTGAGTGAAATGAAACCAAAGGGATAATTTTAATAAATTATGAGTGCTCACTTATCTTGAAGGGGAGAAAAGAAAGGGTGATTCTCTTGCCAGAGCAGTCTCTTGATCTGTCCAATCTCTTAAAGAATAATTGAACCAGCAACAATCACTTCCATGAAGTATCTATTAATTACGCTGCTCTATAAACAGTCTCTGCATTCAGACATGCTGACTGCTAAAAACGGATCATTACATCAACAAGAGTGTCGTTAGAGTTTTAACTACTCCTAGATTCAGGAGATCTAACCCTGAAAAATCAGGGCTGACGCTTTATTTTCTCTTTGCTTACTGTGCCCCAAATCTCATCTCACATATTCTGAAGCCTTTGCTTTCCTCCAAATTCAAGTCTTTTATCTTCTCTTGTGTTATCAATCTCATAAAGTATCCCAAAATACACCATTTCTTTTAAATGATTCATTTTTTTTTTCTTATTCAGCAAACTCCCAGACAGCTGGCAGAAAAGGCACAATGAACCAAGCCTGATATAGTCCATTCAGACCTGCATTTTTATCTTTCAAATGAGGACGTTGGATTACGTGTCACTTAGGATTAGGTTCAGCTGTAACAGAGACCAAAATAACAGTGGCTTAAATTAAACATGGGTTGTTTCTCTCCAACATAGTGAAGCCTGGTGGTAAAGAGTACAGGGTTGGCACAGTAACTCCATCATCATCAACGACCCAGGCTCCTTCTATCTTGTTGCTCTGACATCCTCCAAACTTGACTTCCACCTCTTGGTCTAAGATGGCTGCTTTAGATCAAGCCAGCATATCCACATTTATTTACGCCATCAGTAAAAAAGGGTGCATTGCCTCTGACAGGACACCACCAGAAGTCACACTCAACACTTCCACTTACAAGCCATTGGATAGCTGCAAGAAAGTCTAGGAAATGAGGTGTTTATTCTGAGAAGACATTGACCAGCTAAACACTGAAGATTCTATTACCATGGAAGAAAAGGAGAATAGATACTGCGAAGAGTTAGCTGTCTCTACCACACATTAGATCTGTGACTTGAATCCCTGTCTTCAAAGTCCTAGGGTTTGGGTGTATTGCACAGGGGCTACTGTGGGTTTGAGAAGGGATGAAGCATGGGTAAATTTGCATAGGATCCCAGAAAATTTCTCAAAATCAGAGCATATGGATCCCCTGTTTTGAATTGTATTGGAACATTTTTGATGGGAGGCAGTGGTCTGGGCTGAGAGCCATGGGCAGCTGACTAGTAAGAATTCTCAGGGCCCCAGGGTAAGAGGTGCTTCAGGTAGTGCCCTGGGTTGGTCAAGGTGAAATCTGATTCTGGAGCAGTGTGCCAATCTTGAACAAGGACACACTGAGCTGATGTTTAGACTGGTTTTCATCACTGACATCATGTAGCACTGACAGAAGCAATAGCACCTGACAGCTGGGCCCTGAAATTGAACTGATAAGATTCTGTCTTTTTCTCCCTGAATGGGTTGTGATCCGAGTGATGGTTACAATACAGTTGCGTTCTCAACCTTGACACTATTGACATTCTGGGCCAGATGATTCTTTGTTGTATATAGCTATAATGTGCATTGTAGGATGCTTAGCAGTATCCTTGGCCTCTGCTCAACAGATGCCAGTAGTATCCCTCCCATTGTGAAAATCAAAAATGCCTCCAGACATTGTCAGATGTTCCCTGAGGGCAAAATCATTCAGCGTCCAACAACTAGACTAGGATCTAGGTAATGGTGCCCATTTTTATATTTGCCCATGGTTGTGCAATTTGGTACCCACCCTCTCAAAAATGAGATGGGCTACATATATCAAAGGGCTTACTATGTTCATGATTTTGACTTAATAATCCTATTTCTTGGCCTTTGCTGTAAGGGAAAATAATGCAAGAGGTTTTCTGTCTAAAGATGTTCATTATAATACCATTTTCAATAGAGAAAAGTTGGAAACAACTAAAAATATTTAAAAGTAAAGAAAGAATTGAGTAAACCATGGTAGATCCATGCACCCACTGAAATGCATGTATAGTTTATAATAACATGGGAAAATGCTATGCAGAGAAAAAAGACAGGAAGGAATTCACAAAAATGGTAAACTCTGGGAAGTGGGATTAGGACCACATTTTTTTCCTCCTTCCTTCTCTTTTCCTATAGTTTCCAAATTTTCTAAGCTCAATACGAATGATGTTATAGCAAACTACAAAACGAAACTTAAAAAAAAAAAAAATCCTGATTAAAAAAAAAAATTCAGGTGCTCAAAGGAGGAAAGCTATGCTCACAACGTTCCTTGCCTGTCCTGGAGGATCCACAGACCCTTACAAACACTCCTGGAAGCGCACGCTGTTGGCAGAGGCCAACAGCTAGCACTGAATCGGGAATCCCTAGTAAAGGCTCTGATAGGCTAGGTGCAAGGAAGCCAAACCACCTATGAGAAAGCTTGACCCAAGGCACTGTCAAATAAAAGCCCTCGATATTGGATAGTGAAAAACAGGGCCAATCAGATCCTGTCTCAGGAAGAGTGTGTAAAAGCATGCCCTGCGGTATCTTCTCTGCCCACTCTTGAGAGATTAACAAGGAAGATCATGCCAGTAAGCCCTGAGTCCTGAGCAGTGAGAGCTATTATTATGGTTCCTCACCAGACAGGAAGATGGCTTTCGTTACTCCTTCTCTTTCTTACAAGAAATTTCTACCACGTGTGGAGAGCAAAGCAGTGTGGGACCCGTGTCTAACAAAGCTTGTCTCCCTTTGGGTGTGTGTAGTAGACACCGCCGGGCAGCTGGACCCCTCCTCCCTGCCCCTGACGGCCCCGTAGGCACTCCAGAGATGAGTGGCATAGGGGACTTGTGTTAAATTACAGATTCCCAGCTCCTCCCCCAGATAATCTCATTCAATAGTCTTGGAAAATGGGGCGCTCAGGAATTTGCATGTAAGAGTTCCCAGGTCATTCTAATGCATAATCCAGTTTGGGAATCATCGTTTGAACCACTCCTGGAAAAACTACACCCTCATGCTCTTCTTCTGAAGCAATCCTTAACAGTATGGAGGGTCCTCAAAAGCAGAACTCTGTATTCCCATGTTCATAGCAGCATTATTCACAATAGCCAAAAGGTGGAAGCAACCCAAGAGGCCATCACAGATGAATGGGTGAATGAACAAAATGTGTAGCCACCCAACAGAGTATTTTTGTTCAACCTTTAAAAGGAATGAAAGGAATGAAATTCTGACACATGCTACATCAGGGATGAACCTTGAAGACATTATGCCAAGTGAAATAAGTCAGACACAAAAGGACAAATATGGTGTGATTCCACTTACGGGTGGTTCCTAGAAAAGTCAGTTCATCCAGACAGAAAGTAGAATGGGGGTTGCCAGGAGCCGAGGGGGTGGGGGGAGGAGAGGGAAGTTATTCAATGGGTATGGAGTTTCAGTTTGCAAAAATGAAAACATTGCGGAGATACGTGGTGGTGATGGTTTTACCACAAGGTGAATGCTTAATGCCAGGAAACTGTACAGTTAAAAGTGGGTAAAATGGTAAATTTTATGTTATGTATATTTTACCACACATACAAAACCCCAACAAACCAGCCAAGCAACCACCAAAATAAACTCTGCAATTCTTTCTAGCGAGGAAATAAGCCACCTCAAAGAAGCTATAGCCAAGAAAATCACTTTTCTGTCTCACTATCAGAGACAGAAGTCTTTAGGAAAGAAAATTAGTGCAAAACACACTTGTTGTATCATATCGGGGTCCCTTATAAAATAAACAAACGGGAAAGGGGAGATGAAAATAAATCTTTCTGTTTAAAGGAAAAAAATCATTCTTAAAAGTTTATGAGCAGCAGGTCTTTCTGGATCTTGAACAATGTCTCTGAAATGTTGGAGTTCAAAGCTTTAATACTATGCTATATAGTATCATATTAAATGCTATACTACATACTGTAATATACTATACTATAGCCTCCTGCCCCCACTCTGCGGATAGGTGGATAAGCGTTTGCTTTCGCTCCTGTAAACATAATCTGTCTTTGGTGTTCAAATAGATTCAGTGACTCCGGGGTCTTCTTGTGCTGGTTGCACACAGAGGAGCCCTGTTCCTTGAATCAGCGGGGAAACCCTTCTGGGTGCGTGGTGACTTGCTATAGACAAAAGAGAGCCTGGTCAGTCAGGGACTGCGTGATATAAGAGGCTCTGGGGGTGGGGGGCTTATATGAACGTGAAAGACTACTCTTAGGGTGGTCAGCCGCTAGCCTTTATTTTCACAGCTTTACATATTGCACGAGTGATGTTTAAGTTAGGACTGGATCTGTCCGTGTAGGAGTGAAAAATCTAAAACAGTAGTGGCTGAAACAACACAGGAGTTTATCTTTCAGTCCTGTAAATGAATCCAGAGCTAGGGTGTCTGGGCTGCTGTGGTGGCTCTGGGAAACAATTAGGGATTCAGGCTCCTTCTGCCTTACCACTGCCATCCTCGGCTCGCGGCCCAATATGATTATCTGACTGTTCAGCTTCAGCCATCTAGTTGATGCTCTGGCCCAGGAGAATGGCGGGGTGGGGGGGGCGTGGCAGGGTGCAGGGCCCACTCCTCCCCAAAACCCCAGATGCACATGACTCTCCCATGTAAATGGAGTGTCCCACGGGCCGGAATATCTCTCATGACCACAGCTAGAAAAAGGAGAGCCTGGGCCACGCGAGCTTTATTCCAGGGAGCTGTTGCCTAGCCAAGAAGGGAGGGCTGATATTGGGGTAGATGATTAGCTGTCTTTGTTCCCAGGATGACTACTCAGAGGGTAGGACTCCGGGAGGTCTTCTTCAGCCCTGTGCTGCACATCTCTGTGAGACTCTTCCGGGCCCTCGGACCTAACTGTCTCCTTTAATTCCTACAACTTCCCTGGGTTTTGTTATTTTCACTTTACAAACAAAGGTACTAAGACTCCAAGAGTTTTGTCAGTTATCCCAAGCAGCTCCAGAAACAGTGCCATTGGCCTCCAAATTCTTCAGAATCAGCTTTGTGTGGTCCCAAAGCCTTTCCTCTGTAGCACCCAGGGGTGCTAAGTAGAGTCTGGCCCCTGGGATGCCTGTGTTGGTCTATTGTGGGTCTTTCAGCTCTGGGCACCGTCACCTCTGAACCATGTGTCTTCCTAACTCCTGAGTCTGCTATGCCGGAGCCCAGGAGCCCATCGTGGGGAAAGCTGTGCACATCAGCCCTGCCTTTACTCGGGAAGCTCAAAACCCTCGGTTGGGTTGCCACCTTGCTTGGTTTTTGAGCTCATGTGAGCATTCCAGGGTGGATTTACCATCCTAGATCGGGCTGCTGTACACACTTTAATTGAGGACACGCATGTGCTAAGAGGGGAAGGACACTTATTCCAGACCTCAGAGGGACAAAGAGAAAAAGGAGTGTCCATCCAGAGCTGGGCTCCCCTGGCACTGAGACATCTGTTGGTAGAAGGAAACACCTCGGAGTGGGAAAGCTGGAAAAAAAAAATCCCCCTTTGGCTGGCTGGCTCCATTCTCTCTTGATGTTTATATGTTCTCTCTTGATGTTCCTTCCATACTTTCAAAGACTGCTGTTGAGGGATTAGGAAATTACATGTTTAAATCAATGAGGAATAAGCCAAGAAGAGTAACTTTTAAGAAAGCTGCCAGTGGCCTGGGTTTTGTTCCAGCCCAGGAGCTGCTCCTCCCCCTTGCCTCTACCTGGGTCCACCCCCACCCATGGAAGGCTTCTTCTCAGGGTGCTAACTGGGTGCAGCCTGGCAGTTCTAAGGTGCACCGGCAGCCCTGCATTGCTGTGGGAGGACCGCAGAGGTTTCTTTTCAATTCCACGGCAGGGTCATTCCATGCAAGGTTGGGGCTCAGTGCCTTAGCATCACATCTCCCTTGAAAGAGCGCAGAGTCCATTGCATGTTCCTTTCCCATACCTCTTTTCTTCCATGGATGACACCTCCACCATCCTGCCTTTTGGCCACTACAGAGAATCGTCCTGAACAGCTCTTAATTTCTGTTTCTAAATAGCCTTTCAACAGCAAACATAAAAGTAAATTCTTGTTTATTATAAAAAAGTTTAGAAAACAGAAATAACTCAAAGAAGGAAATAAAATGTGCCTCTTATTCTATTACCCAGAGATTACTGTGACCAACTGTTCATACATCTTTCTAAGCACCTGCATATGCATGTGTGGAAAAAAAGCTTTCGAGAAGCAAAAGTGAGGTCAGGCTACTTTATAACCAGCTTTTTGTCTTTCTATGTCAATAAATACATTTCTGCAATATTGTTCTTAGTGGCTGAAGATAGTGCATCACACCATCATTTTAAAAATCCCCTACTGTTGGGCAATAAGATTAGTTCATTGCTCTATTTAAAAAAAAAATTATTGTTATTATTTTTATCTTTATTTTTAATATAAATAAGATCTTAGGGCACATCCTTGATTATTTCCTTAGAATAAATTCCTCGAAGTGGAGTACTGTGCAACTTTTAGGGTTTTTTGATATATATGGTCAAATTTATCTGTAGAGGGCGCCTGGGTGGCTCAGTCGTTGGGCGTCTGCCTTCGGCTCGGGTCGTGATCCCGGGGTCCTGGGATCGAGTCCCGCGTCGGGCTCCCTGCTCTGCAGGGGGCCTGCTTCTCCCTCTCCCACTCCCCCTGCTTGTGTTCCTGCTCTTGCTATGTCTCTCTCTGTCAAAAAAATAAATAGAATCTTTTAAAAAAAAAAATTTATCTGTAGAAAAGTGGTAATCATTTACACTCATCTACCATGTATGAGAGGATTTCCTGCATTCTGGTTCATACTAGACACTGTGTTTTTCTTTTTCTAACCTTTTTTTAAATTAAAAAAAAAGATTTTTAAGTAGGCTCCATGCCCAGCATGGAGCCCAATACAGGGCTTGAACTCACGACCCTGAGATCAAGACCTGAACTGAGATCAAGAGTCGAAAGTTTAACCAACTGAGCCACCCAGGGGCCCCGACACTGTTTTTCTTTAAAGTTCTGGAAAGTCGATGACATTCTGTAATCTTTTGGGAAAGAACCACAATTGCAGATCTATTCTATACAGAAAGTTTTCCTTCCACAACCCCATCTGAGAACTCAGGACCAAAGCCTGCCCAAAAAGGAGACAAATTAGACCCAAAGTCAGATATGTCTGTATCTCAGATCACTCTCTCATTTCCATCAGCTTCTGAACACACATCTGGCCAAACCACTCTGTTATTTGTGACCTAGGCTGGATTCAACGCTGACCTAGATAGAGAATACTTTGGATCTCATTACCAGCCCTCTGAACCATCTGGTCCTGGCTAAACAGGTTAGCCACGCAGTTGGAACCTTCATCACTCAACTAGCTTTCTGCTTGCCAGTTTTCTAATAAAAAAATATTTCCTTGCTCTCTACACAAAAACAGAGGGTATGGATATCTTTTGTATATTTTTACCTGATAGCCAAGTTGCTTATTTTTCAAACCTTGGCAATCCTGCCACTTTTGTCGCAGCTCCCTGAAAGCCCCAGGAGAGCGTGGAAAGAGAAGAGAAGGAATGGATTCCTGTAGTCACGAGGACTTGGGCTGGAGGAGTTAGTTGCCTCTGCATGTTATCTCACTCATGTTAATATTTAAAATATTTGTGCTTGGGGGGAAATGCCAATTACTTTCAAAACCGACATTCTGTTCTTCACTACAAAGCATTTTTTCAAATTCCTGGAATTAAAGCAGATTGTTCTTCCAAGCTCATGAGCTATTTTTATCTCCAGCAATATGGAGCACACACACACCTGTTTGCAGGTACGCCTACCCGCGTGGACACTTGGGCTTGTCATGTTGAAGGTAGAGCTAAGACACAGTAAGCTCGGTGTTTTACCACCGATGTGGAAGTGTATTGCTGGAGCACAAGAGACCGTCTTCCTTCACAGGTACTCATTTTCTCAAATAATACTTCGGGGTCTTAAAATCAGTCATATGGAAAAAAAAAAAGACCTAGTTTTAGAACCTTCTATTGTTAATTGTGTTGTGTTGTTATGGTCTCTATTTAATCATGCAAAACATCCTTATTGAGAGCCTGCTGCAGGCAAAGCCCTCTGCTGGGTGCTGTGGGAGCCATCAAGACAGAACCCCTGGTCCAGCTCTGTCACCAACCAGCTGTCATGAAGGTGTCCCTCCCCTTCACACAGTCCCAGTTTATGCACCTTTAAAGCAAGGCACCTGGACTTATGCTCACGGGACACTAACTCCCCTGCACTTGGGGGCTCCTCCTGGCGGGGTGCGGGATGTGCTGAGCAGGCTCAAGCCGGCATCCGCTGCCACAAGTCAGAGAGACCCGTGGCTCATTCTGGAAGTGAAGCAGGTCAAAGCTGCAGGGAACTACCCCCCAGCCATGGATGCAAGCCCTGGTCAGCCCAACAGATGCTGAGGTGGCACCAAAGGTGTCTGATCCAGCACCGGACATGACTTGTAGCCATATAATGGTGACTTCATGAAAGGTTTTACTATAAAAACTTCCAGAGAATACACAATGTAGGCAGAAGGGTATGATGAAAACTCAGGCACTCATTGCCCAGCTCCAACCATTTAACTCTGTCCTCTGTTACTCCCTGACTCTGTGAATCCCGGACACCGTGTCATTTCAGCCATAAATACTTCAGGCTGCATCTGTAATTGGTAAGGACTTCTTAGAAATATAACTACCACACCATTATTCACTCTTACAAAATTAACAGTCATTCCTTAATATTAGATCGGTTCTCTTAAAGATGTCTCTTTAGGGTTGTTTTGTTTTGTCTTGTCTTGTTCTATTTTCAGATCAGGACCCAAACAAGGCTCACACATTTCTTTTGATATTCCTCTCTCTTGGGTCTTTTTTTTTTTTTAAGATTTTATTTATTTGAGGGAGAGAGAGAGAGCACAAGCCGGAGTGGGGGGCAGGTAGAGGGAGAAGCAGGCTCCCCGCTGAGGCAGGGAGCCCGATGCGGGACTCGATCCCAGGACCCTGAGATCATGACCTGAGCCGAAGGCAGACTCTTAACCGACTGAGCCACCCAGGCTCCCCTCTTGGGTCTTTCTTATTCTTTAAAATTTCTACTCTTTTTTTTAAATAAATAAATCTTTAAATTTTATTATTTTATGTTAGTCACCATACAGTACATCATTAGTTTTTGATGTGGTGATCCACGATCCATTGTTTTCGTGTATCTTTTCTTCCCTTTTCCATGCTGTTGATTTGTTGATTTGCTAGGTCATTTATCTTGTAGAACATCCCACATTCTGGATTGGGCTGATTGTGTCTTTATAGTGTTGCTTAATTTCTTCTTCAATCCCTATATTTTCTGTAAACTGTTAAAGAGATCCAGAGGCTTGATTAGTTTCAGGGTCAATTTTTTTAAGGCAAGGATGTGTCCAAGTTGGTCTTATGTATTTTACATTGCATCGCCTTAGGAAGCACTTAAGGCCTGGTTATCCTATTTATAGTGGTAGATCAGAGGGCCCAAGTGGTGACAGGAAGCAGAGGGGATGGGCTTTGGACCTTCTCAATCTGACCTCCAAATCCATACTTTTAGCCACAGCCCCATCCTGCAGGAAGGACAAGTGCTCCATTTTCAGACCTTGTTCTCTTCCTGAAGTCCTTGTGTCCAGCACCCACCCTTTCTCAGTACCAAAAATGCTGGGGGTCGGCTTATATTATTTAAACTAGGGAGGAAGACAGGTGCAATGCCTTCAAGTATCAAGAGGGGCTGGCATATGACTCCTTCTCTTCTCTCCCAGCTGTAGTGGAAGTCATGAGAGGTGAGAGGGTCTGAGGAGGGTCTAGCATCTAACAAGAGTTTTCCTTGGCCCCTTCATTTCCCTTTGGCCTTAAAACCTTCAGGCTCTAGCTGTGAGTGTGTTGCATGTCAAAGAGATTGAGGACTATAACAAAATGTGAACACATTTTCAGGCTTCATGCAGTCTTTATTGTGAATTTTCCATCACCTTGGCTTGCCTCCTTCTCACACCCTCTTCAGCCATGATTTTTCTCATGTGGTGAGATAGGGTTTCCATTGGCCTCATCCATCTTGTCCCTTCCTCAAGGGACAGGGGACTTTTAGTACAATCCCACACTGAAATTGCACAGCCAAAGGTGGCTGAGGCAGTAAGAGAAAGGTGGGCGTCATAGATTCTGTCCTCTGAAGTCTCTGAAAGCCCCAAACCTGAGGGTATACCTCCACCCTGAAAGTAGGGAGAGAGCTGCACAAGAGAACTCATGGTCAGGGTCTGGGCTCCCTGAGTCCAGGGAGCTGAGGAGTGAAGAAGGCAGAGAAACAAGAGAAGATAGAAAGGCCATCTGATGGAACATAGAGGACTCAATTGCACCTGCCTCTGGCTCATGGGTTTCTCCTCAATTCACCCAAGCTGAAGGTGTGTTCTTTCTGTCCAAGGGCCATTGGTGCTGCAGGCCTCCTAGATGTTGTGGGCCATGAAAGAGGGAGCAGTTGGGACATTTGGTCTTGCCTTTTGTGGTGGCTATTATCTTCTGTGCCCTCCTCTCCTTCATTTGCAAGTAATATTTGCAGAAGTTCTGGCAATTAGCAAGGCCGGGGGCCCTCACGGTGCCTTCAGGAGGGGAGGAGCTGAGGCAGCACTCACAGTCTGCTGCTTGAGGTCCCCCCACAATGAAGTGGCTGAGCTGGGGACTGAACCCATGTCCCTGGAATGCTGAGTGGCTTCCCCTATGACGCCCTCCCTCTACACAAGCTTCACTTCAGAGAAGCAAGACGGGCTTGGGTGTCACTTTCTTCAGAGCCCAGGGACTCTTCTTCCCAAGGGCTTAGTTGAGAATGCAAGTTGCATTTGCTCTCTCTGTGGTCAGTATCCTGTGGGAAAGCGTCAGCTGGCTGTTCAAACTGGGAAAGAATTTTTTGTGAGGCCTCCCTTTTCTGCTCTAATTAATAAAGGCATTTGTACTGCCCAGTGGGGCCTCCTTGGTCCACATTCCTTGTTGCTGTTATGGTTGTTGATGTGGTTGGTGCTTGGGCCTTTTAAATCTAAAAATCATAGTTTCTGCAATTCCAGGAGTCACATGTGCTCATTTTGAGAATATTAGAAAAGCAGAGAAAAGCATGAAGAAGAGAAAAAAGCTTGTCCAGTCTCCCACTGCCCTGAGTCAAGCAAGGCCTTGGTGGGTTTCCTTCTGTCTTCTTGCCACCTATGCCCCTCCGGATCTTTGCCCCACACTGCTCTGTGTCCAGCACCATATTGGCAGGCCCTGTGTCCTCTCCTAGGGCTGGCTTCAGCTATGTGGGAGGCCTGCCAGAAGGAAAGAGAGTGAGGTTGAGGAATTTATGCCCCTTGGCTCTCTCTCTGCAAGATCACCTCTGCTAAAGGCCACTGCTCCTCTCAAGACCCAGGAGCCTACCAAGACACCCTCTCCCTGCAAATTCTGGTACCTACCCCCAATCTCCTTCCTTTGGGCCTGAAAGTGGTGAGGCCCCAGCCATTGTACCACTGGTTGTGCCCCCCCCACACCCACACTTTTATAAATAACCCCTCCCCAGGTCATCCTGCTGTGAATGTGCCATCTGCTTTTCTGTTGGGAACCTGATTGATTCACCTTCTGACTCATGGACATTTTGAGGCCTTTCCCTGGAAGTTACCATTGCTATGACATTTTCTGAGGTTTCCAAAGCAATATGAAGTACCTGGAATAAACTTGAGGGTCCTCAGGAGAGAAGGCATTTAATTTCCTGACTGTTGGCTGGTACCACCGCCCCCCCCCCCC
>NC_138369.1:52749096-52789515 GCF_054177405.1 Leptonychotes weddellii
TCACCTCAGGCCCCCCCCCCCAATGTCTGGCTGAGCTTTCTTGCCCCTCTTATCACAGTTTTGATGAGGCCTCCCCTGTGAAGCCTCTGAGTTCTCCACCCTAGCTTGGGGCCCCTCCTCAAGGCTCTTATAACAATGTCTTGTACCTCTCCCTAGGCTGTGAGACCCATGAGGGCAGGAACTGTGTCCTGCTCACCCTTCCTCCTGGCACCTGCCATAACACTTGGCACATGATACACACTCCATAAACAGGCTGGATATTGCACGCTTGGGACATGCTCCAGAATCAAGTTTCTCCACTGGATCAATTTTGAAAGGACTGTTTCCAGTTGGAAGAAACTTGATTTGAGCCAGCCAGCCATTTCTTCCTTGAATATTGTACGCAGGACAATCCATTCACCCATCCCCACGCACTGATGTGATGGGCCCCTAGACAGGTGAGTTTGTTGGAGGTGGAGGTGAGCCTTTGTCAGAGACCCTTGGGGAGGTTGTTGACACAGGAGGAAGCAGAGGAACCAGGGAGCCAGGGAAAAACTATTCTATTGTTTTCCCAAGAGCCAGGTATATTTTAAAAAGGTCACTGCTGCTGACACTCATAGGAAGATAAACCTCAGAGACAATTTCAGTCTCCTGGGGTCACTTCTGAATTTATCTACCTTATTTAACATTAGCTTTTAATGTGAGGGCAGGGGAGCTCTGTGCATTAGTGAAATATTTAAAACCTCTTTTTTGGAGAAAATACTCTCTATTTGCATAAAGCCACACTGAAGGGTTTACAAGAAACAAATACAGTGGTGACTTCTAGTGTGTGGGGTGGAGGGTCCATGTAGACTGGGGAGCAGTGGGAATGAAATGTCTCAATTCTGCCTTTTAGGATTGTGTTGACTTTTGAGTCACAGGAATTTAAAATCTATTAAAAAAATAAAATTACACTTAGAAAACCTTCCCCAAGGGGAGCAATAACCTTTAGACATTTTTTTACTCCAAGCCACTTAAGTGGGGCGATAGACCTCACTCTGCACCGATTCTACCCTTTCATACTTTCCAATGGAAAAAAGATGTGACTTGTTTGCAACAGTGTCACTGCACAAAGTATCACTGTACAAGTAGCTTGCATTTTAGGGAGAGGGGTGGTGTTGCGTAAACGCTTGCTTTTGCAGTAGGGGCATCGACGATTCCTATCTGAACCACAATGTAGGCATTTCTTCCAATCTAGTTATTAGACAATTACGGGCCCCAACTACCAATGGGATGAATATGGAATCCTAAACACTGGAGAGAAGATCAGATAATCTGCAACCAACTGTAGTACATGGATAACATAGTAGCAACAACTGATGAAAGCGGTAACAGAGCTTGTGTCCTCCTAAGTGGGGGCATTCTGGCCATGCACAGTGATGCATGCCCAGCAGGAGCTTTGAAAATTGCCATCCATGTGGCATGGACGACGGGGTCTGGGATAGAATGCAGAGTAAAAGTATTCTAGTCACACACTAATTTGGATTCGCAAATTCCAAATTCAGTCATCCTTAGTGATTCACTTAATAAGTTACTGGTAAGAAGCGATGAGTTCTTCATAAACGACAGTTGGAGGATTGTGTGGCATTCACTCAGACAAGCAGAAGTAAGGACTCACATGTTTGGAGAGCAATTTGCATCCATGAGAGAATTCATGAATCCCACCAGTGGCCTTCCAGCCCACTTTGAAAATGACTATGTTAGAATTTCTGTACTGCCAAAGTCATAAAGAATTTGGACTCTGATGGAAAGGATCACTCATCCAAATCATGCTTTTTCCCAGTGGGAAGTAGCCCTTCGAATGAGGAAGGTCTCTGATGGATCAGCTTTGGCACCTGGAACAACTTTTCTAGAAGGAACTTGCTATGCGAGCTAGCTGCAAACACTCGGGAAAATCTTTTCACAAGCAGGTTATGAGGTAAGTACTGAGTAGCTCTACCCCTTCCTTACACTGAACCACAGCTAAGCTTCCCATGGCAAGGATGGTCGAGTTTTTGAGGGGATGGTTTTAGACTCCCTTGCTTCATTATGCTCTGGTCCTCTTGACCCTCTAGGATCTTCCCAGCATCTGCCTCGATTGTCCTGTCTCTCAGGTCTAACTCCACACTTGTCCTTTGGACTTGGGGACCCTCTTGGGCTTCTCCAGCTTCAACCATCTCATGCTATCATTTGCCACTGACGCCCACTTCCTACATCTGTTCACCCAACCCATCTCCAGTTGCACTTCCAGCTCCAGTAGCCCATAGGGGAGGTGGCATGTACTAAAATGAAATCCTCAAGGTTCTTAAATCCAAACACCTCTGCTCCTTGGCCTGCCATAATCAACCATCATGTATGCTTACAGGTAAGTCCATGTCCAGCCGGGTGGTATGGATCTGTACTCTCTAGGAATTGAGAATATGTGTGCATTTAGGGTTGGCAGTCAGCTGGTTAAACACTGAATTATTTCGCTATTACGTGGCACAGCCATCGTCCCGCTGCCCTGACCACCTAGACCCCTTCCCTGGAACTTGCTGGACCTTCCCCTAATCCTGCAGCTTCAGGAGCACTGCCTGGCCAACAGGGGGCGGAGGTGAGGGTAGGGCCCTAGTTGGGTACCCTGGCTGACATCCATTCTGGCTGGTCAATACCTGAGCATACTAGTTGCTATATATGTTGAATATCGACCCTGTGCAACTGAGCCAGGGGCAGGATTTCCATATTAAAAAATGAAAAAGAGAAAAAGTCAAGGGGCTGCTGTGTCAGGTACGCCCAGCCAGCAGCCTCTTCTCTTTAAGGCTGCCCCCAGAGGCGTGAGGGTTTGTTTGCAACAAGCAGATGATTTAGTAAATATTGCTTTTGCCAAATCCCCAGAGGCTCTCGAATGTTAGGTGCTAATAAAGCCCATGTTATTATTAGGCATGTGGTCTATGTAGGTCATTGCCAAACACCAGCATGATGGAGAGCAAAGAAAAGCAAAGAAAATGAGCTAAGCCCAGATAGAAGGTGGATGGGAAATGGCAACCCCTTCTCCAAACAGGAAACATGCCTAAAGTTCCTGTTGTCTTCAGAAGGTCTCGGTTTCTTCACCTGTGAAATGAGGGTCATCTGAACAACCCCCTTTGCTGGTGTCTCGAGAGTTTGGGCCAAAAACAGGCCTCTTCAGTAGAGAGTGGAGGAACCCACCGGGGAATAGTACTGGGAGATTCGGCCCCATCCTGTAGCTGTAGACTTTCAGTGGCGGCCACGTCGGATGGAGCAGTGTTTGGCTTTCCTTTTACCTACGGCCCTAGAGGGGGAGTGTGGCCGTGAGCACAAGCAGGAAATAGCTCCAGGAACCCGAGCTCTGGACTGAAGGAAACAGCAGATGTGTGCGTCTGATTCTGCTTGGACACAGGCTTTTTTCAGATGCTCGCAGGAAGATGACTCGTGTCAAGCTCTCAATCGTTTGGACAAAGTTCAGGATTGTTCTTGAGGGAGACCTCTTCCTGAGCAATAAGGAACACACGCGTTTCCCAAGCATCCTGTTGGGTGGTAACGTGTCCTTCCTTCCCAAGGTGCTCAGCGCTGGATGGGTGTCCACGCGGGCAGGAGAGGCAGCTGGGCGGTCTGGGGCTGGGGGAGGGTGCTGAGATTGGGGGTGTCTGGGAATATTGCTGGGTCCCCGATTGAGTAGGATGTTCCCAGGGCTGAAGGAAGAGGGAGGACAGAAGGAGGCAGTGAATCTGCCTTTGCTGATAACAACTCTGGTGGAGGCTTCCAGGTGGGGACATCTCATGTGAACCTGGCAAAGGATGGGAAACGTTCAAGAGAAAGAGCAGGAGGAGCTGAACTCAGGCCATGCTGCAGCGAGGGGGCACGTTGCAGGGTTTACCCGATAGCGGAGCCCAAAGTGAGCCCTGAGCATGCTTCTTTTTTTTTTTTTAATATGAGTATAGTTGACACATAATGTTACACTAGTTTCAGGTGTACAACTTAGTGATTTGACAAGTTTATACATGATGCTATCTATGCTCACCACAAGTATAACTACCATCTGTCCCATTACATCCCTATTACAATATCACTGACTCTATTCCTTATGCTCTGCTTTTTATTCCTGTGATTTACTCATTCTGTAACTGGAGGCCTGTATCTCCCCCTCCCCTTCACCTGTTTTGCCCAACTGTCCCCCCCACCCCCCGCAACCATCAGTTTGTCCTCTGTATTTATAGTTCTGATTCTGCTTTTTGTTTATCCATTTTTCTTTTAGATTCCACTTATGAGTGGAATCATATGGTATTTGTCTTTCTCAGCCTGACTTATTTCACTTAACATAATACCCTCTAGGTCCATCCATGCTGTCTCAAATGCCACAATCTCATCCTTTCTTATGGCTGCATAATATTCCTGTGTGTGTGTGTGTGTCACATTTTCCTTATCCATTTGTTTATTGATGAACACCTGAGTTGCTTCCATGTCTTGGCTATTGTAAATAATACTGCAGTAAACATAGGGGTGCATATATCTTTTTGAGTTAGTGTTTTCCCTGGGTAAGTACCCAATAGTGGAATTACTGGATCGTATAGTATTTCTATTTATATTTTTTTCAAGAAATCTCCATACTATTTTCCACAGCGGCTGCACCAATTTACATTCCCAACAGTGCACAAGGGTTCCTTTTCTCCACATCCTCACCAACACTTGTTTTCTTTTCTTTTTAAGAAAAAAGAAACCTCAGCTAATGTGTGCTCTTCTTGTTTCAAAGAACATGTGAGGTGGACTCACATCTTTAGTTTTATGTATTAAATAAACACTAGCAGCACTTACTTGGTGCCAGGCACTCTTCCAGAGTTTAATCCCCAGGACAAGCAGAGCTACTGTGATTATTCCCATTTTACAATGAAGAAACCAAGGCACAGAAGGGTGAAGTGGCTTACCCAAGGTGAGGACAGACAGGATTGGACCCAAGGCAACCTGGCTTCCAAGTATGTGCTCTTGGTCCTTGATTTTTTTAAAAAAATAGACTTTATTTTTTAGAACAGTTTTAGGTTCACAGAAAAATTAAGATAGTACAGAAGGTTCCAATACATTCCATACCCCATTTCCGGTATTTATAAACATCTTACATCAGCTGGTACATTTGTTACAATTAATGAACTAATTTGTTTTTAAAGATTTTATTTATCTATTTGTTTGTTTGTTTATTTATTTAGAAAGCAGAGGGAGGGCCAGAGGGAGAGAGTGAATCCCAAGCAGACCCTGCGCTGAGCAAGGAGCCCCATGCGGGACTCATTAATGAACTAATATTGATACATTATTAACAAAAGTCCATAGTTTATTTGGATTTCCTTGGTTTTCACCTAATGTCTCTTTCTGTTCCAGGATCCCATCCAGGACACCACATTACATTTCCCCCCCAGGCCTCCTAAAATCCTAAAATCCTAAAAATTGCATTTCCTCCCCAGGATCCTAAAATCCTCCCGGCTGTGGCACTTTCTCTGACTTCCTTGTTGTCGATGGCCTTGATGGTTCTGAGGAGTGCTGGTCAGGTGTTGGGGGCAGAATCTGATGATCTTTCTCACAATGAGACTGAGGTTCAACCCTTGGCTTTTGATAGTGACGGGGAGCTCTCACGAGGCAGGTGTAAACCCAACAGGGACAGCTTTGTTGCTTCCGCCATTATTTGGCAGAATTACAGACCAGGTCAAATTTTTCTCTTACATCTTTGCTTCTTTTCAGGAGGAAAAGGAGACTCCTCTTTTGTAGTTGTGCCGAGTCATCTGGTTCCATTTAAAAGAAGTCATCTTAACCCAGGCTCCCTGCTGGTGAGAGGCCCTTAGTCTATGCTGGACCCCATATTTCAGGGCCACAGATTGCACTTGGGTCCTTCAGCCCTCCTGCCTGGCCTTGTTCGTCACCACTAAGACTGGGACCCTGAAGCCCAGGCCCGGTGCATGGCCGGCTGCCTCCCAGCTCCCAACACTAGGCTCTGTCTCTGCAATTGTCTCTGCTATTTCTGTGGAGGCATCTCCTCAGCCTTGATCAGGCACATCTGCCGAAGCTCCCCCAACTCCCTGCCTTCCTCTGGTGCTGTCCTGGTGGGTGGATCCCCCATCACAGGAGACAGACCACACCATCAGATGGATCCTTCCAGGCCAGCCTGGGGACACATCCATTTGGTCTTCCCAGGGAGGACTCCAGTCATAAAGATGTTTACACACCAGAGAAGTGGTTGAGATGTGGTCTTGAGATGATAAAAATACACACAACCTTTTAAAACCATGGCAACACAAGAAGCAGGAATGCTGCCAATTAAAAAGCATTTAAAATATGGCTCCAGGCTGCAGGTTTGGAAATAAAGTGGACGAGGAAAACAGATGGATGGCATTGAGGCCTGCCTTCATGCTGGCCAGTGCTGTGGCCCAGGTGAGAGCCCCAGCGCGCTCCAGGCCCGGCCCCCTATGAATATTGCTCACGAGAGAAGAAGGGGTGTAGCGTAGGCACAGCTCCTTCGGTCTGGATGGGCAGGGGGCTAACAGCTCCCCAACCGTTCTAGCACCACATCGAGTCACTGATCTCAATTCTCCACCTTTGGCTGCATCCACACCCTTTGCCATGTGAGTTTGCAGATCCTCCTACAGTTTCTGGAAGGGAACACTTCTCTGCCCCGAGACTTTGGGCTTGGCTGGGGATCTTAGCAGATGTGACGCATACAGCAGTGTGAAATGTGCTGGTGTGATTGGGTGTGACCTCTTGCACCTCTGCCGTTGCCAGGAGAACATGCCCTGGCTAGCTTGCTGGTCCCTGGAGGATGAGAGCCACGTGGCACAGACCTGGCCCCAAACTGCATTCTGGGGCCCAAGCCAGCTGACGCCAGGCAACTTCAGCCGAAACGCGGCCGACCTGCAGTGTGTGATTAGAGGCTCAGTGGTCTGCCGCCGAGCTTTCAGCCATTTGGGAGCCGCAGTGGCTGCTGGATAGACAAGTCCCCTGTGGCGCCTCTTGGACACCTACGCAGGAGGAAGATTTCTGGGAAGAGGAGGCGTCATGGGAAACCCTGTCCCAGGAGCCCATTCCTTCCTCATGGAGTCGCAATGGTGATGTCACAGTCACTGGGAATCACCTCTCCCAGAAAGCGTTAGTGTGTTAGTAATACCAGTGATTAGCATTCACCTGGGGTTTTAACGGCGACATAGAACTACCTCATGAGGTGGAAAGGCCAGGATTATCATGTCCATTTTGCAAAGAGAAAACAAAAAGCAGACGAGGTGGATGACTCACCAGGACTGGACCAGGAGGCAGCTGTCTGGAGGAACAATGAGATAAGGAGTTCCTTATACCCAAAGGGAAGTCACCTGTGTGTTCTAATCTTTATAACCTTTTCATTATAAAAGGGTTACATGCCAATTGCAGAAAAATAGGAAAATACAGAAAGCATAAAAAATGAAAGTTCCCATTCTACTTCATAGCATTTTGGCTTATTTCTCTTTGTTATTTTTATTTATTTTTAAAGTTTTTTTTAATTTATTTGACAGAGAGAGAGCACAAGCAGGGGGAACGGCAGGCAGAGGGAGAAGAAGAAGCAGGCTCCTCGCTAAACAGGGAGCCCGACACGGGGCTCGATCCCAGGACCCCAGGATCATGACCTGAGCCAAAGGCAGACGCTCATCTCTTTGTTATTTTTAATGCACATATGTTTATTACATGTATTTTATAAATTAAAATCTTACTGCATATATAAGAGCATTTCCTACAGCATTCAAAATTCTTTTAAAAAAACAGTTTTTCATGCATAGTATTATGTTCTGTGGACTCATTCTAATTTGTTTAAGCATTCTTTATTATTGCAATGTCACTTGTTTCTGATTTTTTGTCATTAAAAACAATGTGTTGGTGAACATCTTGGCTGGTAGAGGAGATAATTTGTATGTATTTGATGTATGCATTTGTATTTGATGCACAGCACATGGTATGTGCTTAATAAATAGTATCTGGTATGAATATTTGTCTAAACCCCCAATAACTTCCTTAGAATAAACTGTTTAATCAGTTTTAACATTTAGTTCTGATGCACACTGTCAAATTGCTTTCCAGAAAGATGTCCCAGGTGCTTTTACTAATGATGGTGCTATAGGTACCCATCTCACAGGCTCCACATTGTTTTCTTTAAAACGAAGCATTGTTAATTTGACAGGTGAAAAACAGCAGTTCATTGTTATGTTCTTTATTACCACTGAGGCTAAAAATTCTCGCATAATTATCAATCATCGGTAACACGATGTGGGGAGCATTTGAGTCAGGGCCTGGCAGAATAAATCGTTTCAAATGAATGAATTATCAAAGGTGGGCCATGCTATGGGTATGAGTAGAATTACCTGGACTGCATGTGAAGGCCTGCAGTTGTTGAACTGTTGCTTATATAAACAGGGATTTATTCTGAGTCTTTCCTTGCTCAATTGAAAGTACTTTAATGGATAGGATTCTGTGGTAGAAGGGAGGTTTGGAAGTGTCTATCAGGGTGATTGTACCGAGAAGCAGGTGCTGGGCTTTGGAGCTGACCAACCAACCAGTGAGAAACCGATCAGGAAAAGGAGCCACTGGTCAGCAACCAGGGGGCTGGGGCTGCGAGTGGTGCCCATACTCCTCTGGTCTCCCCGCTCACAGCCCAAGCACACGCTTATGACAATGGGTGTATTTGGGCTCTGTAGACAATTCTGCTCTCGGGGAGAAGGCAGGGATGTGGGCTGGAGCTTTCGCATCTGACTGCATCATGGTTTGATTCAGCCACTGGACAGGGTGAACGGGGTTAACCCTTGCCAACCTCCCATGTTTCCTTCCTCCCGGTTGGGCTGAGACCCCCTCCTCCTTCCTTCCCTCTGTCTCCTTCACCCCAACCCACCACGCTCTTGTAGTATTTACTACCCTGCCTTGTAATGTTTCATTTACAAGTCACACTCCTCTCTTTAATCCAAGCTACTTGAGGGTATTACCATCTTTGTATCTTCAGCAGCTGAGCATGAGAATGAATGAGTGAATATCCACCCCAGGAGCATCCAGAGTGCGCCAAGGATAAACTAAGGGCTCAGAACCTATTTGGGAGAAGTAGCGAGAGTTTATTCTTTATTAATATGTTTCATCACAGAGTTCTGTTGAATTGGAGAAGTTACAACTCAGATGTTAGACTCAGTGGTTGGTTGGGGTTTTGGCATCACATATCCCTGTGCCCTGAAGGTTTCTGTTTTTGCTGATTTGACTTTACACTGAGAGCCAAGTCTTAACTAAAGCAGAATTTTTTTTTAAACTATCTGCCCAGCTTTCCCTTAAAGCAATAGTTCTCAAACTACTCGATATCAGAATCATCAGGAGTACTTGTTAAAACACGGAAAGCTGAGCTCTACCTCTGGAGGTTTTAACTTAGCAATTCTAACAACTTCCCACTTGATGCTGATGCTGCTGGTCCAGGGACCACACTTTGAGAACCACATTAGTCTAAATGTTCTAACGTGGCCCCTGGATAAGGAGACAGATTGCCCTTCTCCCGAGTCCAAGGAGCTGGGTGCATGAAGTGTTCGGCCACCATGCCAGGGCCCTGCTCTGTTCACCCTCACATCAGACTTGGACTGTCTTTTCTTGGCAGCCTGCAGAGGCACGCTGGGACATTCCAGCCTGTGTCCAAAGGCCACCAGGGCCTAAAAATTACAGCAGTGGGATGTGAAGCCTTATCAGGGTACCTACTAGCTTTTAGGAGAAGACTTGAAGCTTCAGGGAAGAGAACTTTACATTCTGGGAAAACTCCAAGCTCCAGGAGCCAAACACTGAACGGGAGGCAACAGCCAGGGATGTCACCTGCCCCTTCCAAAGGCCAAGGGACTCGTGGCCCTCATCTGTGAGGGTCTCTGTGGACTCTCCATGCCACCTGGTCTGCGCCTGCGCCCACATCCTCTTTCTTTCTTGATCTTTACAGGAGAAGGTGGGAAGGGCTAAGATATGCTTTCCCCATCACAATTCAAATAAAATCCAAACTCCTGACCATGGCCTACTTGGTGCTCAGACCTCATCTCCCTGCTCTGCAGCTTGTCAGCTCCACTCTGGCCCTCTGGCCCTGCTCTGTCCCTCAGACACTGAGCTTCTTCCCATGCTGGAGCTCTTCGGTCCCTCTGTCTGCTAAGGCAAGGACCCTGACGGCACACAACACTGCTGGTTCAAGCATCCCCTCTCTCGAAAGAGCTTCCTCTTCACCCTCCATAAAGCAGCCTCACCTCCCACCCTTTCCTTCTGTCCCTATCTTCCACCATCTGACACCACCTCTAGGATGGAAGCCCCATGAAGGCCAGGACTTTGTCCGCCTCTCCCAGCTCTGTCCCCAGCACCTGGACCATGCCTGGCACACCATACATATTCAATACGGATTTATGGAATGAATGTGTGGCCTCTACCAGATATGCTATGGGAGGCAAGGTCCAGAATCCTTCAGTGATATATCCCAGACCTTGACTCTAAAGTCCAGACCCTGGCTCCAGGTCTATTTCCTAAGAGCTTATTCAGATGGGAAGGACCAGGGCCATAAATGAGGTTTCTGCCACACACCCCCGCCCCGTCACTCTGGACAAAGCCCTCAACTTGTGTTGGCCCAACCTGCTCACCTGCCAAAGGGTGCAAAAGCATTTGTGTTCCCTGCCTTTAAGACCATGTCAAGGCTCAAATGAAGTAATTGCCAGGAAAGTGCTATGGCAGGAGAAAAGGGCTGACAAATTTGAGGTTTGGGGATGGTTGTACTTCCCTATGGCTTTAAAATCTGCACACGGCATTCAATTTGACATAAGCTTTTCATTCTGGCAGCTATAAATCATAAAGCATTGTTGTCTTCATAAGCATAGGAGAAGCTGATCATGGATGAAAAAAATCTAAGGAGTTACATTCAAAAAAGAAATCCTGGAATTTGAGCCCCCGCTAAGAGAGTCTTACCTTGGTTATTTCTCTGCCTCGGTTTTCCTGCCCGTGAACATGTTTGCCGGCCGTCTCCCCAAGGTACCTGGGCTTTCTGCTTGGCATTAGGGAACTTAAGAATGAGTTAAAGAACAGTTTGGGGTCTCCACTCCTCATCCCAGCAACAGTTGAAGATCTTATAAAGTAATTTTAGTTGACTTCAGATAAATGGCTGGATTGGAGAGATCTGTACCCCCCGTGTGGCTGAAATGGAGTCCCCCATGGTTATCTAGCCCTCCGTTTCTCACCTGGGCAGGGAATTAAAGGAGTAAAGTCTTCCTGGAGAAGACCTTGGGAGTAGGGTTACCAAGGTTGATAAATCTGGCAAATAAAAATATAAGATGCCCAGTTTCATCTGAATTTCAGATGAGCAACAAATCAGGTTTTATTATAAGCATATCCCATGAGCTACTTGGGACATACTTATACTAAAAAAAAGTATTCACAGTTTATCTGAAGTGTGGATATAGCTATGTGCCCTTTGTTTTACCTGGAGTGCCAACCTTGAGGGCCTGTTCTGATCTTCAAGTCCTCAGTCCCAAGAATGGAGGGGCAAGGACACCGTACTTTTCCTAACCCACTTTACCCTACAAATAAGAAACACTTTGCCATCAGTCTCCACTCCAATTCCTTTTCCTTCCTTCCTGGCCCTGGCCTGTTGGTTGAGGGCACTAGGTGGATGTGACCTTAGGTAACCCATCTGCCTGGACTGCTGCTGAGATGCTGCCCCCACAGCCCCGGTCCTTGGAATCAGCAGGGCACTTACCGAAGCGCAGATGCCAGAAAAATGCTCAGGTCCTAAGACAAACCAGGGCAGGAATGTTTTATAGAGGTTGGGAGCATTTGATTCTTAGATAAAGGGCCTAGGAGACCCGGAACACTTCCCTGAATGCAGAGCAAAACTCCCGTCAGCCTATTTATTTTGGTATTACTAAACACCACCTTTATTACTAATAATATCTTGCACTCATGTTGTGCTTTTCATCCAGAGATCTCTAGGTGTGGCATTAGTATTAAGCAACACAGCCCTATGGCCCCTGGATTATGTAATTATACAGAGAACTCCCTCAGGTAGAAGGGTTGGCCCTTCATAGAACAGACCTAGGTGGAAGCCAGGAATAGTTAGGTCCAAACCTGAGGTGGGAGAGGGGTGACAGACCTTCCAGCACATGTTCCCCACCCGCCCGATGACACCTAGCTTCTCGGCTACAAGATCGGCACTGTCTTCTTCTTTTGTATCTCCAACATTTAGCACAATGACTGGAATAGAGCAGGGGCTCAGTAAATGTTTGCTAAGTGAATGAATGAGTGATGAGCAAACAAATTAACCTGGAAATAAGCTCAGCCTTTCTTCCCTTGCAGATCAGGTGTATAGCAGTGGCTGTTAGTCCTATGTTGCTATTCCCTCCAATCATTTTGCTGTTTCCGGGCACATGGGCTCTCCTGGTGCTTCCGCTCCCAAGCTCACCTGCATTTCTGTGTCAGAGAACAAGCCACAGGCTGCGGGAGAAGCTTTGGCTGTGCCCCGTATGACCTGCTCCTGCAGCCCTTAACCAATGACTGAGGGGTAGAGGCTACCAACTCTCCAAGTCCCCCATCCCTGATGGGGACACTTAGGTGTGACCTATGCCGTGCCAACATTACCCTCCTAGGGACTTGGCTTGACATCATAGCCTTGTTTGTTCTTCTTCCCTCCCCAGGCCCGTTTCCCCACCCTACAGAACATGGAGAACACCAGGAACACTTCCTAATGAGTCACTTTCACTGGAATAATCTGTCAGAATCTGCTTCTGGGGAACCTAGCTTAAAACCAGAACATTTTCATTTCTTGACCATAGCTCATTTTCCCCATGATGCTGACTCTTTTTCCTGCACCAGGAAGGATCTTCTAATAGAATACAACAACAGTGACCGTACCAAACACTCTTCCTATTGGAAGAGAAGCAATGGAAGATAAGGAGCTGTCAAAAGTTTACATATGCTGGGGTCAGAATATAGAATTTCGGCTTGGAATTCTCTTGAGCAAAGACAGGGCAACAAAGTAAGCTTCTAATTCTTGCACCCATAAGGATGTGGCCCTACTTATAGGCTCCCCACCTGGGGGTTCTCTTCAGACAAACCTCTGCAGGAGCCAGAGGGAAGTCCAGTGGTTCCTAGGTGACCAACACAGGGCCTTATGATTGGAGGCCAGGCAGGACCCAGATCGCCTCCCCCATTTAGATCAAGGGGGCCTTGTAGCAAAGCGGTGGTGGGTGCTGGGCTGAGGCAATGTGATGGGTTAGTGGCCATGTTTCCTTAAAAAGACATTTAAAGAGTTATTTCTTCATTCCCTGGGGATTTCTTGTCCCAAGACTTCCCATCTTTGGAGATCAAGTTCAGATGTGGAGGGGCATCCAAGGGTTTCGGGCAGAAAAAAATGGAATGGCATTTAATAACTTTCCTGACCGTACCGTAAACACAATGGCAGACATAGGTATTCCTGAGCTCTCTGGGATTTTTAGTTTGTTATACTTCACGGGGCTCTGGTGATGCTGCCTTAACCTACTTTGGAGCAAAACATTTATTATTAACGTTGGTTTAACACTTCACTTTCTAGGGTATTTGTGGATGACACAGTCATACATCTGCCTTTTTATAGTGCTTCACAGCAGAGCACAAGACCTTCTGGCTGACACCTCATAGATCATCAAAATTAAGACCTCTAGGCAAACAGAGGAAAGTAGGGCGGGGGTGGGGTGGGGACAGCAACTGGGGATGACTCAAATGGTTTCCCAGTTAACTTTCCTTTCCAGAGAGAATGTTTCCATTAAGGAGCAAATTATTCTTAACATTAAGACATCCTTGTTTCCGTGGCAACCTATAATAACTTGAAAGGAATGGTCCACGGTGGCCCTGCAGCCAAGTGATGCTTCCTACCTGACTGGTAGCTGGTAGAGATTAACCCAGACATGGGGTCAGCCAGCCAGGGATCAACCTCCACCTGCCTGGCATTCAACGCCCTGGCTCTCATGTGCTAAAGCCAGAAGAAATCTGGAAATCAGAAAACCAGGATTAGAGCAGGCTCCCCATCTTTTATAAACAGAAACTGTATCTTGATAGTGTGAGGCTTTTTGCTGGAGACTTTGAAAATGATGGCAGAAAACTATCAACAAAAGAAAAAAAACAACTCTTTTTTTTTTTTTTTTACCGACTCCCCTTCATGGTTCAAGCACTGGCTAACATTTTGGGATCTCTTTGGCCTGTCTATAAAAAGATAAGCAAGAGGCCGTAATTGGTTTCATATGCTCTTACACCCATGAGCCTTTCTCACTCAAATTGGCCAAATGTGGCAAGCGGGGAGTGAGGTATTTTCTGGGGCCCTTTAGTAGAGATCGTGTTGGCCCAACTTTATGTGGGTCATAAACTCTGCTTTGTACAAAGGACCCTGACGTTTATTTTGAGAGGAACAACAATTATTGCCCCTAAGCCCTGAGACCAGTGGTATCTTTGAGGAGGGGAAAAAAGAACCACGAAAAAGAAAATTTACGGACAAGTGGGTAAGACCCCCAAATAGCCATTTGGGGGAATTCTTGCTTGAGACAACGTAAAACCTTGCATCTCTCCCACTGATAAAGTGACTGCTGTTTGCTCTGGGCTGTCAGGAATCAACTGTGTGTAGAATGAAATGTTAACACCAAGCCATCTGCTGGGAGCCTTTTCTTGTCTTCTTTTGTCAATGGTATGACATTAGCCACACCATATGACATTTGCACCACGCATCAAATACATGCCTGTTGCTTTCCAAACATCCTGTCCAGAGAGAAATATAACATATTACAACCCAAATAACGAAGCAGGAGGGGGAAGGGCACTCTGCCCCATGCTGGTGCTGGTCAAGAAGAGCTCCCTAAAGGCACTGTGCAAGGGAAGATGGGAAAAGCAGAGAAAGCCTTCCACATTCTGGAAAAAAGAAAAATACCAGAGGGGAGAAGCGTGGCTGCTCTTACCAGAATGATGAAAGCAATTGCATTAAGCCACAGCTTCCCTTCCCTGATGTTCTTTCTTCAAGTCCGGATATCCAATCTGTACTGGTCAGTACCCAGTTATGTTACATTTGTTGTTCTCAATTCCTGAATGATGGGACAGTGTCTGCAGGAACGTTTCAGGGAAAAACACAACTGTGCATTAATGCACATGACACAGAAGTCTTCTCGGTAGGGGGCTAGGGGTCTCATGGTCAGAGAGGGAAGACACAGCTGCATTTGACATCACACTTGTTTGGACGGCTAATCGGAGAGCACACACTACTCCAGAGGAAAGGTAACTAGTTCGGTTGGTCACAAAAATGGCTGAATGGGCATTGGGGAGGGTATGTACTATGGTGAGCGCTATGAATTGTGTAAGACTGATGAATCACAGACCTGTACCCCTGAAACAAATAATACATTGTATGTTAATAAAAAAAAATTTTTTTAAATGGCTGAATGGGACTAGACTGGCGACTGACAAACCAGTAAGGGTCAATGTAAGACCACTAGGCAACACATCGATCTCTTCATCTTCCAGGACCTTGTACAAAGTGCTTATCTGACTTCCTCTGTGCCCCCTCCCTCCCCAAGCCCTCCATTCCCTTCCTTTCCTCTATTCCCTGCCCTCCCTGCTCTCCTTGCCCTCTCCTACCTACACAAGCACCAACAGGGCGTTACCATGTCCCTCCATCCTGGCTGGCTGTCCTCCTTCCTCCCTGCTGACGCACTCGGGCCAGTGTTCTGGATGCAAAGGGGAGACCAGGTGAACCTGCTCAGCAATGCCTTTCCTGCTTTCCTGGTGGCCAGTGGGGAATGCCTTTGAGTCACACTGAGAGAAAGAAGATGTGGGGGTGGTAAAGGGACACAGTTGCTAAGAATGTAGCCTGGAGGTAGAGCTGGGTCATGTGTGTGCGCCTGGCGCATGCACACTGTTTCCTAAGGGACAAGAAAGACCGAGCCAGGCCTTAACCGGCTGGGTTCCTGTGTAAAACTCCCAGGCTCCTGAGTCTAACAGCAGCTGGGAGGAAGGGGCTTCCTCGGACCCCCTGCTGCCCTCCTCTGACTTATTTGGACCCATAGACCCCGAGGCCTCCCAATGTGAACTTCATCCCCACCCCCTCACCATCTTTAAATTGTTGCTAAGCCCCTTAACCTAGGTTTGAGCAAAGACTGCATTTTTAAAGTAAAGTTAAGGATTCCCACGTGAAGGGAAAGATTCCTCAATGCCGCTGTATGGACCTGAATACAGACACAAGAGGAAAAACTGTGTGGCTTCGCCCCCCAAGTCTCTCCTTGATTTGTCCTGAGAAGCAGTTTAGCCTAGTGGTCCGGGGCATGGACTGGAGGACCACACTTCTTGGGTCTGCATCTCGCCTCCACCAGTGGCCAGTACTGTGCATATAATGCACATATGCATGTCTGTCATTCCCTGTTGCCCCATCTCAAATAGCATTTTCGATGCCCCATGAGCACCAAATTCCTGCAGACCCACAATGAGTACAAGGGAAGCGTGTTACCAATATGACTGACTAAGCAGGGGAGAGGAGGGGGGAGTCAAGCTTGCTGTTCAACCACAACTGCAGTTTTGACTGCAGAAAGAAGACAATGGGGTTCCAAGAAAGGCCTAGGAAACCTATCGTATTCTTAGGTTGCCTCCCTGTATTAACCAACCACCAACGCTGAAAATGAGGACACAGGAGGAATGGTAAAGACAGGGCGACCACAGTATCTTTTCCTTTCAATCCTTCCCTACTTGTCAGTAAGAGAAAGGTACAAAGAGTGGGTAGAATGCGTGTGTTTCAAGAAGTGAAATAAGAACAAGGACCTGGGAGGCTCAGTCAGTTAAGCATCGGACTCTTGGTTTCGGCTCAGGTCCTAATCTCAGGGTCGTGAGACTGAGCCCCGCATCACGCTCCAGGCTCAGTGCAGAGTCTGCCCGAGATTCTCTCTCGCTCACTCTCCTTCTGCCCCTCCCCCTGCTCACACTCTCTTTCTCTAAAATAAATAAATCTTTAAAAAAAAAAGAAATGAAAAAAGAAAACTATCATGCAGCATTTCCATTGTTCTGATAGAAATGAATTACATGTGCTTTATGAATTAGGAGATATGAATTGTGTCATTTTGGTGATTCCACATCTGAGTTAAAACTCTTACAGGTTCATTTAAAACTGTCATTGTATAATAGAAAGATGAATGGTAGAATTCATGATAATAATTAATATCTTATTCATTTATTTATTTATGTTTGCTTAGGACAGCATTATATGGCAAATAAAAAAACACCATGACAAGTCAGAGAGAGACACAGAAGAAAGGTAAAGGCCTTCTATTTTAGTACCTTTAGTGGTACTTTCTTCTGCTTTTTTGAACAAGGGGGCCCATATTTTCATTTTGCGCTGGGCTTCGGAGATGACGTAGCAGGCTGTGCCCACAGGCTAACTCCTTGCTTCAGCTTCTTGTGAGCCTCCTGTTCGGTGTCATTTCTCTGACAGCTGGGAGAGTTTAAAGAGAGGGGGTGCAGAGGCAGAAAGAGGGCTACTGGGGCGGGGGGCGGCCTGAGTGGCTCAATCAGTTAAGCATCTGTCTTCGGCTCTGGTCATGATCTCAGAGTCCTGGGATCGAGTCCCGCGTCGGGCTCTCTGTTCGGCCGGAAGCCTTGCTTCTCCCTCTCCTCTCCCGCTGCCTGCCGCTCCCCCTGCTTGTGCTCGCTCTCTGTCAAATAAATAAATAAATAAAATCTTAAAAAAAAAAAAAAGAGGGCTACTGAGGTATCGTCAACCAGGGTCTGACATCCCAGGGGTCCTTAATTCCCCGGGGAGAGTCCTTGGAGGCCCTGTGCGCAGCACTGCCACTGGCTAAGAGAATGCCCTGTCCAGGGTTTGCCAGATGTCAGGTCTGAAAGGCGATTCCAACCCGAGGAAGGAAAGAGGATACTGAAGCCCCACGTGGTGCGGCCCGGACCCAAGCCTGAGGACCAGCCTGGTGTCTTGGTTTGAATGGCAGGAGTAGAGCGGAGTTGTCACTTCTCTTCCTGGGATCAAAATCAGACAAATCTCTTCTCTGGCTTACCAGGGAGTAAGTGGATCACGCCAGTGAATGTCAGTGCAAATTACAGCTCCAGCCTCCTGTCGTCAGCTTTGTGCTGCTTCTTGTCACTTTAATGCAAAGAGACAGCATGGGGCTGATAACAAGCCAGAAGGGTGGGGGATTGGAGGTGGTGGCTGCATCAGGGACAAGGAAAATGCATGTTGGAGAGACTGATTCAAGACAGTAAAAACCATAGCAATGATTTCCTTAATTGCCTGTTGGGAAGGGGGCATTTAAGGGTGTCGGGACAATGCTTCTTAGATATCCACGAAACTGAGCAGCTACCTCATCCGTTCATTCACCCACCCGTTCACCTACCCATCCATCTGTCCATCCGTCCATCCACCCATCTGCCCCACCCATCCATCTACCAATCGTCCATGCATCCACCCATCTGTCCATCTACCAACCATCCATCCTCATCTGCTAACGAGCGCTGGCCCAGGCCTCTCACACACTGGAATTTGGAGGGACTCATGGTGCCTCCTTGGGCTGCTCGCAGCCACTCTCCAGAAGAAATCTCGCAAACTCTTGGGAGGAAACACCTTTTCTCCTAGCAAAAAAATGTGGGCTTCAAGGCCTTTTAATTTTGTCTAATTTTGTCTTTAATTTTGGGCCATCCCAAAAGTTCCAGCTCTACTCAATTAAGTTACCTTTTCTAAGCTGGTGGGTGAATGTTACTGTTTCAGAGACCCTCTGCTGAGAGTGAAGACCTCCTTCCAGCCAGCAGAAGAGGAAGTCTTGTATTTTTTTTTTTTAAAGATTTTATTTATTTGACAGAGCGAGACACAGCGAGAGAGGGAACACAAGCAGGGGAAGTGGGAGAGGGAGAAGCAGGCTCCCCGCAGAGCAGGGAGCCTGATGTGGGACTTGATCCCAGGACCCTGGGATCATGACCTGAGCCGAAGGCAGTTGCTTAACCAACTGAGCCACCCAGGTGCCCGGAAGTCTTGTATTTTGCAGGCCAGGATTTGAGTGTGTCCATCTGTCTTCAAGCCTTCGAGGGTCCGCTCACAATAATATACAGTCTTGTTGTATCTCCACCCACTTGAGGAACTGATGCAGTCAAAAGAAGAATCCAGGCCTTCCTAGGGCTGTGCTGGTGAGTTAGTATCTGAGGAATTCGAAAAGGAACCAAGAAGGTAACGATACAAGACACACATCTTTCTATCTTCTTAGTTGCTCAGTGACTTTGTTCATTTCTTGGCTGGTGCCCCACTCGCTCCTGGATGCTCTCCACTTTGGGACTTGGATGAAATTCCTCACTGTGGGGCATGGGTTATAGCTTCTTGGGAAGTTATGAAGGGCTGATCATCGAAGGAGCTAGTTCCCTTTGGGGCAAATAGTGACCTAGGAGATAGAAGATGGGAGCAGGGCAGATAAATTCCTCCACCTTCCTTTCTCCCATGATCACTAGATCATGACTCCTTCCTGCTTTTCCGGAGAAGCCCCATGCCAAGAGAGCCTGGTGTCCCCTCCCTACTCACGGAGGAACAGGGGATTTCACATTACATCGCATGCCTTCTTGTCTCCCTTTCTTTCTTCCCTCACCTCCATTGGCCTGGCCTTGCTCCTTCTAACTAAATTATTAGAACCTTAATCCTTTGTCAGGTTCTGCTTTCTGGAAGGCCTGGACCAAGGCAGTGAATATTTATCCAATGCCTGCTATGTGCCCACAGATGCTTGCAATATATTCGAAAGTGACTATGGAACACGAACACTCATTCAAGAGAGCAGGTCAGGAGTCCCCCAATCACCTAGAAAATCCAAAGCAGAGTGGGGGTAAAGCTGGAGTGAAAAACAGATCATGAGAAAAAGGAAAAGGGGAGTGCAGTGGGGATGGGGCAGTAGTTAGTCTCCAGTTCGGTAGAAGCCAGACTTGAGCAACAGAGTATTCTCAGGACATGGTGGCTGGCATCCCCTAGAGCTAGCAATCCAAGAGACCTGAGCAGAAGCCGCCCTGCCCTTTATGACTTTGCTTCAGGAGCCACACACGGCCTTCTCCATCCTAGAGCATCTACAGGGCATGGATACTGGGAGGTGCGGATCCTGGGAGAAGGAGGAGCGTTTTTGGAGACTGGACCATGACAGCATCCTGGAACTGCAGAGCTGGGGCAGTTTTCAGAGATCTCTGTTTCAGGAACCTCACGTAGTAGCTGAGAACCCAGAGGTCAGCACCATTAAGCAACTTGCTCCAGGGCTCAGTGAGTCTTCTGTTCGCACTTGATTCAGGACTCAGCCTGCAGGGAGGATCGTAGCCCAGGGTTAGCTGGCATCCCTGCACTGACAAAGGAAGTCAGAGGCAATGCTTTAAACTAGAACTGCCAGATGAATCCAATGCCAAGCTGATTACAAGAGTTCGCTCATTCATTCCAGATCTATTTATTGAGTGCTTTCCTCCGCCTGGCGGTGTTCTGGGCACTGGCACACCCGTGAGCAAACATGGGCTCCTGCTCTCGGGCTCTACCCTTCTGAGGATGCTACCCATGTACTACCTTCCAGTGCAGGGGGAAAGGCAGACACGCATCGGATAGTCCCACGAACAACGGAAGCATGACAGGGATGGCAAGTGCTTTGAAGGGGAGGCTGAAGCACTGTGAGAGCACGGAATATGGAGCTTGTTCCAGCCAGGGATGCTTCTCCAAGGGAGTGGTGAATTGATTATCACTTGACAGCCTGCAAGTGAATCCCACTGTCGAGATAATGAATGTTGTTCATGATGTGTTTCTCAAATGCTGTATTTCCCACCTCCAGGAGTTTCATCTGAGGGTTCTTTTATAGCTTCCATTTCTCTCATAGTCGACTTTGTGTTTTGCTTTAACATCCTTGAATCCATTGATAAGATTCATAATGGTTATTTTAATATCCTTGCCTGCTGGTTCCATCATCTCTGCCACTTTTGGGCCTGTTTCTTTTCTTTTTTCTTTTTTTCTCCTGTTTACAAGCCATATTCTCCTGCTGTTTTGCATGCCTGTTAATTGGATGCCAGGTAATGAAAATTTTACAGTGTTTGGTATTGGGTTTTGTTTTATTCCTTGAAAGAGTGTTGGACTTTGTTCTGGCACAGTTACCTGGAAACAGTTTGATCCTTTCAGGGATTGCTTTTGTTCGGTAGAAGCCAGACTTGAGCAACAGAAGGAATGCCCCAAGGCAGGTGAAGTCTCAGGTCCATGATGGGGGAATGATAGAGACATGAGCTGGAAGCCAGAACAGTGATAAATAAGCTACACATTGAAAGCCTGGGGGCACAGCATCCTGACCTTGTAGTTTCCAAGACCCTTGGGCCTGACCGATCAAGAGCCACAGGTGTGAAGCATGCGCTCTCCTCTCCTCCTCCACCTCCACCCCAGGGCAACCTCCAACTCATTATAATGCATTGGCCTTGCAGGGACAGCCCCGCCTGATGGAGAAAGCTGCCATGATGTTTCCAGTACAAACCTCATAGTGTCAAAAACTCCCCTCCCAACCTTTGGGAGGAGTTTCCCAAATGCCTGGAAGCAGCCTCCATGAGAGACCACCTCACTCTCTGTCACAGCTCCTCCCAGCCCAGAGAGACCCAATAATATCAAATCCCAAAACAACCCATGGACCAGCTCTGCCTCCTGGAACCTGCCCATTCTCCCACCTTGAGAGTGTATTTCCACCTTAACAAACTGCTTCGTGCTTGCTACTTTCTTTCTGGCTGTCTTTCAATGAGCTCGGATTCCCCCGTAAATGTTTTCATGGGGAATCCAAGGACCAAGACCTCCATTCACACAACACAGACTCTCTCACCAAATACTTTCAAATTTTGTGCTAAGTCCAGGACTCACTTAGCTCTATTATTAAGGCAATACCCTTCTCTTTCTTTTTTTTAAAGATTTTATTTATTTATTTGAGAGAGAGCGTGCAAGAGAGCACAAGGGTGGGGGGGAGGGAGAGAGAAGCAGGTTCCCCGCGGAGCAGGGAGCCCGATGCAGGGCTCCATCCCAGGACCCTGGGATCATGACCTGAGCCAAAGGCAGACTGACTGAGACACCCAGGCACCTCAAGGTAATACCCTTCTGAGGATGCTACCCATGTACTACAAAGTCTCTACTTCAGCTAGTGAGAATACCAGTCCTTTCTAGCCCTGTAAGCACTCCAAGAATTGTCCTGTCTGAGACTTTCAGGGGGTTCTTTCCCCCGCCTGGAGGAATTTCTTCATGTGCAGCCACCGATCAGAAATTAAAGACTTGAGGTTTTTATCTGACAGTCTCTGGAGTTGTCTCTGTTTGTAGAGCTGCTCCGCTCTGGTACTCTGCCCTGCAAAGTTGAGCTGCCTTGACCTTGCAGAACTCAGAACTCCTGTCTCCTCACTCTTTGAGACCACCAGGTTTCATTTGGGTTTTCTCTAGGCAGTGATCTGGTACCATTGTAGGATTCACCTGTTTGTTCCATTCTCTCAGAGATCACAGTCCTGCCTTGACTGTTGTCCAGTGTTAGAAATTATTGTTTCATATAGTTTTCTGGTTTTCTAGTTGTTTAAGGCAGGAGTATATAAGTCATCCCTGTTAGGTACACATCATGGTTCTTTTTTTAAAAGAAACAGCTTTATTGAGGCATAATTGATATAATAAAAATACATTTAACATGTACAATGGACATGTCTCAACATGTACGGTAAACCCATCATCACATTCAAGACAGTGAACACAGAATTTCTTCAAGTCCCTTTTCCATCCCCTCATTCCCTGCACCCTTTCCCCCAAGGCGAACACTGATCTCCTGTAAGCCACCACAGATTCGTTTGCATTTGTTAGAGTTTTATATAAATTCTTATTTATAAGAACTTACATAAATATATTAAAAAACTTATATAAATAAGTTTTATATAAATTTTGTCTAGCTTCTTTCACTCAGCATAATTATTTTGATTTATGCACATTGTGGTTTGTACCACAATCTCTCCTTTTTCACGGCTAAGTAGTATTCCACTGTGTTGACTATGCCACAATTTGTTTGGTTATTTTGTTTGTGCCATATTTGTTCGTTATTGATTGGCATTTGGATTGCTTTCAGGTTTTAGCTAATGCAAATAAAACTGCTATTTCACATTCATGTGAACGTTTCTGTATGGACATGTGTTTCCTTTTTTCCTGGGTAAATACCTAGCAGTGGAATGGCTGGGACATATGGTGAGTATACGTGTCATTTTTTCAGAACCTGCCAAACTGTTTTTGCAATGGTATGTGTTTCAAAGCCAGTCTTTCTTTGTTTGTAGACCCGTGTGGCGATGTGGTAAATCAATGAGACGTTCGGATGTAAATGTTCGACTTCTTTTATTCCGAAGCAATACGCATGCTCTGGCAACCGCCAGCTCGATTCGCGGTGGCCCCCACCGGCTTGGAAAGTAGACTTTCAGCACAAGGCGGGAAAGGGAGAGGGGAGAATAACGAGGGCCCTGTCTGTCAGGTGGGAGAAGAGTCTGAACCCTTGGACTTTTTTGCTTTGAGGTATTTAAGCGGAAATTAAAGTGAATTTGCTCTTTTTGGATCGCTCATCTTTTTCTTGTGATTTTTGAAAAGATGAAATGTGGGAGAACTTAGGTCAGGCTGTTTTTTGACGTTTTGAGCTGTTCCCTTGATGTTTTGGCTTTGAGGCTCCCGTCTGTGAGTGAATCTAGCCTTTGCTTCCCCTCGCCCTGTGGAACAATGCCAGTGAATTAGAAGGAAATTTCCAGTAGCGATAAGTAGCTTTTCTTTGATCCACACGCAAATCAAGCTTCCTGTAGCCAATAGAAGAATGGGATTCACAAATGCCCGTCCGGCTCTGAACCACTCATCTTATTTAATGGGATGGGCAGTGGTGGCGCGATCTCTAACCACCTCCTCCCCTTTCTCAGATGCCCTGGCACAGGTGGATTCTCTTACAGGAGTTTCCTTATGACAGCCACACACACACCAGGCTGTGCTTCTGTGCTTCCAGCAAGATCTCGCACATGTTGAGATTTCTGGCAGGTGGCAATATGTTTAAGTGCAGAGACCCTTGAAAGTCAGTCACACAATGCCTGGGGGGGTGGGAGGAATACGGCAGGAAGAGAGCGCTGATTCACACCTCCACTCAGCCTTGCCTGGCATCCTAACAATGCAGAATAAATGAGAGAGCAAATGTCCAGGGCCCTCATGTGCTGCCTCGCTCTTGGAGAAGGTGGAGCCTTCCCTGGAGACAGAAGTCACCGTTCCCTCAGGAACACCCCACCTGTGGCCCTGTGACTGGCGTAGCTCACAGCGTGGCTTGAGGAGATCTGTTACAGAACACTCATGTCCACAGTCACAGACTACCCAGGACAGCAATGTAAATGACCCCCTCATGGCCTTTCCTTAGCTGGACCTGATAAATCTGTGTGATTTTGGCTACAGCCAGAATAGGGCCTGGCTAATCATTTTTAGTCTCCCCTGTTGGTTTTAGGCTTTGTTCTTAACAATGATGCTGCTTCCTGCTGAGTTCTGTGGGGTTCTGCCTCCCACCCTCCCGTCCACAAACATGGTTTGCACTGAGCCACCCAGCTCTGCAGGCCCTGGCTAGAGACAGGGCCACTCCCCCCAGCTTAGGGCCAGGCCTCCTCACCTGGGCTCCCTGTAGACTCCCAACCACCGTAGTCAACCCAGTTGACACGGGTGAAGAGTTAGATACAGGGCACGGCTGAAAATGATGTCACGACTGATGGTAGATCGGAGAAAGGAGGGCCAACCCCCACCCCATACTCTAGTTCTCGGGCAGGTGACAGGTGGAGGACCCAAGACATCTCCTTCTTGGCTTCCATCTCCTTAGGGATGCTGGTTGTGCTGGGGAAATAAACGTTTGATTGATTTTTGTTGCCCCTAAACTGTTGGTATTGTGGCTGAATGACTGCAGTTGTCATGGCAGCAAGCACCATTTTATCATCATCTGTGGCCTTTTCTCCTCTCCAGGGAAACATCTGACATGATTCTGGCCCGTCACCCTAGTTCTGTTCCTTGTCTTGTGGTGAGGGCTGCTTCCTCCCTGCCTCCGATTGTGGGGGGTTCCTGGTGGTTGGGAGGGCCTGGCTGAGGCATGGGAAGAATGAGGGTGGGGGTGGAGTGAGAGAAGAGAGTCAGAGGAGGGACACAGTGTGTGTGCGCGCATCTGGCGTGGGGGGGGGGACATTGAAGCATGCAGACAGCCTGTCACTGGGAGGCAGAGGAGGAAGGGAAAGGGAACAAGAAGGGAGACAGGAACAGAGAGAGGTGGGGGAGGACACGCGGAGGGGAAGGGGGGCCCTTGCTTAGACACACAGCCGATCAGAGCCCCTCCCATCTGCCGGCACCCCGCTCTCTGCCGTCCACGAGCCCGTGGGTTTTGGTGTGCAGGGAAGCTTGTTTTCCTCGGTCTCTGCCCCACCGCCTCTCCCACGGGCCTCATAATAGCCAGCAGTTCGATGCTGAATGAGTAAATGCGGGAATGGACATTCGAACACTTTTTAAAAATTGTTATTAATGAATAAAGGTGCCTGATTGATGGGAATCAAAATCACTGGAGACAGATGGTCAGAGTCGCATGCCAGTTTGTGGATTTGTTCTGAGAGTGGGAGATAGGCATCGGCTATTCAGAGGGTGCCCCTTCTCGAGGGAACCCCCCCTTCCGGCACCTGCCCTCGGGCCACCCCTTTCTGTGCCGACCAGGATGGAAGCAAAGCAGGCACCATTGGCCGGGGTGGGGGGCCATCTTCCCTGCAGTCTTCGGCTCTGAGCACCCCATCCGGAGACGCTTTAGGCTCCTGCCCTACAGGAGGGGGAACAGGACTCTGAGGAAGACGCTTTGTACCTGCTCAGGGCCGCGCCTGGCTCCCCTGCCTCCGCTTGGGAGTGTGCATGTATGTGAACACACCCAGAGCCCTGGCGATCCCTGCTGAAGTCAGGGGCAGGTGGCTGAATCCGCGGTTTCTACGCAGCAGAGCAGGTTTCCAAGCCCCTTGGAGGGAGGCAGGGATGGCGGAGCCCTGTGTTCTCTGGTGCCGACGCTGGGCTGGGGCGATGGGCCCCGGACCCCCTACTCGAGGAGTGAACATGGCAGGGCGGCTGCCGTGGGGGCACTCACACTGAAGCTGCCCTGGTGAGGACTGGGCCGTCGGGCAGCCTCCTGACACCTGTTCCACGACAGGGCCCCTCCCAGATGCCGTGCAGGGGGCAAAGTCGGCCGGGGGAAGGGACCGGGGCCCGGGGATCAGGCGTCGCTGGGACTGTGGGGGACAGCCCAGAGCTCCAGGAGCCAAGGCTCGTTGGCACCTGTGTGCGAGGGAGGGAAGGACGCATGCAGCAAACCCCTTCAGGCCACACTGAATGGGGGACCCACAGCTGTCAGACACCCTAGCACAGCGGAGGGGGGTCTTCATGGCCTGGTGTGTAGGTCAGGGTTCAAAATGTGCCTCTGGGACCCTGAGATTCTTCAGCTGTGTCCCAGGGGCCGCCAAAGGGGTCGAGGGCACCTGAGGGCAGCCCCATTTTATCCATGTGACATGCCAGGGGCCCAACAGGACCAGGGGGTCCCCTCAAAATGGGGCAGTGAAGAACAATTTAAGGAAAGGACACATCGGTGGGGGAAGGGGGGTTGCAGGGTTAGGGAACCACCCTTAGGGAGGGTGAGGCCCCCAGAGACCAGCCACAGTGGGAAGCAGGCAGCCTCTGGGGGGATGAGAGCAGGAATCGGTGTAGCAGAGCCTGGGGGGGCTGGAGCCTTAGAGCAGGGCTGGGGCTGCAGAACACAACCACCAGGAAGCCAGCCAGCGTGGCACCAATGCATGATGTCAACAAAGCCAGCCCCTTGGGCACTGAGCAAGATGGGGGGAGGGGGAGCGGAGCAGGAAGAGCTCAATATCAGGGGTAAAGGGAGAATAAGCAGCGTTTGGAGCATCCACGGAGCCAAGAGTCTGATAATAAAGAGAAAAAACCAAACTTGAAAGGCCCTTACACTAACCACGAATCCGGGTCCAACTCCTGACTCTGTCACTCACTTGGTGATCTTGGCCAAGTCCCAACCCTCTCTGATCCTGCAGCCCTCACTGCACCGAGGGATGGCAAGGACTTCCTTGCTAATCCACAGTTGTTGTAGGGTGGCATCAGGTAATGACTATGACTGCATTAGGTAGGGCATAAAGTTGCCTCACGATTGTCCCCATTATGGTCCCAGAGCACCTCCTGGAGTGGAGATCCTGACTGTTCTAGGCACAGGCCCTCTGACATGCTCCTTGGAGGGGGGTGACGACAAGGAGAGGACAAAATGAGAAAGGAGAGGGGAGGATGCCTCTGTTCTTGCATCCTGGAAATGCTTCCAGTTGTGAGGCTGAACCTTGTCAATTCCTTCTGCTATGATCAGAGCTCTGTGTGACCTCATGCCCCAGCCCAGCCCTGGGAAGAGGAAAAGGATTACAGTGATAAATCCCAGCTTCTGTCCAGCGCTGGCGGCTGCCAGTCTATGGGAACAAATGGAGCAAACAGGAAAACTCATCTATGCTGACTAAACTCATAGAGGACTGATGGATAAACCCAAATGCTACTTATTTGTGTGCATTCTTCAGGTTCTTTGATATCTGAAAACCTGCGCCAGTGAGAAAAGATTAGAGTTTCTATATGACTCAGCAGGTAACATTGTCTATAAAAGAAAAGGATCCATTAAGCCTTGTTCCCAAGTAAGGCAGGAAATGGGGCAGGGAACGAGTGTGTTGTTCTTTGCACTTAGTAATTCTAGCTTTTTGACTCAAACAAGGGAAATTGTTTAGAGGGGAAAATAAATTTGCCCTAAATGCCAACCCTTATACTTTCCTTGTAGATGTAACACAGATATTAGCCCCACACCCCCGGACCTCTTTCCACCTCATGGAGATCCAGGTAGAGTTGACTTGAGCCATCAGATTCGTGGTCTTTAGGAACCTAAAGCTCTCCCCAAGACTTCTGTACGCCCTTATAGGGCTCATGTGCTTGTGTCCCCTTGTGTCCCCTCCTGCCCCGCCCCACCCTGGCTCCCGCTTGCGTGTGTATGTGTGTGTGTGTGTGTGTGTGTGTGTGGCCCTTCTTCTGGGCTCTTACCTGCACAGTTTCTGTCAAGTACATCACGAATCCTTCTGATATGAAATGTTTATGAGCAGAGCAGAATTTGCCAACTTTGTCAGGAGTGAAAGGGCTGGGAGGGGAGACAAGAGCACATTCAGTCACAGCAACACAACCTCAAACCAACAGAAGAGCGTCTCTGATCCTTGAGCCTCTGGCCGCCCCACACTGACCTCCCCCAGTCCCGCCCACCCCCTCCACCTTTCCCTCCCCCCCTTTCCTTTATCCTCTCTCAGACTCTCCTGGGGGCTGAAAAATAGTTCTCACATTGTTTTGTATGGCAGAGTAGCTTCCCCTCAAGACCTGGCACTCTACCCCAAACATTTATTAAGGTCTTTTTTCCCTCCCTGAGAGGCACTCTCATACTGCTGAGATAAGAGAGGCGTTGCATCTCCTTTCCTAGACAGACCCCTACTGCCGTTCTTCACCTCCGTTTGCTCTAAGCACTCCAAGGGCTTAGCTGTCATTAGCTGTCATCAGCCCAGACGCTGCTGCCCTCAGGAAAGCCTTCTGACTAACTCCTTGTTCCTTCCTGGCTGTTTGTGGGAGAAGCCAGCTGCGGGATCTTGGCCAAAGTGCTGAACCCCCCACCCCAGCCTCCCTGGGGAAGGGAATGACAGGTAACATAGGAAGCTGTTGCAAGGATACAGGAACAGGATTCACGTGAAAATGCTCTGTCAGCCACAGAGCTCCGTGAACCTTACGATGGTTTACTCAAGGGGCCACGCTAGCCAGGATACCAAGCAAGGTGGCCATTGGTTGAGTGTGTGACTTCCTTTCTCGATGACAGCAGGTTTACTGATGCACCAGCCTTTCTCGGGTATAGTCAGAAGCTGTTCAGCTGGTATGAACAAAGAACACCTGATGGGTAGAGAGCTAGCAGTCCTGCCAGACATGGAGCATCTTAGACTAGGGAGAGTCTCTGAGAGATTTAGAAATGCCCAGACGTCTACAAACAATCTTCACCTCTGGACGTCTTATAACTTATAGCAAGCACCAGGTTTTTTAAAGTTTTTTATTCAAATTCAGTTAGCCAACATATACTACATCATTAGTTCCAGAGGTAGAGCTCAATAATTCATCAGTTGCATATAACACCCAGTGCTCATCACATCATGTGCCCTCCTCCATGTCCATCACCCAGTGACCACCTCTCCTCCAACTCACCTCCCCTCCAGCAACCCTCAGTTTGTTTCCCAGAGTCAAGAGTCTCTCATGGTTTTTCTCCCTCTCTGATGACTTCCCCTTCAGTTTTCTCTCCCTTCCCCTGTGGTCCTCTGTGCTGTTTCTTGTATTCCACATATGAATGAAACCATATGATAATTGTCTTTCTCTGATTGACTTATTTCACTCAGTATAATCCCCTCCAGTTCCATCCACGTCGATGTAAATGGTAAATATTCATCCTTTCTGATGGCTAAGTAATATTCCATTATATATATGAACCACATCTTCTTTATCCATTCATCTGTCAAGGGACATCTGGGCTCTTTCCACAGTTTGATTATTGTGGACATTGCTGCTATGCACATTGGGATGCAGGTGCCCCTTTGGATAATTACATTTGTATCTTTGGGGTAAATACCTAGTAGTGTAATTGCTGGGTCATAGGATAGCTCTATTTTTAACCAACAGTGTAAGAGGGTTCCCCTTTCTCCACATCCCCTCACCAACATTTGTTGTTCCCTATCTTGTTAATTTTAATCTTTCTGAGTGATGTAAGTTGGTATCTCACTGTGGTTTTGATTTGTATTTCCCTGATAGCAAGCACCGTTAAAAAAAAAAAAATTACTCCTCTACTTTTACTTCATTACAGAAACAATATATTGTAGATTAATTAGAAATAATGTTTAGATAAAAACAGAGAGAAAGAATGTCATCTGCAGCTCCCTGCCCCCCCAAAGGGAAAACCACTATAACATTTTAGTGTAAATACAGCCTGATTTTTCCTGTGTGTGCTTGGTGTGAATTTCTCCATGACACTTTTGTGCACAGTAGGTCATACTTCTTTTATTTTTCCAAATTCAATTAAAACTATCAGTCACCCAACTTTTGATCCATTCACTCATTCAACAGCTATTTATTGAACACTTATTATGTGCCAAGCACTCTTCTGGGTGCTAGGGAAACAGCAGTGATAGAGAACAAAAAGCTCTGCCATTGCCCAAAAGACATTCTGGTCAGGGAAGACAGACAAGAAACAAATGAATAAGAAAAGTAGTATGACAGCTGGGGATAAGTGCAATGGAAATACCACAGCAGGGGAAGGGCTTTGGGAGTGTCAGGCAGGCTGAAATTTTCAGTGGGGTGATCAGAGAAAGCCCGAAAGCAACAACCTGAAGGACTGAGCCATCTGGAGAGGATGGGGAAGAGTGTTCCAGAAGCAGAAACAGCATGTGCCAAAGCCCTGAGGCAGAAGGGTACCTGGCATGACTTAGGGACAGAGGAGGTCAGTGTGCCTGGAAGAGAGTGTGTCAGTGTGAATAGGACGTGGGAGGTGAGATAGGGAGGTCATGGAGCCGGACTGGGTGGGGCCTTGGGGCCAGTGAAGGGATCGGGCCGTTCTCTGAGTGAGATGGGACACTACTGGAAGATTTGAGCAGAGCAGTTGGGCAAAAAAGATTTAACATTGACAACAAACTGCAGACGGGCAAAAGTAGGAGCAGGGGACCTGTCTTGAGGCTATTACAACAATCCAAGTAAGAGACAATAGTTAAATAACCAGAAGGATATCGGAGGTGGTGGCTTGATGTATTTGAAGGTAGAACTGAAGGGGTTTCCTAGTGGAACCGTGAGATGGGAGAGAAGGTCAAGGTGACTCCAAGATTGCCCCGAGACAGCCAGAGAATGGAGAGATGGGGAGGCTGCTGGAGGACTGGTTGGGGAGATGGGTCAGAAGCTGGTTTTAAAATGTTAAGTTGGAGATAATAATACCCACATGGGATGTCAAGGAGGTCAGCCTGGGGTTTTGGGGAGAGACTGGGGCTAGAGACATAAATTTGAGTTTCAAAAGCAAAATGTTAGTATTTAAAGCCATAGGGTCATTAAGGAAGTCCCTGTAGACAGAGGCAAGTTTAGGAGCAGGCCTTAGATTAGCAGGAAGAGCCTCACCTCCCTCCTGGGGCACCCCAGATCCCTGCACGGCCCAGAAACAGATGCTGGGTTTACACAGAAACGGTCTGCAGTGACCCCTAATATTCCACTACAGCTACTTCTCCACTTGTCTTTAGTGCCCACACCACGTCATGGGGAACACTGCACCGCTGTGGCCACAGAGAGGGGGCTGAGCAGGGCCTCGCGATGACCTCACTCCTTGCCCAAGGGCAGACAGTGACCCTAATCCCTCCATACCACGCCATCAAGGCCACCCTAAACTTAGGGTCCCTCGGTCCCACACACAGCCCACCCCACATGGGTCCCTATGCTCTTGGAGCTTATAGTCCAAATCCTTCTGATGTCCAGTCCCAGCTGCCTTTCACTCCAGGGATAAGCCCCCAGCAATCAGACAGCTTAGCTTCTCAATCCTTGAACAAAAGGAGTTGGTTCCACTGTCTTGCTTCCAAAAGTGGGCCCAGAATGTTGAGATGTTTGAGTGGGCCCTGCGAATAACATCCCCTTTCTCATGTCCTCACTTGAGTCCCAAACCCACTGAGAAATTAAACAAAGGAATGGTAAGGCAGATGGAGACCAGAAGGTCACTTGTCCCGATAAAGCTGATGTTGGACAAAGAGACTACATGTCCTTCCACATTCTGAATCCCAGAATTAGGCATCTAACTCACCTTGTCCTGGCAAAGCTGGACCAAGATGCCTATCCTGTGAGATCTACAACATAGGGAAGTAGAGAGACCCAAGAGGGTTTGGGCTATTCCTGTCCAATTTCTCCTTCCAAACTCTTGATCAGATTAAGCCCCTCCCTCCAGGGAGGGTGACAAGGATGGGGAGTTGGAGAGATGGAGAGAATCCTGTCATAGCAGGGCCACTGCCTCCACGTGGATGGAAGCATCTTAGGCCTGAGCTATCACCACTCCCAACCCCCCACCAACACACACCTTCTGAAAGGCCCCTTTAGATCCCTTGGAAGTGATGATTCACTCTTCCAGGGATGAACAAGGGGGCCCCGGCACAGGCCTTGTCAAGATAATGAAAAACCAAACACTGGGGTCATGTGTAGACTTCCATATGCAGAGAGGTGTGTGTGTGTGTGCACGCACATACACGTGTGCACAAATGGGATCTGAATGTGCATATGATCACAGCGTATTTTATAATTCCTTTCCCTTAATAATATATCAAGGCTCCTCTTCCAGTAAAGACACTTTTACAGAATCATTGTGATGACCAAATACCACTCCATTGTGTAATACACTCCTCTTTTGGTAACCAGCCCCCTCTTCTTGCTCATCTGGCTCGTTTCCGATCCTTTGCTACTATTTTTTTTTTTAAGATTTTATTTATTTATTTTGACAGAGAGAGACAGCGAGAGAGGGAACACAAGCAGAGGGAGTGGGAGAGGGAGAAGCAGGCTCCCCGCGGAGCAGGGAGCCCGATGCGGGGCTCGATCCCAGGACCCTGGGACCGTGACCTGAGCCGAAGGCAGCCGCTTAACCGACCGAGCCACCCAGGTGCCCGGAGTGGGGTGGCTCTTTGCTACTATTAAAAACAAGTAAAAAGTAAAAAACAAAACCAGAACCAAACCAAACAATCATCCGAACCCTCTTGTAGCTAAATTGTTTCATGTGCTTGATTATGTCCTTAAGCTAAATCTCTGCATTTGGAATTGCTGGGTTAAAAGGTAGGCATGTTTTTAACACTTTGGTTGTATTTTGCAAAACCATGCAGCAGGTACTGCCGACAGCGTGCGAAGGACAAAAAGCAGGCTGCGGGCTGTAAGCCCCTGCACTGCCTTTCCTGCATGCCCCGTGGAGCCTTGCATGGCGCGGCCGTGACAGAACTTCAGCTCCTGCACGCGGGCCGATGGGAACGAATGGGAAGGGATGTTAGGTCTGGGCCTTCTGTATGTGACAAAGGCAAATGCATTTTCAAGGGGTTGCAGGGGCCTCTCCTAGTTGGTGGAGGTAAACATCCTGGTTCCTGCTCCCTCCTCCACCCCCAGCCATGCTCCTTCTCGGTCCCTGAGCAGATCTAAAATCGGAAGAGCAGTATCTTCTGCCTTTGTTTGTCATGACATTCTCCCAGATGACCTGCTACCAGAACAGCCATCTGTGGGCTCAAGTACAGACGTGGCCCTGCACTGTTCCCAGATCTGGGCCTGGAACCTGGACGTCTGTGGGCCATTTTCACTCTCAGCGATTTCTGGAACACTTGTGCCTCTTTGGATCGCATCTCTGAATGGCTATGTAGTTTGTGGGCTAATATTTTCCACGAAGCACCTCCAAAGAAAACATGAATGCTCACAGCCCCATGAAAGAAGCCAGCGCTCCTGGTTGCTGGAAAGTCTTTCTGGTGCGGAGACAAGAAGCTGCTGAAGGGTTTCCAGTTTCTCAGGGATAGAAGGAGGGAGGGTCCCACTGTGCCCGGGGATGGTGGCCCTCCAGAACAGGGAGGTGGGCTCCGCGAGGAGAGGAGGTCTTACCTCTCCCAGGCCTCCCAGAGCATGGTGGAGGGTGAGGAGTGAAACAGGCATCTGTTCAGATCCTGGGGCTGGCACCCCTCCCTGCCGGGGCACGGGCAAGTTCCCTGACCTCTCCGTGCCTCTCTGTTCCTTAGCTGGCAATTAAGGTAGCAACACTTCGCGCTAGGGCCGTGCACGGATCTAACTGGGTAATGTGTATATGAATGACATGGGGGGTGCCCGGTTAGGGGCAGACGTTACTCTAGCATCACTACTAACAAGGGTAGACAGTCAGGAAGCCAGACTAGAACCCCGAGAAAATGGATGAAAGAACCACTGGACATCCCTCACGTACCGCACATCCTTATGTGCCCAGGGCATAGCACCTGGCCAGCACCCAGCAGATGTCTGGTGAATCTGATGGATGACTACGTGCTAGGCTCTGGCAGCGAAGACGGGGAGCAGCTGGGCGCTGGAGAGCTAAGACAACGCCCGTGACAGTACCAGCACCATTAATAAAACCAGCAGACAGTTGCTGGTCGCACTTACTGGATGCCTTACACTAAAGCTCGCTACACCCCTTCTAAAGCGGTGCTTCACCCCCATTTTACAGAGGAGGAAACTGAGGCACAGAGGAGTCACACAACTTGCCTCGTGTCGCACAGTTAACGAGGGTGGAGCAGCGTCCAGGGCTGGATCCCGGGATAGGAGGATGGCCGGCCGGGGACTCTCCTGGCTTGGCTGAAGTGGTGGCAGGCAAGAACACCGACTTCGGCTCAGGCCTGAAGGTGGGGAGAACACAGACATTCGCTCTCCCAAGAGGGGCGGACCAGGCTCAGACCACAGAGACAGCTGACAGAATAGAAAAAAGACAGAGGAGCCCTGTGACCTCATCTCTGAGCAGTTTCTTCCACCTCACAGCCACCCTATGGGCCAAGTACTATTATTACCCCCATGAGGAGACCGAGGCACGGAGAGGTGACGGTCACACAGCCTGCAACGGTGTACCTGGGATGTGCTGTCGTCAACCCTCCCTGGGTGAAATCCGAGCTGGCCCCTGAGTGCGGAGGGCAGGGAGAGATGGAAGAAAGAGGCTGGCCCCTCCAGCTGGGTAGGTGGCCCGTTTAATAGCAAAGGGAACTGACCTATGAGGCTCGTCTTGGGCGGCAGCGAGACATGCGGATCCCTGCACCTGCCCGCCACATCTTAAAAGTTTATAAAGAGAGAGGCCTTAAGTGGGTTCAGACGGGGATACCATGCAGGTGTTCTCAACACCACATCACCATCTCCAGACCTTGTCCTTGGAGCAGCCTCTGGGAGCGGGAAAGGCAAACCTCATTCCCACATCCCAAGGACAGGGCTGGGGGTGAGGAGCCTCTGGTCGCCTGGGTCCGGCTCACGGGTCAACCGGCACTTATGTCTTTTCAATGACCTTCCCCAGCACGTGCCCCCAGGCACTGTGGGGTTGGTGACAGGGCTGCCACAAACTTAGCAAGTGTTCCCGAGGACCTGTTCTGTCCCCAGTCCAGTGCTGGGCGCTGGGGGCAGCAGTTAACCAGGTGGGGACAGCTCCTTCTCAGGGGGAGCTGGAGACGGGGACGCACTGCATGCACGGTGCTGCCACAGCAGGCTGCTGGGTGGCCCGCCCTGGGGGCTGCAGAGACCAGTCAGCATGTTGGGGTGCCGGGCCCTCACAGGCTTGCTCTTCTGCTTGAGGTTGGGAGCTGTGCGGCCATTATTAGGCGATCCTGGAACGGCCTGATGGACTGCAAACCTCAAGGTCTCCTTAGCCATGGTGTGGTTTGCGTTCATCACTTTCAGCTCCTCGGGAGATCTGTGTTATTGACATTCCTATTGCAAGCAAATGGCATTGCTATTATAAACCGGGAACTCTGCAGCCCACAAGCCTCTTTACCCTTGTTCTTTCTTTTGAAAGCCTTAGACTACAACTTGGCTCGTGCGAAGTTTCTTAAGGGGCATTTTTATCACTTCTACCTAAGGACAAGCAAGAAAACTGTGAGGACCAAAAAAGTCCTGTCTACATGGCCAAGGGTCCTCTGATGAGGAGCCACCAAGGGCCTGGCAGGATTCCTGAGCCCCATTCCCAGTGAGTGAAGCCACCTGCCACCCCTTTGCCTGGACTGGGGATGTGAGTGCCCAGCCTGAGCCTTGCCCAGCTCCTGCGGTGTGACCAGACTTGTCAGCAGGATGCCTGCCAGTGTGTCGGGATGATCCCGAGGGAAGACACCGGCCGGGTGGGGGTGACCCAGGGGAGCTCCACCCACCATTGGTGGCTGACCCATGAGGTGTACGGTTCATGAAAGTGGAGCCAATCATAAGGACTCTCTCCAGGATATGACCCAGGCACCCAGGAGGGCGAGACTGGCCTATTGGGACCTACAGGGCCCCACAGCTGAGAGGGGTGGAGGTTCCCTGCAGAATTGGGCTATTCTAAGAAACGTGAGCTGGAGGGAAATACAGGAGCCCTGAGGGGATGTACAGCGGGGACCTAGCTTTGGGGCCAGAGAGGAGGCCCAAGATGGGCGCTTGTGGAGGATGACCCCAGTCCCTGCGGCCTGCTCATTACTTGAGCCAACATTTGCAGGTTCCCTCCTGGGTCTGATCTGAGCCGATCGACTCTGCACCAGGCTGCTTCCTCTCCCCCTCCCATGTCTGGGAAACTTCTACAACTTCTGCTTCCCTCCTGAGCTTTCCCACCTCTGAGCCCCTGGGGGAAGGCTGAAGTAAGGCTGCCGTTCAAAAGCTGGTAAATAGGTCTGTACCGGTGCTTTGCAAGGAGGCAGCAAGTTTGGCCCCCGTCTGCTCTAGGCGCCAGTGGGCTCTCACGCACTGGCCTAGCCGACCCAGCCCAGGTGGGGCTTTGCATTCCCAGTCTCCCTAACTGCCTTCTGCCCTGCCTCCACTTCCTTAGCTCTGCTGTCTCCCTCCTTCCTGTGCTGCCCAGTCCTTGTCCTCCTGGAATCCTAGCCCTGCCTCCGTTTCCTTAGCCCTCGGGCTGGGCGTTACTAAGCTCTAGCCACAGGGAGGGGCCCAGCCTCCGCTGTTGCACATTACATACTATCTATTGTATGAACAGCATCACTGTTTCTGCTGGGTGACTTTGAGCAACTCGTTTAACTTTAATGGGCTTGAGCTGCCTGGTCTATAAAGTGCACACTAATCATCACCCCGTAGGGTTACTGTGGAGATTAAATGAGATCACAGCTGTAGGGCGGCTGGGGCTTGGCGTTCAGTCACCCTCCTGCTTCCCCACGTGCTCGCCTCTCGCCCGTCACTGTGTCTGGGGCCTGCTCTTCTAGGAGGTGGTCCAGAGCCAGGGAGGACAGACAGAAACATCTCTGCTGGTATGTGCTGCCTTGTGGCCCCAAGGATCCCAACTCCTCTTCTAGTTTGTTCTCACTTTTCTGTTCCCTCAGTGTCTCTTCCTGGCCACTCCCCACTGGGCCCTCAAATTGGAATTGGGAATGACCGAAAAGGCCCATCCATGATGGGCAGAGGGGCTGAGTGATCATGGCCTGGGTTCCCAGCTCCTGCCTCCAGGGCTGTGGTTTCATTAGTATCCTAGTCCAGTGTCGGGAATGAGAATTCAGGCCTGGTGGGCTTCAGGGAGGAAGTGCAGCATAATTCAGCTTGGAGCCAGACTGATGTGTGTTCAAACCCTGATTCCTAGTCCCCAAATTCTGTGACCTTAGGCAAAGTGATTTATCTGAGTCCTTATCTGTAAACTTTGGTGATAACCTCTTTCTTACAGGATCATGGGGAGGCTTTGAAGGAGATCATCTGTGGAAACTCTCTGACACATAGAAGGTGTGCAATAAATCCTCCCACCCCCTGCACCATGTGATGCCCACAGGCTCGCCAGAACAAGTAATACCAGCACGCTCCCAGGGCGCTCGGTGCCCCAGGACTGTTCCAAGGGCCTTGCACATCTCCCCAAAGATCCCATGAGGTAAGTCATGTTATTATAACACTCAAATTTTCCAGATGAGAAAACAGAAACACAGTGAAGTAACTGGCTCAAGGTCACCTGACATGGCAGAGCTGGGAATGACCGTCACTGCAACTGGTGGGCATTTCCAGCTTGACTTGCATGGCAACTTTTCCTATGGAACTTTGGAGAAGGGGTGGGAGTCCTACACCACAGAGTGGACACAGCTCCAGAGACTTCCACGGCCCCCTTGCAGAGGGAGCTCACAGGGAATGCAGAAGAGTCAAACAAGGCCAACCATCCAGGTACCTTGTCTGTAGGCCCTGCCGGATATGTGATCAGCAGCTCCTGCTGGCCCTGCCTTCCTCCTGCATCACGGTTCAGCCATGCTTTACCGGGATGGCCAACTCATCTCTGGAGCATCTTCCAGCAAGTTCATTAAACGCAGGCACCAAGGAAGCAGGAACAGCCTGGTATCTCAGAGGGCAGGGGATTTCTGGCTACAAAGCCTGAAGCCTATTTGCTTTGTTACCTGAAATTATTTTCTTAAATGTCAAAGGCTTAATTCAGGAAGATCCAGATGTTTACCAGGGCTCCAACTGGTGAAGAAAAATGTATTTTAAAGGCCAACTGCAGAAGCAAACACCTTTTCCTTTGCCATTCTTTCAGGCAGCATCCTGGCCTTGACATTAAAATAGCTGACGGTGCTCGGTGCACACCCGCAGGATTTCCCGGTCTCCACTTCACCCTCACCGTTTCCTCTTCACCTCTGAGCTCGTCCACTTTGCCCCTCTCTCTCTCCCTCCCCACAGCTTGCTCAGATCTGGAGGTAAATGTGGCGGCATGTTCTGGGGAGTGGTGGGAACATTTCGGCTCCAGCCAGAGAGGGGTTCAAATTCCAGTTCGACCATTTCCCGGCTGTGTAGACTTGGGCAGTTTACCTCTCTGAGTGTCATGTTTCCATCTGGAAACTGTGAAGACACATGAAAATGATTTATCCCGGCACTGGGAAAAGGGGTAGCACATGGAAGAGACTGGGGGTGAGACTGGGGGTATGCCTTTTACCCCAAGCTAAACGCAAGCCTGAGCCAGTTGGTCCTTAGCGCTCTCCCGCACCCTTCTGAAGGCCCTCCCTCCTGTTTGTCTCTCCCCACAGCCTTCACCTCAGACATGGTTTCCTTCTGCCCTCGGTCTGCCTCCGAGAAGGGTGGCCCCACCTCCTCAGGGACCCCCCCCCACCTCTGTGATGCCCTCCTGCCCAAATAGAACTGACCTGTCCTGGTCTCTGCCCCAGATTTGGCCTGACTGATGAACCAGCCTGGACTGACAGTACCAGAGCGAGGTCATGTTTTACCACGGCCCAGGGGAAGATCCTTCAGGGAGGCACGGACTGTCCCTTGTCCAGTGTTTCCTAATTGTCTTGGACCTGGAGCTCACTTTGGGCAATGCCGCCATGAATGGTGCCCCACCCCCAAAGGAGGACGAGTGATAACTATTCGGGTAGCTGGGCGTCTATGGGGGAAGATCTTTGACCTTGAACTTAAGGTCACACTGCTCAGGTAACTGCTAGGCCCATCTGTGCATCTTCCATCTACCTTCCCACAGCAAGCAGGGAGGCCTGGAAAAGAAGCGAAGAGCACCTTCCAGAGCTGTGTACACATGTGTGCTTTCCCTCCTCCCGCTGCTGAGGGCCAGGAGAGGGCTGCGCAGGGTCCAGAGAGCAGGGTTTAGACCCCACTCTGCTCATGACTCATGCATGACACAAGGCAGGTCATTACCCTTCTGTTCTGGCTAAAAGGCTATAATAGCATTTGGCCTCTCCCTGCCTTGTAATGATGACTCGGAGGATTAATAAGGCATGAGCGCTAAGCTTTGTGAATGAGAGCTCTGTTCCCAAGTCGGTTCCTCTGATTATTCCACAAAGCAGAGAAATAGCAAAGGTCAAAGTTCCCTGTGTGTGAGGCTGAGGTCCAAGGTTGCGGGAGGCGCCTCTCCAGGTGTGGCTTGAGCTCTGCCTCTGTGTCCCTGTCATAGGAGGCCCAGAGGACACACTTACCAAAAACTGGAGGGCGGGGGAGAAGGTCCAGTAAGGAAGGGGCTGAACATTCTCCAAGCTCAGGGCACGTGCCTGGGGCATTTCACATGGCAAGCCAGCCAAAGGAATGGATCTTACCAGGACTTCTGGAAGTTTCCAATAGCAAAACCCACAGACTGAGCAGCACCGCTTAAGGTTGGAGTGAGCAGCACGAACGCTGTCCCTCCGGAGATGCTGCTTTTCGGGTTTCCCTTGTTTTCCTGATCGGCTTTCTTGTGTAAGTTGGTTTTGCTCTCTCTCCTGGATACTGGTGGTTAAGGCCGGAGCCCTAGAAGGACAGGAGGAGGGAGCGTGGCAGGTGGGGTGCTCCACGGAGCCAACTCAGAGAAACCACTTCCCTCTGTGCCCTGGCTTTTCCAGCTCAAGATTTGGAGTTTCCTCAGTGAAAGGTCTAGGCGGAATTAAACTGACTACCCCGTATAATCCGACTTGGGGTGGAGCAGATTCTTTCCAGTTTACTTTTGTCTGATGGATAAATAATTCACATGGTTCAAAAGCAAAATAATAAAAATGAGACAGAATGAGAAATTTTACTCCACCTCTGCGCTAGCTCACTGTTTCCTCCCACTGTCCCCCCTTACAGTAAGCTACTTTCACTGGTTTCTTTCTTGTTAAATAACTGCAAGTCTGCACCTCCTAATCCCCTGCACCTATTTT
>NC_138369.1:52789615-52799949 GCF_054177405.1 Leptonychotes weddellii
CTCTGTCGGAAGCAAAGGGCAGACTGGAAACAAGAGGAACGTGCAGTAGCCCAGGCCTGGTGACCCTGGGGAGCCCTAGCAGCAGGGATGAGGGGAAGGAGTAGATGTTGGAAGCTGGTGAGAGAGAGAAAGGGAGAACCTTGTGGAGGGGGCTCAAGGTCGAGGGACAGCCTGCCTGAAGCACTGCAGGGAAGGACCAGGAGCTCAGTACCTCCCCCTCACTCCCTCCCGCCCTCTGGACCTTCAGCAAGACCCCCACTGGCCAGTCCCTGCCCAAAGTCGTGGGGCAAGGAGGCTGGCATATGTCAACTTCACCGGCCAGCCTCCTGAGATGGAGAGCAGGCTGAGAAGGCCGTGGGTGTCTCAGGAGGGGCACGTGGAGAAGGCGCTTCCCACCTGTGAGCACACCATGCTGCTCCATCACCCAACAGTGCATCCTCGAGACCTTTCCCCGTGATTCACTAGTGTGGATTTTAACCCTGCTCTGTTGCACGGCCTCACCTATCCAGCCAGACCTGCTGCCAGACTTCCCTGACCCCCACTGCCCAGCACGCCTGAGGACACTACAACATCCTCGAATTGGCCAGCCTCCTGGGCTGATCCTTCCTTTCAAAACCCAAATGAACCGCTCAGCTGCCTTGCACGTCCCTGCCAGGGGTCCAAGGCTCTGATGGACACTTACAAGGATTTCTGGGTGTCACACTGTCCTCACAGTGGCCTGACCTTTCAGTCTCTACCTTTGCTCTTCACCTTCCCTCCTCACCTCTGCCTGTCAGGCCATTGCTTTGTACATCACTGTCCTCACCTCAGCGTGGACACAGCTCCCCCCAGCCCCACGCAGTCTGTCCTTGGGATGTGGAGACAGCAGAGGAGTCCTACGGCATAGGACTTTATAACTTACAAACAGACCCCACGGCTGGCAAAACTCACGGCTAGCCTTGCCTCAGGGACTAAGGAAGCCTTTTCTTGGCCATCTGTCTCCCTGGTCTCTGGCTACAGCTGTGTTCCTGGGCCTCCCTCCCAGCCTGCCTCCATTTCTTCTCCCCTGAGACCTGGCCCCGGGCCATACTCACCTGTCCTGGTCCCACTCTGTTACTTTCCTTTCCTTCTACCTTCTTATACAAAGCAGTTGACCTCCCATTTGCCTCAGAGTCTTCCCCAGGTCTGGGTCCAAAAACGTTTTCTCAAACCAAAGGGCAAAAACTTGTTTTCTCTCTGACTGGCTTCCACTGAATGTCCAGTAGTTACACTTAAAACAGGGGTGCCTGGGTGGCTCAGTCGGTTAAGTACCCGACTCTCGATTTTGGCTTGGGTCATGATCTTAGGGTCATGAGATTGAGCCCTGCTTTGGGCTCCATGCTCAGCACGGAGTCTGCTTGGGATTCTCTCTCCCTCGCCCTCTGCCCCTCCCTGTCGCCCCCTCACCCCTCTCCCGCTCTAAATAAATAAATAAATAAATAAATAAATAAATAAAATCTTTTTAAAAAGAAACAGGTAGGATTAATTTTAATATTCTCTATTTAACCTAATATATCCAAAATGTTATCATTTCAACATTTACCCAATTTAAAATTATTAATGAGATATTTTAATTCTGGCATGTAACAAGATATTTTAAATCTGATGTATATTTTGCATGTACAGCACATCTCCAATTCAGACTAACCACTTTTCAAATGCTCAATAACCACATGTGGCTAGTGGCAACCATGTTGGGCAGAATAGCCCTAAAATACAGAAAGACCTGCAACCACCTTTTAAAAAATAACCAGAATTACACCACTTAGTGGGTACAGTGAATTCACATTAATGGTAACAGCCCATATTTCATTGCCATTGCTCTTCTTGCCGTGAAGACCTCCATGCCTCTCTGCAGCTCACTCAGGTGTTGCTGGAGAAGAGTTTCACACTCCTCTTCTCCAGAAGACTGTGTCTTTGTCTCCTGCCCAGGAAGGCACCCAGCCTAGGGATCCCCTCACCTGCTGCTCCCAGTACCTCTGGAGAGCATGGGCACCTGCCCCAGGACCCCAACTGCATTCCTCTGGGTACCCCAGTGGTCTGAGTTTGAATCTAAACTCCCAGTGGGCACAGCTTCTTCAGGAGATTTAAACACTGGTCCAGAGGTCTAGGGAAAGGACCAGTATCTAAGGGCACCAACATGTTGTCCCCTGCTTCCTTCTCTCTCCCAGCACCTGTGCAAACCTCCTGAACTTGCCCCATTTATGTACATTACTGTGGGGGGGAAGGGATGGGAAGAAGCACACATTATTAATTAAAATGGGTTTCCAAGATGTTAATTGCTATTACTAGAGAAAATGTGGGGTGGTCCCAGAGTCAAATAAGTTTGAGAAGCATTAAGTTCACTGGTGTCTGAACTATGGTTGCTGAGCCTCTAATATCCTAATGTCTACAGTTGCAAAGACATGACTGCCAGGTGACCTATGAGCTGGACCCAGGCACTTGGAACTCCTCACCTCTGCCCTGTCTTTGGAACGTGGGTTCCCCTTGCCTTCCCAGCTCCCAGAGGCTGCTCCAAGCACGCAGCCTTGAGATGTGATGTGGTGTTGAGAACACCTGCCACCTACCAACCTGGGGTGGCTTGCCTCCTTCTTCATCTCTCCCTGCCCTCCATATGTGGCTGGTTTCAGATTTCACCGGTGAAGCTCCCCAGAGGGTTGCAAACCAACAATAGCGTAGAACATTGCCCTAGCTGGTTGACCATGGAGTCCCCTTTCTACAAATTATTATGAGAGATGAGAATTTTTGGAAATATTTCTCCGGTATCCCGATAAATAAATTAAAATGTCTCTTTAAGTCCAGTTGGAAGTTCCCTCCCTGGTAAGAACAGGGCTTTGGGAAAGAACTCTCAGCCTCTTGAATACCAGCTGTCCTGCTCCATCCCCGACTACATTCTCTGTGATCACATCCTCTGTGGGGACACCACCGCCCCCACACACACACTGAGCTCAAGCCAGACTGGTGCCTGTCCGGGGAGCCTGGGTACGGCTACCTCTGCCATTTGTTTGTTAATATGTTCTTATTAACATTTAAACAATAAATCTCCCTTAACATCACTCAATCTCAGTATCTACCTAGGGATAACAGCTAGTATCAGTTTGCTCTTTGACCTTCACTGTGTTTTATGCACTATTCACATATGTAAGTACCTATGGAAATACCGATTTTGTGTGTGGATTTATTTGGTTATTTTATTTTCACATCTGCAAACAAAGTTGCAGTAAACATCTCTGTGCACATGGGTGAGTATTCCTCTAGGGTTCCAAAACTGAAAGAGGAATGATTAAATCAAAGGTTTTACACATTTAGGGACGGCTGGGTGACTTTGTCGGTTAAGCATCCAACTCTTGATCTCAGCTCAAGTCTTGACCTCAGGGTTATGAGTTTAAACCCCACATTGGGCTCCATGCTGGGCATGGAGCCTACTTTAAAAAAAAAAAAGGTTATACACATTTAGATTTTAAAGGTATTTTCAAATCATCTTCCAAATGGCTATCAATTTATACTCCCACCAGAAGTATGCAGAGAACCCATAACCCCACACCCTAGACAACTCTTGGATCATCAAAATTTAGATTTTTTTTTATTTTAAATTTTGATTCTGAGGGCAGACAGAAGCAGGAAAGCAAAATATTTAAGAGCCAGCATCACAAAAGATAGGTACCTGGCCCTACAGGTAGTTGGACCCAACTCCCAAGGAAACAAAGTTAACAAAGCAAATGTAAGGAGACTTTATTATTTGCAAATGCAATTAGTATCCCCAGAATAATTGAAGAGGACATTACAACCATCGAAGACCAGGTTGATATGAAAATAGAAACAAAGACAATGGAGATAAAAGTTTGACTATTAAAAATTCTTTTAAACTCAGTAATTGAGTATGGAACAACTGAAGAACAAGTTACTTCTTGTAACTTCTGTTGAGGTTTCTATTAAAAAGGGCACACAAATAGGCAAAGATGTGGCAGATGTGAGGGCAAAGTTAAGAGACACAGTCCTCAAAGTTTGAACATTCATCTGATAAGATTCTCAGAGGAGGAAATGAAATAATCAAAGAAATAGTCAATGGAAGCTTCCCTGAGCTGAAGAAACACTGGCAAGAAGAATGAAAGTAGCCCCAATACCTCAACACTGATGCTTTTTCACTTAGAAATCATCTTCTATCAGAGCACAAACATCTACCTCATCCTTTAGGATGGTTGCATGGAACTCCATGATGGGTGCACACGTGCATAATGCACACACTTACACAACATAATTTGTGTTTCTGTTAATGAACACTTACATGATTTCCAATAATCACAATTACAAACAATGGCCCAATGAACATCTTTGTCCATAGGTCTTTGTGGACATGGGTGAAAATTTTTGCAGAATGGATTCCTAAAGTGGTGCCTGGGTGGCTCAGTTGGTTAAGCGTCCCGCTCTTGATTTCGTCTCAGGTCATGATCTCAGGGTCATGAGATCGAGCCCTGTGTCGGGCTCCATGCTCAGTGCGGAGTCTGCTTGAGATTCCCTCTCCCTCTGCCTCTCCCCCTGCTTGCACATATTCTCTCTCTCTCTAAAATAAATAAATAAATAAATAAATAAAATCTTAAAAAAAAAAAAAAGAATGGATTCCTAGAAATATAAGTGTTGAATTACATTTAAGGTTTTCATAGCTGCTGCTAAGATGCCCTCTGGCAGGCTACAACGAATGACATTTGTGAAATTGCTGATTTATCATATCATCAACACTGGATATTGTGGTGTGTTTCATTTATGCCAGTTGGATGGGTATAAAGTACTTGTATTTCCCTGATATGTAAGACTAAGCTCTTTTCACTTATTTACTAGCCACACTTATATTCTCTTCTGTGAATTATCTATACTCTTTATCCATTTTTCTAGGAGATTCATTGCCTTTTTTGAAAATTGAATTTTAGAAGCTTGCTTTATTCTTGCTTAGCTCTCCCTGGGTCCTTTTCTACCTGAAGTGTTTCTTCAGCACTAAGACATTTTCTTCTACTATATCTTTTTTTATTTCCTTCTATCCATTCTCTATGTTCTCTGTGAGTCTCCTCTGGAACTCCCATAAGAAAGATAAATCAGTGTCTGATTCTATACTTCATACCATGTAACTTAGTAAATGATGGCACCTCTTTATTTTTTTCTAACACATTTTTGGAATATCCCTTAGCTTGATCTTCCAGCTTACCAGTTTGGTTTTCATTTGTCTATTTAGCCCATGTACTGTGTTTTTAAATTTTGCCAATCATGGCTTTAATTTCCAAGAAATTGGTATCTTTTTCATAGAGACTTTATTATTTATTTTTCATTAACGTTATTTTTTTAATGGATAGGATACTCATTTAACTCTTTCAAGGATATTCATTTTAATTAAAGTTTTCTTCTGTTTTAGGTATTAATTCTGTTTTCTTGGAGTCAGTTCTATTTTTGCCCTTCTTTCAGGTTCTGGCTTTTCAGAAACTTCCGGCAATTCTTGGTTGTCTGTTGATACTTGTAGATGAACATCTGGGCAGACCATCTGGGTGGTGGCTGGAAGGCACTTCCTTACCCCCAGAGAATCCCATTTGGTTGGCCAGGAATGCAGTTTGGGATACAGGAGCCAGCCTCAGGTGACTGTGTGTGAGCAGGGGAACAGATGGTGGACAGTGGGAAGGAACTAGCTCAACCACCCTGCAGTCCGTTGCCTGCTCACTCCTGCACCCAGTGTTTGTCACCCTTCTTCCAGAACTCTGCAGAGAGAAGTCACCTGTGACAGTCGTTCATTCAGCTCTGCAGCAATTACAGCTTCCCCTTCATCTCATCCTCAATTTTCTATTTTCCAGAAATGCCTCCTTCTTCTGGACAATGCTCCCACCCCTCCTGACTGTCCACGACTACTAGGACTCTACTTTTATTTCTGTATTTTTTCTATCACATATTCTATCAGTGGGATTTGGGGGAGAAGAAGTGTGTCCTTAGCCATGTTGAACTGTAAGACACTTATCCCACATTCAGAAGTATTGCATGAGAACAGGTTACCAGACATGGGATTGTTGGATCAGAGAGCAGGGACATTTTTGAGGTTGTTGACACATATTTAAAACTGCACACTGGACTGAGGAGTAGGACAGAGGAAGGCACTGGCTCTGGCAGAGAGGGAGCTGGGTTATGATCTTAGTTCCTTCACTCGCCAGTCGTGTAACCTAAGTGAGGGAAACTCTCTGAACCTCACTGGTAAAATGGGCACAATAATGACACCAACATTTAAGAATACTATGAGGATGAATTATGCAAACTATCTTCCCCAGGGCCCAGCCTATAAAAAGTGCTTGATAAATGCTGTTAGTCAGCATTATTTCAAATAAGTAATTTGTCAGCATTAAATAATTGTGCATGCAATCAGGTGCTTGGAAAAGCATTCCCTTTCTTGGTCATTGGCATTTCATGCTCTCAGATAAATCATTTCTTGGCTTGGTACCTCCATCTTCAAAGAGAGAAGCCTCCTTCCTACCTGCCTGCCTCTCTGTGAAGGCTTCTGTGAAGATTCACTGTTATTTGTAAAGCTCTTAGAGATGCTCCAGTGAAAAATCCCTGTGCATACTTGGGTTGTTCTCATTGGAATGGTGGGTCCTGAGGCCCTGTCTGATCCAGACTGAGCCTCTGCAAGACAATTCCTCCTTCTGAACTTGGTCAAGTCAAGTGTGAACTCCTGTGGAAGAAAATACCTGGTCGTTATTCTGGGCCAACTTCCAGAAATTTAATTTCTTCCTCAGCTGGGATATTGGGTCTTATGACTCCTTTTCCATTTTGACAACTTATTAATCAGAAATTGTCTGCAAACCTGTCCCAGCGAGGCAGGCTGAGCCCTTGGGATGGTCACATGCCGGTCCAGGCCCAGGAGGCCAGGAACCCCATGTTCATGCCCAGCCCAAAGGAAGGGCTGTAGATAGTTCTTGCTAGAACCTCTGAAGTCAGTAGGTGTCAGGAAGCATAAGGGGTAAGAATATTTACAAATAAACAAGCTCAGTGACAAAGAGAAAGAGAAGTTTGTACTTGCAGAACCCAGGCAGTGACGAGCCAGGGACCAGCACCAGGAAAGTCCCCTGAGGCAGACTGGGCTGAGTCCAAGTGGGGGTGTGGAATGGAAGGGGCGGGGAAGGGGAGAGCTCATCTGAAGAAGTAACGGAAAGTCATAAGGCAACCAGCAGACCTGAAGCATTTTATTTTTGTTTTGATCCAGTAAGCAGTAAACAAACAAACAAAAAAACCCAGAGTGCTGAGCACGAACTTGACCAGGAACAGGCCTTCACACAGTAAGAGTAGCCACTACTAGAGTCTCTTCCTTTCTTCCTCTTTCCTGCCCCATTCACAGCAGACCACCAAGCTGGAGAGGGGCTGGACGCAAGCAGGGAGGGCCAGTAGGAAATGCCTTCCAGAAGCTGAACAAGCACAGGGCAAGAAGGACATGGGGGACAGATGAAGATGAAGGAAGAGGAGCTCTTTGCCTCCCCATCCCTTTACCCCTCCCTTCACACAATTGGCCTTTCTCTCTGCTCCCTGAAGGGCTGTGGGCAGCCAACACACGGAGTGCCATCTGGGAGCCCTCCCTCCGTGCCAGGATGACAACAAAGGTGGCGAAATCTTCCCCTTACATGTGCTGTGAGATAGGAGACTGAGCTGCAGAAAGACTGGGTAACTGGCTCAAGGTCACACAGCGAGGAAGGGGGAGGCTGGAATCAAAGCCAGGCACTTTCCCAAGTTTCTGCATGGTGGAGGTTAAATGACCTAAGAAGCTCTAGAAAGAGTAGAATATAAAGTTCCCAGAGGTCTCTCAAGCACTGCAGCATGTGCTCAAGGGCAGGAAGTCCTATTTAGAGCTGGGCTGGGGGGCAGGGAGAGATTACTGGAGGAGCCAAGGCAGGAGTGGCCCTGGGAACTCGAATGCTGCTCCCCTGCCCCCAGCAGATCTCAAATTCTCTCTGCGGGGACTAGGTGGGAAAAGGAAGAAGGAGTGATTCTTAAATGCTATGGGGACTCCTTGCTCAGTCCCAGCATCTCTCCTGGGCCCCTCCCCAGTGGCGGAGGGCACCCCTTCTCTCCTGCTCTCCTTCCGCTTTCACAGCTGGGGTTCTCGGGCTCCTCATGCAACCCCCCCACCCCCCACCCCACTCACTCTTCTTAGATCTGAATCCCCAGGACATATACTGCTTTTGGAGAAATAGCCTAATCTCTTTCTGATTCCGAGTCAAATACCTGCTAAGTGCAGTAACAAGAAATGCGTGACTATAATCTTTCAACAGTACATCTGCAGAATGGAGAGCTACTTAACCATAAAAAGAAGAGTGAGGACTCCTGTTATAACTCAATATGGACAAGATTCACAGTTAAGTGAGTACAATAAGGTGCTAAGCAGCGTGCACAGCAGGCCCCATGTGGGTCACACTCTCCCAAAGGACACTCAGGAGACTGGTAATATTAGTTGCCACCTGGAAGGAGAACAGGGTGGTTTGGAGATTTTTTTCACTAGATAGTCTGTTAGAGCTTTTGACTTTTATGCCATGGGATTTTATTACTTTTTCGAAGATTAAATAAAAATTTGAAAAAGAATAGCTTATTTTGTGGTACTCAGTGAAAATTACTCTTCTCATATATATCCTTCCAAATTTTATTTTACACACACGCACACACATGCCTTGTTTATTTAAAACTGAGATCATGTTGTAAAAAAACAACTGAGATCATGTGGTAATGAATTATAACCTGCTTCTCCCCCATTCACTATATTGTGAATAACTTTCCATATCAATGTATATACATTACATTAATTAAGGAGCTACCGAGTATCCACTGTATTCTTTTATCACAGTATTTGAAACGAATCCCCTAGAATTTTAACAGTTTTATTGACACTTACATACCATAAACTTCATCCACTTAAAGTGCACAATTTAGTCGGTTTAATGTATATTCAGAGCTGTGCAACCATCACCAGTGTCTAATTTTAGAACATTTTCATCACCCCCGAGAGAAACCCCATACCCATTAGCAGTCGCTCCCCATCCTTCCTCCTCTCCCAGTTCTGGCAAGCACTCATCTACTTTCTGTCTCTGTGGATTTGCCTATTCTGGACATTTCCTATAAATAGAGTACATACAGTATATGGCCTTTCATGTCTGGCTTCTTTCACTTAGCATAAAGTATTCAAGGTTCATCCATGCTGTAACGTGAGTAAGTACTTCATTCCTTTTTATTTATTTATTTTTAAAGATTTTATTTATTTATTTGAGAGAGAGAGAATGAGAGACAGAGAGCATGAGAGGGAGGAAGGCCAGAGGGAGAAGCAGACTCCCTGCTGAGCAGGGAGCCCGATGCGGGACTCGATCCCCGGACTCCAGGATCATGACCTGAGCCGAAGGCAGTCGCTTAACCAACTGAGCCACCCAGGCGCCCTTCATTCCTTTTTATTGACAAATAATATTCCATTGTGTAGCTATTCCACAGTTTTTAATCCATTCATCCATTGATAGACACTTGGATTTTTTCAATTTTGACTGTGATAAATAATGCTGCTATGAACAGTTGTGCACAAGTTTTGTGTGAACATATGTTTTTAATTCTCTGAGAGGTAGATTGGCTGGGCCTATGGAAACGATACGTTTAACTTTTTGAGGGACTGCCAACTGTTTTCCAAAGTGGCCACCCTATTTGACATTCCCATCTTCAGTGTCGGAGGGTTCCAGTTTCTCCACATCTTCACCAACACTGTTGTCTGTGCTTTTGATTATAGCCATCCTAGTGGATGCAAAGTGATGTCATTATGGTTTTGATTTACATTTCTCCAATGGCTAACGATGACTGAGCTATTGAACATGTTTTTGTGTGCTTGTTGCTATTTGTCTCTTGGCGAAATGTCTGCCCAGATCTTTGCTCATTTTCAAATTAGGTTGTCTTTTGATTATCGAGTTGTAAGAGTTCTCATGTAATAAGATACCGCCTCACACCAGTCAGAATGGCTAAAATTAACAAGTCAGGAAACAAAAGATGTTGGCAGGGATGCGGAGAAAGGGGAACCCTCTTACACTCTTGGTGGGAATACAAGCTGGTGCAGCCACTCTGGAAAACAGTATGGAGGTTCCTCAAAAAGTTGAAAATAGAACTACCATACGACCCAGCAATTGCACTACTGGGTATCTACCCCAAAGATACAAATGTAGGGATCTGAAGGGGTACATGCACCCCGATGTTTATAGCAGCAATGTCCACAATGACCAAACTGTGGAAAGAGCCAAGATGTCCATCGACAGATGAATGGATAAAGAAGATGTGGT
>NC_138369.1:52800449-52830775 GCF_054177405.1 Leptonychotes weddellii
GGGGAGGGTATGTGCTATGGTGAGCGCTGTGAATTGTGTAAGACTGTTGAATCACAGACCTGTACCTCTGAAACAAATAATACATTATATGTTTAAAAAAAAAAAGAAGACGAAGAAGAAGAAGATAGCAGGAAGGGAAGAATAAGGGGGGAAACCAGAGGGGGAGACGAACCATAAGAGACTATGAACTCTGAGAAACAAACTGAGGGTTCTAGGGAGAGGGGGGTGGGGGGATGGGTTAGCCCAGTGATGGGTATTAAGGAGGGCACGTACTGCATGGAGCACTGGGTGTTATACGCAAACAATGAATCATGGAACACTACCCCAAGAACTAATGATGTAATGTATGGTGATTAACATAACATAATAAAAAAAGAAAAGTTCTCATGTATTCAGGATATGAGTCCCTTATCAGATATATGATTGGCAAATTTGTTTTCCTAGTCTGTGGGTTGTCTTCTCATTTTGTGGTACTACCATTTGCAGCAAAAAGCAGTTTTGATCTTGATAAAGTCCAACTGACCTGTCTTCACTTTTATAAACTGCTTTTTGTGTTATGTGCAAGAAATCATTATTTAATCCAAAGTCACAAAAATTTACTTCTATGTTTTCTTCTAAGAGTTTTAGAGTTCTGGCTCTTACATTTAGGTCTATTATTCATTTTGAGTTAATTTTGGTGTAAAATGTGAGGTACAGATTCACACTCATTCTTTTGCATGTGGCTATCCAGCTGTCCTAGCACCATGTGTTAAAAAGACTATTCCTACCCACTGAACTGTCATGGCACCCTTGTTGAAAATCAATTGAGCATAAGGGTAAGGGCTTATCTCTAGACTGTTGATTCTATTTTATGGATTTAATCGTCTATTCTTATGCCAATATCATGCTGGCTTGATGACTGTAGCTTTATAATAAGTTTTGAAACAAGCATATGTGATTCCTCCAACTTTTTCTCCTTATTCAAGATTATTTTGGTTATTCTGCATTTCTTGTATTTCCATATGAGTTTTAGGATCAGCCTGTCAAGTTCTGCAAAAGAGCAAGCTGGTATTTTGATAGGCACTACATTGAATCTGTATTAGAGAGTTTTGGTGTCAGGTTAATACTGGCCTCATTTAATGAGTTACGAAGTATTCCTTCCTCTTCTAGCTTTTGAAAGACTTTGTGAAGGATTACTATTTCTTCTTTAAATGTTTGGTATCATTCACCAGTGAAGACATATAGGCCTGGGCATCTCTTTGAAGGGAGTTTTTAAATGACTGATCCAGTCTCTCCATTCAGTATAAGTCTGTTGAGAATGTTTATTTTTTCTCGAGTCCATTTTTATAGTTTTTGCCTTTCTAGGATTTCATTCATTTCATGTAGGTTATCTAAATTGTGGCCATCCCATTGTTCATAGCAGTCCCTTAAAAACCCTTGTTTTTGTAAGGTCAGTAGTAAAGTCTCACTTTCATTCTTGATTTTTGCTCTTCTTTTGTTCGCATTATTGCCCATTCTTCTCTCCCCTCCCCCACCCCCAGTGTAAGGCCTGGACTTTTCGGAAGGTCCCATCCCATTAATCGCCTTGTGAGCCAATATATCTAAGTGCCAGGGGGAAACTATCTTAGACCAGTGCCAAAGTAATAGAATCCTCACCAAAATACCTTAGCGCGACCGGATATTGCAGCTTCGGCAGCGGGGGGCACCACTGCCCTGGATGGCTGCTCACACAGCCCCAGTTTCCTGGGGTAGCACGGATGATCCTTGCATCCCAACAAGAACAAGTCTCTCTGCTTCAGAATGCACTTCAGAACTAGGGTTACTGCCCGCCCCACCCCAAGCTATTGTTCGCTCTTTCCTTCTCTGGACTGAGAGATGAGGGAGTGTGGAACCTGGATTAGCTCAGGGACACGGGACAGCCTGCAGCAGCCCTGCCCAGGCACAGCTCTGGCCCTGAGTCACCGTGGCGACAAAGTGCAGGACCCTGACTCACCTGCTCCGTGTGAGGCTGGGTCACAATGCCCTGCCTCCTGCAGAACGGGACTCAGGTTCCCATTCTGGCTCTCCCCTTGGAGGGAAGGAGGACCCCCTAAGGCAACCACCTCAGCTCTTGCTTTTTGCTCAGCTTGGTCAACATGAAGATCGGCTTGCTTGACCAGCTGGCTCGAAGTCCTGTCCAGCCTGGCCACTTAGGATTAGGTTACCAGAGCACATGCCGGCTTTGCTTGAACACTCGGAGCCTAGGGAAACTCCCCCTCCCCCAGCCCCTGCAGCAGGCCCTGGTTTGGGAGGCAAGCTGCCTGGGCCAGAATTCCCTCTCCACCTCCTACTGGCTTGCATGTGACCTTGGGCACAGGATTCAGTTTCTCTCTTCCTCAGCTTCTTCATCTATAAAATGGGAACAATACTAGTACCTGCCTCAGGCAGTTGCTGGCAGTGCTTGTGAATGAGATAACATATTACGCGCAGCCCCTCCAACTGTGCCTGGGGGACAGTAAGCACTTAAGAGATGTTAGTGTTGAAAACAAATCTGTGCCTTTAGAGTTCGGCCATTGCCCCCAGCCCTGCCCTCTGCAGCTTTCCTCTGTCTCAGCAGCAGGAAATCTGCTGGGCTGGGGGCTAGCAAGCTCTGGGCCAGGCTGCTCGCAGCCACCCAGGGGAGGGCAAGGAGATGGGCCGTGGGGTCTCGGTGTCTTGCTTCTGCACTGTTTCAGGGGAGGGGACTTCAGACCTCTCCCCAGTGCAATACCCAGACCTTAGTGACCCGACTTCGAGTGCCTGCTCTGCCACCTGCTCACCCTGACACTCCATGAGGGGTGAGTTCCCCAACCTCTGAACGTCGTTTGCTCATTTTTAAAATGGAAAGAACAGTACCTACTATTCCCTGTGTCAGGAAGGGGAAGATTAAATTGCTAATGCTTCAAACCTGATAAGCACCAGCAGCACATACTAAGAATTCATTTCAGGGGCGCCTGGGTGGCTCAGTCGGTTAAGCCTCTGCCTTCAGCTCAGGTCATGATCGCGGGGTGCTGGGATGGAGCCCCGCATCCGGGTCCCTGCTCACCTCCCTCTGCCTGCTGCACCCCCTGCTTGTATTCTCTCTCTCTCTCTAGTAAATGAATAAATAAAATCTTAATTTAAAAAAAAGAATTCATTTCAGATCATAAAAAGTAGCTGTTCCGCTCTTACTTTTTCTCTTGCATTATGAAGAGCCCCCTGCCCACCCCCCAACCACCCGCCCCCTGTTTCAAATAAAGGACACACTAAAGTTTCAGTAAATTCGGTCTTATTTGAGATCAAGCAGAGGTGGCTTTGACGTGACCTGACAAAGATTCAGACTGCGCCCCGTTTTACACTGCCTCCTCTTTGGGCTGATAATGTGACCTAGCTGCTTTACGCTCTTCACATCACCGGTGCTCAGGCTGCGAGCTAAAATCAGAATGAGCCCAAGGTTAACTCAACCTGAGACTCTTCCACTGTGATGTCATGGGGGCCTCAGCCTCTGGAGCCAAGGAGCCCGGCGTGCTGCGTGGTTGGGCCACCTCCTGTCCTTCCCCTCGCTGGCCCTGGGACCTGGGGTGCGGGAGAGGGGGCGAGCCAGCCAGTGCTCAGAGAACAGCCCCCTACAGCCCCACATCCGGGACCTCACAAACACCACCACTTTGTCTCCACCAAGTTAAGGCCTTCTCGGCTGTGTGACCATTTCCCGAACGCAGGGGCTGCGCTTTGCGGCTTCCAGGAGCCCGTGCGGAGCGGATTTGGCAGGGAAGGACGCAGCAGGCACAGTTGGCAGCCACAAGGGGCAGGGGAGCACTCCGTGCCATTTTTACAGAGTCACGTTTCCGACTTGATTGAAAGTAGAATCTTTAATAATATATAGATTTTAAGTGACTGAAGGCTTGCTCTTGCCAAATACTAGCATAAAGCGGATTTTTACAGCTGGGATGATAAACCCCAGAAAGGCGGCGCTTACCATGGAAACGCTGACACAGCCTTTCATTCCCCTTCCCAGTGATTAAAATCCTCGTTTCAATTTGTTTTTCTTTATTTTGAGCCAGAGTCATTTGCAAGCCCAGGAATAGATCTCGCTCTGATAGAAAACTAAATGCTGCCCCCTGTCGGAAATAAGATGGAACTGTTCTCAACCGGCCGCAGTGCCGCGAATCTTCCTTGGTAGAATTATGGAAACGCAGGAAAACTGGTTGTCTTAGTAATCATCTTGCCAGGAAGGAAATTCCTGCAGGACTTAACCTTGTTTCCCTAGGGCAAGTGAGGCAGGGAAGGGAAAGCAGCTAATGAAGGATGTGGTATCAAACCAGAGGTCGCTATGGGCAACTGGAAATCCAACCACTGGGGAATTGGCAGCCAGAGTGGACTCTGCACAGCAGCCATCCCGCCCGAGAGGCAGGGGAGCCTCTCATGGGTTGCAGGCTGCTCCGCATCAGTTCTTATACACCCCTGGCCTGCTTGCCATCGCAGGCTCCAGTGGCCAGGGGAGCTCCTCAGGCAGAGATGCAGATCTAGGCAGATGGAGGTCCAGCCCTTGCTACGTTGAGGCTCCAGGGGATATGGGTACTATTGACCCATCTGTTGCACCTACTCCCCGTTATTCCTTGTATTCTCCTTTGGGGTATTTCGTTTGCAGGCATACTTTATGCCCCTAGAATGCATGTGCCCTCTGTTTAAGAACCAAAAACTCAGTAATCCTACAAACCAAATGTCCAGGAATGTCTTTCTACTTTCCAGATCTCTTCACTGATAATAAAACCCCTAAGGGATCCACCCACACTTTTTAATCTACCAGCAAGATCCCAGCAGAGTTCCTGGTCTGGGTCTCAAATTTCCCCCACTAAACACGGCTTCATTCAATTATGCCGATCACGTTAGCATGTGGCCGAATAACACTCGAGCATCTCCCTGATTCTGCACCTGGCCAGCACTTCGGAATAGGGTTTTCCAAAGTGTGTCCCACAGATAATCAGTGGACAGAGATACTTCTCCCAAGAAGGGTTCCGAGATTGAACAAGGCTGATAATTTTGCTAGCTATAGCACCCAGAGGGAAGAAATCCAATGAATTTTAACTCAGTGTTTCCCAACTTGCTTGCTCACTGGACAATGTCCTCATCCTGCAACATGTAACATGCTTTGCCTTCTATTTGTCCTTTTTACTTTTGGTCTTACGGGGTTTTAAAAATATTTTTGTTATACAAGTATTACCTGTTCACTATAGAAAACAGGAAATATGCAAATAAGCAAAAAAGGAGGGGACAAGGACTGAGGCTAATTACCGTGGGCATTTTGGATTGGATGGGCATGTGTTTGGGTTGTAGCGTTGCTTTGTGAGAAGGGAGTTTTGTTGCCGCAAGAGCCAATCTGTTCCCTGGACTATGTTCTGTTTTATGGCCCCTGATTCTAAGTAGCAGGTTTCATAAAATAAAGCACACATTTCAGCCAACAGTGGCCAAAGAATCATTTTGAATTATTTCCAAACCCCGGGTGGAGGAAAATTCCTATACCATATGTTGTGCCTTTTACAGGGAGTGGTAGGCCAAGAAAACAAGTTGGTAGGAGGAGAAAAAAATTATATATGAGGATTCCTCAACTATGTGAAAATATTTATTACAAAAAAGATGGGAATGAAATGCACCTAAGAATTAGGAAGCTTATCTCTGGAAGATGGGCTCAAAGGCAGCTTATTTTCTCTGCTGTTGTCAAAGCAAAACTTAAAAATAAGTATTTTTAGGGGCACCTGGGTGGCTCAGTTGGTTAAGCGCCTGCCTTCGGCTCAGGTCATGATCCCAGGGTCCTGGGATCAGGTCCGGCATCTGGTTCCCTGCTCCGCGGGGATTCTGCTTCCCCCTCTGTCTCCTGCTCCCCCTGCTTGTGCTCTCTCTTGCTGATAAATAAATAAAATCTTAAAAAATAATAATAAGTATTTTTAAAAGTCCCCCCTACATACACCAGGCCAATTTCAGTGGGGATTGAAGCAGAGCTGGGACAGCGGAGTCTGGTGGGGGGCCCTTGCCTGGGAGGTGCAATTGCCTGGGGTGGGGGGGTGCCCTCACATCTTTCCCAACCTAGAGGCACTGGTCTTGCTCAGGGTAGCATCACCTCCTTTTCCTCCAAATCAATAAGCCATATTTGGGAGTCATGGGTGGCTCAGGGTGAAGTGGGAGGTGAAGCTGGTTGCACTGACCCTCAGAGCCGCTGAAGGAGGGAACAGCCTTTATTACCCCTTTTCATCAATGTTCCCGGAACACAAGCTCACTTCTGCCCTACAGGCCTTGTGCTGGCTCTTTCTTCTGCCTGGGACACTCATCTTTCAGGTCTGAGCTCAGAGAGGGTCTGTGAGGACCCCGAGAGCACATCGCACAGGCTCGAGCCAATGTCTGCCTGACTGCACATCTGGCAAGCATAAGCTGAGTTCCAAAAGGGTTCTCAGATAGTGCTGGAGAAAATTCCCGCCCTAAGTATGACATCGGAGGCCAGGATGCTATCTGACGTCAGGGGAAGGACCCCTAATGTGTAACTCCAGTTCTCCTTTTCAAGATAATGGCCTCTCTGGAGGGCTGAGGACAACCCTGATGCCATCCTTGGGTGGCTAGAAGGCCATTCCCGGGGGGCACAAGCTCCATGTGCACGGTGAGAAGCCAACTTCCAACCATCTCCTCGCCCGCTCAGAGCAGGAGCCCGCTGGGCCTCCAGGCCATGCAGCCCCACTGCACCAGCTGCGGACCCAGAGGAGGCCCACCAGGTGGATGGCCAATGTCCACTGAATGCCGACCAGCTGCCTCCCTGCCTCCGCCACGGATGCTTAAGCACAGCGTTCTCCTGACACAGGAGAGGGGACCCAGGGAAACCACGCTCAGGTATCTCATGCTGTCGGATCCCCTCCTGGAGGCCCCCTGAACCCCTCTACAATATGGCAGCTTCCATCACTCTCGAACCCCTGGTCCCTGGTGTTTTCTCTTCTTAGCATTTCTCACTCACTGGTGTTCTGTTATCTCTCTCCTTCGTGAGAGGTAGATATGTGGGTTGTTGTGTTCACCTTCATTCTCCAGCACCCAGAACACTATCTGGCACAAACAGATGCTCTATAAATGTCTCTTTTTTTTTTTTTTTAAAGATTTTATTTATTTATTTGACAGAGAGAGACACAGTGAGAGAGGGAACACAAGCAGTGGGAGTGGGAGAGGGAGAAGCAGGCGTCCCACCGAGCAGGGAGCCCGATGTGGGGCTCGATCCCAGGACCCTGGGATCATGACCTGAGCCAAAGGCAGGCGCTTAACGACTGAGCCACCCAGGCGCCCCTCTATAAATGTCTCTTAGTTGAATGGCTGCCTGTTATTTTAGCAAGATGAAAGCGATTCAGAGCATCAGGAGTCCAGCTGAGGGCTTTCCTGGGTGATTCGGGCAGTTTGCTTCAAGTTCAAGCTCCGACTCCTGCCTCAGTGATTCCAATGGACCGCCAAGATTTTAGGAGTGGAGACTCCCTCCCGTCATCGCTGTTGGAGCAGCAGAGGATGATGCTCAGGAGCCTGAGTGTTGGCCTTCCTTGGCCCTGTGTGACCTCCAGCAAATGCCTTCCCCTCCTTGCCCAACCAGCAGATAAGGAAGTGGGTGCACTCTGTTTAAATATCATGGGGTAGCATTAATGGGAAAGCAGTTTATTAAAAAGAAAAACCTAGAGTGTGGAAGTGGGACCAAGGAGGACGGAGGCCATGCTGGGTGCGGCAAAGTGCCCTGGAGGCTCCCATTTGGTCCCATCCCACAGGGAACCTCAGGGACAGTGTAGGTCACACCCAGAGTGTCTTAACTGGGAGTGAGAGAGCTGGAGCATTTATAACCCTGTACTGACGATCCAGCCAGCACCCCTGGAGGGGTGTGAATTCTCAGACACCTCTGGCTTGCCAGGCCACAGGCCAGTGGCCTCCAGCACCCTGCAGGGAGCCCCCAGACAAAGAGGAAGATGCTGCCTTTTAGGGGTGAGAAAAGAGGGAGCTGAGGCAATATGGGTGGGGTTCTGACATGGTCTCTGATATGATATGGACGAGGGCCCCTCCCCACACAGTATTCCACAAACCTTCTGGAAATGCAGGTTTGAGTCTAGCAGTGCACTGCTCATTGGCTCTCTCACTGGACTGTGAGTGTCCCGAGAGCAGGGAGACTGTCCTGTCCATCTTTCCCACCTCAGCACCTGCAACCACGCCTGGCACATGGTTCCCACTCCACAAGTACTGCATGAGCAGATGAATGATAGAATAATGATGGGAGGAGATTGAAGTCCTATTCTCAGTCCTTGCCTCTCTCCCATGCTGCCTGACTTCACAGTGGGCTACCGTGGGCAGAGCTGATTCCCCTGCTCCATTATGTCACACTTGACCATGGCCATGCAGGCAAAGGGACAGAGCCAGTTTGGAGTCAAGGCCTTAGGAGGCATCCTGTATTTCTGTTCATGGTTCTGCACTCCTGTGATCTGAGCCAGAAAGAATGAGTATCCCTAATAAGAACAAGTGAGGGGCACACAGAGAGCAGGCCTGAACCAACTCAGAGCCCAAAGCCAAGCCCAGATGGCCAGCACTTGGAGCAGAGCTGCCCCTGTTGACCCACAGGCCTGTAAGCAGGAAGAATAGATGTTTGCTCTGAGCCACTGAGTTGGTGGGGTTTGTTGGGTAGGTTATGGGGTAGTAGTGTCTCAAGCCAAGTTCTCCAGGAAGCAGACTCTGACACAGAATTGTGTGAGGAGGTTTGTTATGGAGTGTCCTTGGGACCAACACCAGTGGACGGGAGGGAAAACAAGCTGAACTCAGCAGAGGGGGAAGCTGAGCTGAGCTGTGGAGCAGTCCCAATGAAGGCTCAGCTCTGGAGCTGACCCAAGTTGGGGCAAGGGGTTTTAATACCTCTGGGGGTGACCAGATGTCTCATTCAATTGCTCCAGGAAGGGGTGTGCCCTTGGGTGAGGCAGTTTCCTTGAGTGGAAGCACCTCCCTGGGAAAGCTACTGACATGTTCTGTGCATCTGAAGGAATAAGTCCTTCATTCCCAAAAGGGGATCTGGGCAGTACATCCAAAGTCCTCAACTATAACTGACTGATAAAATGGTGTCCATCAGATTTCAAGGCTGCCTCCCCGCATCTTTATTGCTATGTCATCAAAGATTTCAAATACATTTGATTATTTCTAAAATACCATTGAGAAAACAGACCTGCTACCATCTAATAAATTGCAAAGAAAACCATCATGAATGTTGGCTTAGAAGCTCAGTTTTACAATACTTGTACACCCGATAACCGCTCCTCATTTAGCAGTCACCAGGAAGCTGCCTGGGGCATGAGCTGCACAAAGTGGATGCAAAGTGTTAGAACTTGTGTGATTTCTTTGATGCAAATATGTCCTTCCTGGAGCCACTGAGTTGGCTCTCTTTGTGAAGCTACAGTATACTCCCTACTCCCCCTGGAAACCCAAAAACAGTGACATGAGTCCTGACTTGTTCCAAAGCTCTCAGCTGATGAAGCTTATAGAGCGGTGGGACCTGAGGGGTCTACTCACAGCCCAGCAGTCGTGGGGGGAGCAGCCCTATCTGACCTCTACAGAACAGAGAAAAGCCACACTAGAGGGGATGAGTTCCTTGAACTCCCACCCATAGTATCACATAAACTTATCCTTGGGCACCTGGAAACCTTGAGTCACTCTCCAAAGTCACCCAGTGACTCACTGGCTGACTTAGCATCATATACCATTCCTTTCCTTCTTAGAAGAAAAGCTGGAATGGAAAGGCTATGTCAAAGAGGTATCAGAGCCACATCAGGGAAGGCAGTATCAGAAAACTCTGGTGGCTTCTTTTTTTTTTTTTTCTTTTGCCCTTGATGGCTTTAAATAACCAAGGCATAAGAAACCCAGCTTATAAATTAACATTGCAATTTGTCTGTAGATTCCTCTGAGGGATATTTTTGCAAGTCACCCAGCCTTCCCCCTCGGTTGCTCAGGACTGTGCCACATACTGACATCTGACACCAGGAGAAGGCAGATGCTCCAGCTGCAGAGTGCAGTAGACCTAAGAGTGTAGGTCAGGTTCCTGGCTCTGAACTTAACCTCTGCACACCATCTTCAGAAGTAAGGAACTAAAGCAACCCTCAAGAGATTGGAAGGGACTCCTAACCTTGGTACCTGGAATCGTTCATTGATAATCTCCATACACTAGCAAACCAAACAAAAACCCAACATGAAATATGCATCCAGACTCCACAGTTCTCATTTCCCATTCTTCAATCCACAAGTGGCTGACCACAATCCCTAAAGGCTAATTCAACTTTGAGGACTGACAGGGTACAACAAGCAAATGCATAAGCCGCATAGGTCAGCAGAACCAGGGACCTGGCACAGGACAAGTGACTGGTGAGGCCGGGGCAAGGGTATGGGCTATTTGGGATACTGATATCTGCCTACTTGCATGCCCTCACCTCCACAAATGAGCACGTTGCCCCTGCAGGCAGAGCTGCAGGCAAGTGGACTGCCTTGCTGGGATGGGGCAGAGAGCGATGGTCAAAGCATTGTTTATTAACCAATACCTGGGAGGCTTGATGATTGGAGAAGTCTGGGGCTGTTACCAGTGTAAAGCGGCCACCTCAGAAAGATTTCTGGGGAGTGAATACTCCCCTCCCAGAAGCTATGCAGGTTTTGGGACTGGCCTGAAGGGCTCCAGCAGCCAAAAGTTGGGTTAGAGAGGGCAGACTGCGCATGTGTGTGCTGCCCAGGTCAGGGAAGCCAGGGACCTGGAATGGGGCAGCTGTAGGAAGAGGCCAGGTCGTGGGAATAGGCTATTTGGGGTACTTGGCAGCTGCATAATTCCAAGCTTTTCTTTTACACAAATGTGCTTATTCTTTCTGAAGCAGAGTTTGAACAACTCAACTGTTTTTAGGGCTGGGCCTGGAGAGTTGGCCTTGGTATCCTTCCCTAGCCAACAGCAGGGACCCTTCATTTGTACAGAAGCTCGGGGTACATGGGGACTGACTCCCTTACTCAGCAGCAGCCTCAGTCAGTTTTCTGAGGCAATGCAGGTGGATGGGGACAAGCCCTAGTGCCACAGTCTGGAGGGCCTGGCGGTCCAAGGGCAGCTGACCCGTTACGTACGGGCATGGGTGAACTGCTGAGGGCAGAGTTGCCTCAACCTGGAATAGGGCAACGTTGGATGAGGCCTGGCCATGCGATCCGGCTCTTTGTGGTACAAGGTGTTGGCCTAATTGCAAGGCCTATCTATTCATTATGGAATATTCCCCCAAAGTCAGAGATCGAAGTTTTTCAAATGTTTGGCTATGGGGGAGCTGGGGCAGGCCAGAGTATCCTATTAGGAGACAGCTGGGATGCTTGGTTCCTGGAGAAGCCCGGGACCCCATAGGGCAGCAGTCCACCCGGGGACTGAATGTTACCCACTTGCAGCTACCAGCTCAGGGTGATTTTCAGGGGTGGGCCCCTTTCCACCACATAGGCTATACTATGCTGGTATTGTGCCTGGCCACAGCTTCAGCCCCTTGGGGAGTCCCAGCTGCCTCAGACTGACTCACTGGGATAAGCTAAGCATGGACCTATAGCCCATTTTAGGGTAGCCAGGGACCTAGAATGGTGCCCTTATCTTGATAGGCTGTGTCAGAGGTGTGGCCCTTGGGGACAAGGTGTATGCATACTTGCAAGCCCTAACAACCCGATGGGCAGTATTCCCCATGAATATAGAGCTTTAGCTCACCAGGCAGGGAAGGCTGGCCAGGGTTCCATCTAGTAAGAGACTCCAGGGAGCACTGGTGGCTGAAGAAGCCCCAGACCCCCTCAGGCAGCAAGTCCAGATGGGGACTGATAGTGGCCAAGTTGCAGCTGGTGCCTCACTGTGATATTTGGGAGTAGGCCCCTTCAGACTGAACCTGTGCAGGTGTTTGGGTTCAAGCCCCAGTTACAGCAGCCTGGTGGGCCCCAGCTGCATCAGGCTGGCTGAAAGAGTGGGGACTGTTCATGCCCTGACAGCGCAGTTCAGGGTAGTAGGAATCTGAGCTTGAATAACAGACAGGGGAAGCCAGGTCTCAAGAATGGACTCCCGAGTGTCTGTGGATCTGCCCAATCCCAGGCCCTAACCCCCACAAATGAGCTTATTCCTTCCGAAGGTAAAGCTAGAGGAATCTGCACTTCCTTTCCAGGCCAGGGCTGAGCAGACTGGCCAAGGTAGCCTTCAGTAAGAAACACCTGGGAACCATAATTGCTGGAGAAGCCCGGGGCCTGATCAGGCAGCCAGGCCAAAGGTGAACGGGGTGTTGCCATTTCAAAGCTGCTGCTGCAGAAGGATTTCAGGGGCCGGGCTTCCTGCACCCTGGAGGTTCTGCAGGTGGTGGTGCACAGCCCCTGCTCCACAGGCCTAGAGCGCCCCAGCTGCCCAAGGACGGCTCCTGGCCTAACAAACACAAACACACATAATCCCTCCAAAGAGACAGCTGGAGGATGCTGGCCTCCCAGTCACAGCAGACCTGGGCAGACTGGCTGGGGTATCTGTCTTCCAATAGGAGGGACCTGGCCGTCCTTGTTACAGGACCCCTTCAGGCAGCAAGTGCAAATCGAGACAGATGATGGCCAATTAGTAGCTTTTGCTTCGGGGTGATTTGTGGGGCTGGGCCCCCTCTATGCCAGAGCCTATGCAGGAGTTTTGACCTGGAGGGTCCCAGCTGCCTCAGGCTGGCTGAAGGGGTCCAAACCCCACATGCTCAGTAAGTACAGTTCAAGGTAGCCAGGAACCTGGAAAAGGGCACGGATCCAGGGAGGATGTTGTAGACACGAGACATCTGCCTCAATCCAAGTCCTAACCTATACAAATTCACATATTCCCTTTGAAAACCGGACTGGATGATACTGGGCCGCCTTGCCAGGGCAGGGCTGGGAGATCTATCATCTGATGAGAAACACCTGGGATTCCTGTTTGCTGGGCAAGCCCGGGACCCCTTCAGAGAGCAAATCCAAATGGGGACTGATAGTGGCCGATCTGCAGCTGCCACCTCAGGGTGATTTTCAGGAGTGGGCCCCCTCCACACTGTGGCTTACGAAGGCATTGGTGCCTGGCCCCAGCACCACCCCCTTGGACTTCCCCTGCTGCCCAGACCTAGAACAAGGCGTTTGGTCTTGAGAGGCTGGGTCAGAGGAGCAGCTCTTGGGGATGTCAACCTTAAAAATAAAATCACTTGTTTTACCAGCAGATGAGTTTATTTGGGAATAGCGGAGAAATTGAAATTCAGGACAAGCAAACTGGCAAACCACAGGCGAGTGGAAGAGACAAAGAGAAGGTCAGCTTTCATTATGTTTTAGGAGGATACTGGGGAGGATTGTTTTGAATAAAAGTTCTCCGGAGAACAACTATGGTTTAAAGATATGGTGGTTTCTCCTTGGCCACAAGCGATGGTTGTTGTTGTTGGGCCGGGAGAGGTCTTGTTTTTCTTAAAAACAAGAGATAAATTCCTATGACAAAAGTGTCCTCGTCAAGTAAGAATTATCTTCCTTCTTCCTGTTGGTTATGCAGGCTGCAATGAGTGCTGTGTGCATGAGAGCTCCCCACTCAGGACTTCCGGGTTCCATTTTAATGTGGGTTCCTTCACTCCTTCACACTTCCCTGACTTGATCAAGAGTGTTCCTCCAGTGCATCACTGATCAAGAGTGAGGTGTTCTGTAGTTCTGCAGAGATTTGACAGGCAACAGGTTAAAAGTTTTGAATTGATTATACAAAATAAGACAAGGAGAATAATGACCCAGTTTGCATAGTAGTCCTGAACCAAGAGCCCAGACCTGAAGGTAGCCAACTAAATAGATCAAAGGCTCATAGATCATTAGGCAGAGTTCTTTGTAGTCAAAGTGCTTATTCTCTGATTTTATGCAGCTAGATGTTTACTTCCCCAGAGGTATTTATCCATGTGTAGCAGGTGGTATTCACTATTGCACAAATGTCTCCTTGTTCAGCTAGTAGATAATCAAGAGTTATGCAATTATCCAAAATTACTGTAGCCAATGAGTCAAGGGATCATTGCTGGGCTTTTATTGCTTTGGTTGTGGAGTCAGCTAGCTCTCCTAACGTCAGGGAGAGAATTCTGATCTTGCATTTGTTGATATTCACTCTGATCCATGGGAGAAAGTCTCTTCTTATAGAGGCAAACCCAGAGTCCTATATGCCTCCTGAAAGTTCCCATTTATGACAGCCATGGAGGTTCAATGGGGTGAACCAATGGGGGGCTTCTGATTCATTATGCATGTCAACAGGGACAGTTAAATGTCCCAATAAGCATTGTCCTCTGATTCACCAGCAAACATTCACATACCCCTGGGAAATGCTGTCCACCACAAATACAAATGGAACCAGGTGGAGCATAGAGGACTCCAGCTAAAGTCTGACTATTGATAGATTCATTAGCTGAATTCCCTGACACTTTCAACCCATGGGTCAGAGATGTTGGGGTGACATTCTATGAGAGGTTATCCCTTCTTAAAGGGGACTTTTCTAAAAACTTCACCAAGAGGTGTGAACCCAATTATCTTTCCCTTGGGTGCAGAGGAACAGACTGTATTTTTTTAAAAGATTTTATTTAGTCATTTGAGACAGAAAGGTACAGAGAGAGAGCATGAGCAGGGAGTGAGGCAGAGGGAGAGGCAGAAACAGACTCCCCGCTGAGCCGGGAGCCTGATGTAGGGCTCCATCCCAGGACCTGAAGATCATGACCTGAGCCAAAGGCAGACACTTAATAACCATCTGAGCTACCCAGGTGCCCCGAGATTGTATTTAATTTTTATTTATTTATTTATTCATGAGAGAGAGAAAGGCAGAGGGAGAAACAGGCTTCCCGCAGAGTGGGGAGCCCAATGTGGGACTCGATCCCAGGACCCTGGGATCATGACCTGAGCTGAAGGCAGATGCTTAACTAACTGAGCCACGCAGGCACCCCCGAGATTGTATTTAGGTAAGGAAAAGAAGATGGGGAAGTGAGGGTCATATAACTGACAGAGGTGGAGGTGTTTAGTTGAGCTAGTATGATTGTGAGTGGGGAAAGGTTGAAACAAGGCATGGGGACACCTGATTTTAGCAACTTAACCTTACAGGTAACATCCACAGGCTTATGAGTAAAATCAGCAATAACACCTGGGACTAAAGTGAAATAGTTAAGGTGAGACCAAGGGGGCGCCAACATCGTGAACAAACTGGAGTTTCTGGTGACAGATCCAACAGTCAGAGAGGTTCCCCCTTTTTAAGTAGATTGAGAAATGTGGATAAGAGCATTGTCTCTCTGAGAGAAAGAAGAGGGAGGTAGTAAGAAACAGGAGCAAGAAAGGGGTATATAGGCCCAGGCTGGCCAACTTGGGAAAGCGGTCTCCCTCAGTTGTCATCTGCTTCAGTTCCTGGAAGGTCAGTGGTTGGGATGCGGGTCCAGTCTGGGTTTTGTGATTTTTCCTTAGCTGTGACATGTGAATCCAAAAGTCTATTACTTGGAGTTTGGCAGCACAAGGGTTGATTAACAGTACCTCATACCAGGCTTTCCAATAGAGTTGAAAATCCTGGGGCTGTCTTTTCCAAAAGACAAAGTCCTAGGGTTGCAAGGCATGACATTTAAAGTCTTTTGTCTCCTGGGTCTGTACTATGAAAATATTTCAAGTGTATTAGTTTAAATGTTATTTTCTCAATTTCAAAAAACTTACAAAACATATTTAGAAATGATGTAAAGTAGTTGTTACAGAATAGTTGCAGATTTACTCTTAGAAGTTAGCATAATTGCTTACCCATTACATCAAATATAAACTTTTATATAATATAAAAATAAACCATGTACTTTTTAGAAATTACAGTATGAGATTCACTGGTTTTTAAAGGCTCATTCTGACAGTGCTCTGTTAGACTGGGCAACAGGATCCCCATGCTATTGTTAAAAAGAGTTGCTGTGAGTTAAATAGAAAGAATAAAGATCTGAAAAATGGGACAACTTCCAAACTGATGGCAGAGCTAGAAATATTGGAAGCTGCCATCCAGTTTTCCAAGTAGTTATAAGAAATGCGGGAAGTCCTTTTAAACAAAGATTGCTGCCTAGTTGCAAATCTGAAAAGACAAGGCAACGAAGTATGAGCTGTCACAGAGTGATTACAGCCCGACCTTGAAGAGTTACCACTGTGTGTGGACAGGAGAGAACAAGTTGGAGTTCTTATGTGGCCTTTTCAGCTGTTGCTCAGTTTACTGTGATAGAAGAGCAGTGGCTTTCAAACATGTTGGAGCATTCCACAGTGAGAAATAAAGTATATTTTATGGTCCAGCACATGCCTATATATATAAAACCACCTAAGTAACTGAAATAGAAGTTTAATAAACTGACATGTATTTCCTCTTTTTAGTATATTTCATGCAGGTACTCTCTTTTGCATTTTATGAAATTATTTTTATTTATATATGATCTATAATAAATCCATTTACAAATTTTAGATAAAATTGATATATTATCCATTTATATAGATATAGGTAATATATATTCTATTTAAATGAATGTTAATCATAATTCATCAGTGGTGATTCATCTGTGTCTGTGGTTTGAAAAACAAGAATTACAGAAGAAAGAAAAAGAAAGAAAGAAAGAAAGAAAGAAAGAAAGAAAGAAAGAAAGAAAGAAAGAAAGAAAAGCAAGAATTACAGTAAATCCTTCCACAGAAGGAGAAAGCTTTCATGAAGTTCCATTGTTTCTCACTTTCCAAAGGGGGTCTGCTGCATTACTTACATTTTGTCAGCATTAATGCACACAGTTTGTGGAGAGTTAATTGATGCTTATTACTCTAAGTGTGCAGATATTTTGGGGGTTCATTTTGTATTTTGGGTCTCTTAATTTTTTAAATATTTGCAATCTTGGCTTTCCAGTGAAAACTAGGAAGGCGGTTATGAATTATCACATATTAACATCCTGTAGTAGATTAGCAAACTTTATAAATACATTTCAAGTTTTTGAAGATGATATAAAACATGTGGATTAATAGATCCAAATATTTTTTGTCTCTGTAAAAATTAAAAAGCCAAAAATAGATATGCTTATGTTTAGCACTTAATGTTTATCTTATTTGGAAATGATTTAAGTATTCAATGATTATCCATTATTTAGTTTAACCTAGCATAAACTTTGGTCTTACTTACATTTGTATGAATTAGTTACTTTTAACAAATATACTTGTATTAGACACTAAATAGCTGACATCATCCTATTTCTTTTGTTGACAAATTTTGTAATATAAGAGTAAGAGCTTATTTGATTAGTACACCCCGGAAGAAAAAGTTGTTTATAGGTATTCTATTTAATGCTGATAACTCTGAAGGCATGCCTGTTTTTATCAAACCAACAAACTTAAAACTAGTGTTTTTTTAATCGAGAGTATCTCAGATCATATGAACTTGAAAAACATTTGGGTTAGTTGCTATATTTCTGAGAGTATAATTGATTTATATACATGCTTAATTTTCTTTAAGCCAATTAGAGATCTTTACAAATTAATTTTGGCAATACCACCTGGAGGTAGAAAAATATCACATATCTATGCCATACATAACATAGACGCACAAAACATATAGATAGACACAGAGATCTTACAGCTTTTGTGTAGAAATTTTAGCCATGTCTCAGATACAAATTGTATTTCTGGCAGATGGACTAAGTTAAGATTACCTGCTCAGTTGGCCAAAATCTTTCACTTTAAGTTTTTTTTTTTTTTAATTTTATGTTGAAAAGAACTTTAGAACTCATTTTCAAGACATTTTTCTTTTAGAAGCTTCTGCATATCAATCAAAAAGATATTCCATTGTCTCCAAGAGGTTTGGAATCATCACTGTCAAGAGTAACCCTTACCATGGACTTATCTAAAACAAATGTTCCCCAGAATGGCCATGACAATCCAATAATCCAAAAGTTCACCCATTTTCCAGAAAGGCACAAGTCCAAGGACCAGGTGGAACCTATCTTGCCTTCAGGTTCCCTATGTTATCTTAACTCTGAGGGACTCGGTTTTCCAACAGCTGTTCAAAAACACATGGAATCATGTGTTTCTTACTTTTGAACAAAATGGGTAGCATACCAGGAAGCTTCAAGAAACTGAAGCAAAAGAGAACTCACCAGGAAGGGTGATGCCTTCATTAAAACAAACAAACAAAAAAAAAACAAAAAACAACCTGAACTTGAATAAAGCCAGAGAGCTCAAAACCCAAGGAGAGCAGAGTTCAAAATCCAGGAGAGGCTTCCCCTCAAACCCCAGGGTCAGCAGAAAGCAGTGAGCTTAATGGACTTTGTGGGTACCTGCACCTGTGTGCTCATAAGCCTCAGCGTCATTATTCTCTGGACCCCGCCTCTCTGACCCTGTTTGATGTTGATGAGAGAAAAACTCTCTAAAGGCCTGATATACAAGGGCAGGCATTTTAGATTTCTAAGACAACAGGACTGTGTATAAACTCTGTTCAAACCAAAAGCCTGATTTATCCGCTTTGTCAGTGAGTAGCCTAAGGGAAAGCCATCTTGTCCTTGAGATATTGATCAATGCTCCTGCTCGCTGCATTCCTTTACGATAAAACTCATGATTCCTGCCTATATGCTAATCTATAATCTTTTGAGTTTTTACAGGATGTAAAAAAGTATATAACCCTGTAAAAACTGTTCATTCTCCAGAGCACTTTCTTCCTTGCGAAGAGCATGCTTCCCGGGCAGCTATCCTAAGTTAGACTTGAATAAAACTCTTTTTCTTACTTTCTGAGATTCTAAAAGGTTTGTTCAGTTTGCATTGACAGTGTCAACCTTAAAAATAAAATGGCCACTTATTTTACTAGCAAAGTGAGTTTATTTGGGAATAGCAGAGGGACTGCAATTTTGGACAAGCAAATTTTGGCAAGCCACAGGCAAATCCAAAGAGACAAAGGGGAAGTCAGTTTTATTAGATTTCAGTAGGAAATTGGGGAAGATTGCTTGAACAAAAGTTCAAACTCAAATTCTTGTTCCAAAGAGACAAAGGGAAGGTCAGTTTTTATTAGATTTCAGTGGGAAATTGGGGAGGATTGCTTGAACAAAAGTTCATTGGAGAAGAACAAGAGTTTGAGTTTGTGTTGGTTTCTCATTGGCTGCAAGGAGTGGTTAGTCCATTGTTGCTGGGGCAAGGAGAGATCGATCTTCCTTCTTTTCTTAAACGCAGGACGTAAAATTCCAATGTGAAAAATGTCCTCCTTAGTCAAAATAAGAATTATCTTCCTTCTTCCTGTTGGTTATGCAGGCTGCAATGAGTGCCACATGCATGACAGCTCCCCCTTCAGGGCTTCCCTACTCATTTAAAATGAGGTTTCCTTTACTTGTTTTCATAGGGACAAGGTGCATGCACACGCACAAGCCCTAACTTACCTGCTGGGCAGTATTCCCTCTGAATGTAGACCTTTAGGTTACTGGCCTGCCTTGGTGGGGCCAGGAGGGCTGGCCAGGATACATCTAGTAAGATACTCCTGCGAGCCATTGTGGCTGGAGGAACCATGGGATCTTCAGGCAGCAAGTCCAAATAAGGAATGACTGTCCCCAATTTGCAGCTGTTGCCTCAGGGTGATGCTTGGGAGTCCCCTCCACACTGAACTTATGCAGGTGTTTGGGGTCCGGCCCCAGCTACACCAGCCAGGTGGGCCCTGGTTGCCTCAGACCAACTGAATGGCTTTGAACTTTGTACGCCTTGGCAGCACAGTTCAGGGTAGCTAGGATCCTAGAACTGGGCAAGAGTCGGGAGAGGCCAGGTCTCAAGAGTAGAATGTTGGGGGTCCATGGCATCTGTCTAATTCCAAGCCCTAACCCACACAAATGCACTTATTCCTTCTGAAGGCAAAGCTGGAGGAGTCTGGCCATGATAGGGCTGGGCAGACTGACTGGGGTAGCCTCCAATGAGAGACACCATGGAGACTTGATTACTATAAGCCCAAGACTCAATCAGGTGGCCAGTCTAAATGGGGACTAAATGGGGACTGACTAAACAGCTGGTTTAAAGCTGCTACCTTGGAAAGATTTTCAGGCATGGGCTCTCTCCCTGCTGTAGAATATAAAGATGGTTAGTCACAGCCTGAGCTCCACGGGACCTGCAAGGCCCTGGCAGTCATAGGGCCAACTGACAAAGTACAGTCTGTACATGTGTGGGTCCACAGGTTAGGGTAGCCAGGAAACTGGAATGAGGCAAAGTCAGGTAAGACTGGGTTATAGGGTGGGGCTATGGTGAGTACCTCCTATCTTCCTACATCTAAGCCTTTACCTATACAAAAGTTCATATTCCCCCTGAAGGAAGAGTTGGAGGAATCTGGACTGCCTGGCCAGGGTGGGGCTGGGCCTGGGTTTCCTCCAGTGAGAGACACCTTGGAGCCTTGAAAGCTGGAGAAGCCAATACCTCATCAGGCAGCTAGTCCAAATGAGGACTGACTCTCACCAGTTTCAAGTTACCACCTTAGGAGGAGCTTTGCTCCCTCCGGCAGGATAGGCAGGTGTCTGGGGACCAGCTCTAGCTCCACAGGTCTGAAGGGCCCCAGCTTCCCAAGGCCAACTGGTGGAATATGTACTGTGCATGAATGGGATGCAGAGGTCAGGGTAGCCAGAGACCTGAAATGGGACAAGTGTCAGGAGAGGCTGGATCATGGCAGCAGGCTATTGGGGATATCTGGCATCTGCCTAATTTCAAGCCCTAATCTACACAAACACACATGTGGACACCAAGGGAAGGCCACCCCAAAATGTACCATTTTGGCATGTTGATTCTTTTGAATTAACATTACTTAAGAAACAGCCACTGCAAGAACACTCTGATCCTCCTTTGTCTCCAGAAAGCAGGAAATAAATCTCCCATGGGAAGGTACCCTTCCTGTATCAGGAGGTAAAATGACAATCTTATTACCAGAGACAGGGAATTCAGAGCCAAGAAGGCTGTATAAACAAACCTTGTTAGTAATAATTTACTAACCCTAGCCCAAATTCTCTTAGAATTCCTTACTAATTGAAACTTCTGTTTTCTTTATCCTGTCAATTCTTCACAGATTTGTTGTTTGTCCAAAAAGTATAAAAGCTGCCTGCTTTGGTTATTTCTTTGGGTCTCAACTGTAATGTTTGGCCTCTGTACACATGTAATTAAACTTTGTTTTTTTTTTCTCCTATTGATCTGTTTCATGTCAATTTAATTCTTACACCAGCTAGAAAATCCTTGAAGGCTAGACTAATATTTTTCCTCCCCAACAGTTAGGAGGATAAACACTAACTGGTTGCACACTGCTGTAGCTGGGAAATCCTGGGACATCTCACAAAAGGCAGCAGAAGGTAAGAATCCCTGCCACATCAGCCTCCCAGGTGCCAGCCTGCAGGCCTAATGGAGCAAGAGTGGTGAGAGTCCTTTTTCTCTCACTTTCTAAATTTAGATTAGCAGAAGATAAATATTTGTGGAATAGTTGTTTGGGCTTAACAACACTGGTAAGTTATTGGTAGAGTACTCTTTGAGCCACCCATTTTCTCCCAGAGATGGTCACAGTTTTTCTTTTGTTGTTGTCTTTTGTACCATTTGTCATAAAAAGGAATTACCATAGGGAAAGACTGCAGGCATAAGCTCCATTAGCATGGTGTTTAAGCCAGCCTCACAAACTGGTGAGTTCATGGTAATCATGTGACTAGCATCTGTTTAGACAAACTTTGGTGTGGGTCCCCTACATAAAAGCCAGATGAGTTTTTTCTTTTCAGCTTGTTCTAAGTCCTAAATGCTTGGCTTTGTGATGGGTAGGAATATGCTCTCCAGTCTCCACCATCTGAAGGGTACACTTACTGGGGTGCACCTTGGTGTCCTGTCAAGTAGACTGGGGTGCCAAATCATTTACAAGCAGTACTGTCTCTGTCTGGCTGTGCCAGCTCTCAGGGGAGATTGTTATAAGAGATCTCAGCCCATAAAAGGCCTTTGTCCTCTTAGTCTTCATTGCTTGTTAGTGCTGGAAAAATCCCATTTCAGTAGCACCTTCCTGGTGTCAAGTATTAGCAGGTCAGTGACCAGAAGCACCTCACATTTTTTTGTGAGAGACTGGAGATAGTGTTTTTTAACACTATCCTTACTGCCTGTGCAATGAAAACCTTTGCTCTCTTAGACTACTTTTGGGAGTAAACTTTTAAATCCAAGATTGTATCAACTATGCCCTCTCCAGGGATGCCTCTTGTGTCCATGATCTAAACCCGGAAAATTGTCTCAGGGTCTTTCCATTAAAAGGCTTTGAGTCATTATTGAGATTAATAAGATTCTACCTTTCAGTGGCCAGTTGATGGATCCTTTAAACTGGCTATATTGAAAGAAAAAAATTTCTTTACAGTTTGTCAAGTGTCATATTAGTATAATAAATAGCCTTTGGGTCTCCTGTGACAAGATGAAAAAACAAAAATTAGACTTAAGACCAAAATTAATGTCCACATCCAACATAAATTCCCCTTCTCAAAATCCAGCCCCATCCACCTGTTTTAATTTTCCTTTCCCTACTAGATTTACAGATAGCACTCCAGTCCAATCTCTAGGTTGAAGGTGTACAGGTTACTCATGGAAATGCTGAAAGTCTGAAAATGAATATAACAAAAGACACTGGCTGGAAGGCCCATTTTGCTCCTACTTCCCAGAGCTCTGTAATCAGGCTCTGCCTGTTCAGGCTTTCCTACACAATGTTCTTTGCAAATGTATCCTAGACCCCCCACCACACACACACACACACACACACACACACACACACATTTATGCCCTTGGACAAGAGCAGATATTTTAAATTATAAAGCCCCTTTACCACCACTTTCAAAATTTCCTACCAAATTTAGAATGGAATTAGAAAAATCAGTGACCATTCACAACACCCTCCTCACAGAGCAAAGAGGTGATCAAAATTTCTTGTAGGCCCTCCTACAAATGATTAGCAGAAGGGTGATGTTCAGGGACTAAGAGAAGCTGATGTCAAATTGTATATTCAGAAGACTTTTGCTAAAACACTGTATATAGATATTTCAAAGGCATAAATCTTTTAATTCCTATTTTGGTTAGAAATCTCTCTGATATAAAGAAGCAAGCTTAATTTAAAAGGTGGGTCAATCCCTTGATATCCAGGCTGTAATCCAGTTATTTGTGGGAATTAAAAACAACTTTTTTGTCTTGCAAATCTCAAAAATCAGAAATGCAACTTTGGAAGCAGATCAAACCCACCTATCTACCAATCCCCAAACCTCACCTATTTTCTAAATGGTTATAGATATTATAAAATACCATAATATTGGGACAAAATTGTTCTGTACTTTAAAAGGGTAAATAGCAATTACCCTGAAATTCTTAGAAAAACTTACATATAAAATATTAATGAGAGAAATTGAAGATAACACACATGAATGAAAAGATAGTCCATGTTCATGGATTGGAAAAATCAATATTGTTAAAATGTCCATACTATCCAAAACAATCTACAGATTTATTGCAATACTTATCAAAATACCAACAGCATTTTTCACAGAACTAGAACAAGTAATATAAGATTTGTATGGAATCACAAAAGACATTGACTAGCCAAAGCAATCTTGAAAAAGAAGAACAAAACTGGAGGTATCCTAATCCCAGATTTCAAAATATACAACAAAGCTGTAGTAATCAAAACACTTTGGTACTGGCACAAAAATAGACACACAGATCAACAGAACAGAATAGAGACCCAAGAAATAAACCCACAATTATACAGCCGATTAACCTTTGACAAAGGAGGCAAGAATATGCAATGGGACAAAGACAGTCTCTTCAACAAATGTTGCTGGGAAAACTGGACAGCAACATGCAAAAGAATGAAACGGAACCATTTTTTACACCATCCACAAAAACAAACTCAAAATGGATTAAAGACTTACATGTGAGACCTGACCATACTCCTACAAGAAAACAGGCAGTAATTTCTTTGACATCAGCCATAGAAACATTTTTCTAGAGATGTCTCCTCAGGCAAGAAAAACAAAAGCAAAAATAAATGATTGGGACTACACCAAAATAAAAAACTTTTATGCAGTAAAGGAAACCATCAACAAAACAAAAAGGCAACCTATTGAATGGGAGAAAACATTGACAAATGATATATCATATAAGGGGTTAATATCTGAAATATATAAAGAATTTATACAACTCAACACACACACACACACACAAAAATCTGATTTTAAAATGGGTAAGGGTCCTAAATAGACATTTTCCCAAAGACATACAGATGGCCAACAGACACATGAAAAGATGCTCAACATCATTCATCATCAGAGAAATGCAAATCCAAACCACAATGAGATGTCACCTTATACCTGTCAGGATGGCTAGAAACAAAAAGACAAGAAACAAGTGTTGGTGACGATGTAGAGAAAAAGGAACTCTTGTGCACCTTTGGAGGGAAGGTAAATTGGTACAGCCACTGTGGAAAACAGTATGGAGGTTCCTCAAAAAATTAAAAATGGAAATACCAGAGAAAGAAAAATATCATATGATTTTATTCGTATATGGAATTTAAGGAACAACAACTCAGGCCCCACCCCCATCACTCCCTCCCCACCCCCAACTCTTAAACACGAGAACAAACTGGTGGTTGCCAGAGGGGAGGGTGGGAGAATGGGTGAAATAGGTGAAGGGGATTAAGAGTACACTTACCTATTTTTTTTTTTTTTAAGATTTTATTTATTTATTTGACAGAGAGAGAGATAGTGAGAGCAGGAACACAAGCAGGGGGAGTGGGAGAGGAAGAAGCAGGCTTCCTCCCAGCAGGGAGCCCAATGCGAGGCTCAATCCCAGAACCCCAGGATCTTGACCTGAGCCAAAGGCAGATGCCCAACAACTGAGCCACGCAGGTGCCCCAAGAGTACACTTATCTTGATGAGCACTGAGAAATGTATGCAATTCTTGAATTGTTATAGAATGAATTTGGAAGCTTTTCTTCCTTTTCTATTTTTTGAAATAGTTTGAGAAGAATAGATATTAATTCTTCCTTAAAAGTCTGGTAGACTTCACCTATGAAGCCATCTGGTCCTGGACTTTGTTGGGAGTTTTTTGATTACTAATTCAATTTCATTGCTGGTAATCAGTCTGTTCAAATTTGCAATTTCTCCCTGATGCGGTTTTGGGAAATTATATGTTTCTAGAAATTTATCCTTTTCTTCTAGGTTGTCCAGTTAATTGTTGGCATATAATTTTTCATAATATTCTCTTACAATCCTTTGTATTGCTGTGGTGTTTGTTGTTATTTCTCCTCTTTCACTTCTGATTTTGAGTCCTCTTTTTTTCTTCTTCTTCTTTTTTTTCTTTTTCTGAATAAAGGTTTATCAATTTGTTGATCTGCTCAAGAACCAGCTCCTGGCTTCATTGACCTATTCTATTGTTTGTTTAGTTTCTATTTCTTTTATTTCTGCTCTAATCTTTACTATTTCCTTCTACTGGTTTTGGGTTTTGTTTGTTCTTCTTTTTCTAGCTCCTTAGCTTAGGCTAGATTTTTCTTGCTTCTTGAACTATGCCTATAGTGCTATAAAATTCCCTCTTAGAACCACCTTTGCTACATCCCAAAGATTTTGGGTCATTGTGTTTTCATTTTCATTTGTCTCCATGTATTTTTCTTTTTTCTATTTCCTTTTTGATTTCTTGGTTGACCCATTTACTGCTTGGTAGTGTGTTATTTAACTTCCGTATATTTGTGCTCTTTCCAGATTTTTTCTTATGGTTGATCTCTAGTTTCATAGTGTTGTGGTCAGAAAAGATGCTATACAGCCTATGACTTCAGTCTTTATGAATATGTTGAGACTTGTTTTGTGGCCTAATATGTAATCTATTTTGGAGAATGGTCTGTGCACTTGAAAAGAATGGTCTGTGCTGTTTTAGGATGGAATGTTCTGAATATATCTGTTAGATCCATCTGGTTCAATGTGTCATTCAAAGCCATTGTTTCCTTGTTGATTTTCTGTTTGGATGATCTATCCATTGATGTAAGTGGGGTATTCAAGTCCCCTACTATTATTGTATTACTATAATTACTTCCTTTATGTTTGTTATAAACTGCTTTATATATTTGAGTGCTCCATGTTGGGTGCATAAATATTTACAATTGTTAGATCTTGTTGGATTGTTCCCTTTGTGATTATATAGTGTCCTTTATTTCTTGTTATAGTCTTTATTTTAAAGTCTATTTTGTCTGATCAAGTATTGCTACCCTGGCTTTCTTTTCACTTTCATTTGTATGATAAATGTTTTTCCAACCCTTCACTTGCAATCTCCCTGTGTCTTTAGGTCTGGGATGAGTCTCTTGTAGGCAGCATATAAATGGGTCTTGGTTTGTTTGTTTGTTTCTTTTTTTTTTTTTAAGATCTTATCTTTAAGTAATCTCTACACCCAACATGGGGCTCAAACTCACAACCCCAAGATCAAGAGTTACATGCTCTACTGACTGAGCCCGCCAGGCACCCCATGGGTCTTGCTTTTTTATCCATTCTGTCACACTATGTCTTTTGATTGTTTAGTCCATTTACATTCAAAGTAATTACTGATAGGTGTGTACTGATTGCCATTCTGTTACTTGTTTAATGGTTGTTTTTTAGTTTTTTCCATTCTCCCTTGCTCTCATCTCTCACAGTTTGTTGGCTTTCTTTAGTAATATACTTGGATTCATTTCTCTTTATTTTATGTGTATCTATTACTGGTTTTTGATTTGTGGTTACCATTCAGTTTGTATATAACATCTTCTGCAGTCTATATTAAGTTGATGGTCACTTAAGTTTGAACCCATTCTTTACTCTTCACACCTCCACACACATATTAGGTGTATGGTGTTATGCTTTACATCATTTTATTTTGTGAATCTCTTGACATTTTTATGGATATACTTATTTTTACTGCTTTTGTGCTTCCTACTTTTCTTAGTCCGACTTATGGTCTTTCCTTTCCATTCAAGGAGGCCCCCTTAACATTTCTTTTTTTTTTTTTTTTTTTTTTAGATTTTATTTATTTATTTGAGAGAGAGAGAATGAGAGACAGAGAGCATGAGAGGGAGGAGGGTCAGAGGGAGAAGCAGACTCCCTGCTCAGCAGGGAGCCCGACGCGGGACTCGATCCCAGGACTCCAGGATCATGACCTGAGCCGAAGGCAGTCGCCTAACCAACTGAGCCACCCAGGTGCCCGTGGCCCCCTTAACATTTCTTATGGGGCAGGCTTAGTGGTCTTGAATTCCTTTAACTTTTGTTTGTCTGGAAAACTCTTTATTTCTCCTTCTATTCTGAATGATAGCCTTGCCGGATAGAGTATTCTTGGCTGCAGGTTTTTTTTTCTTTCAGTACTTTGAATATATCATGCCACTCTCTTCTGGCCTGTAAAGTTTCTGCTAAAAAAAATCAGCTAATGGCCTTATGGGGTTTCCCTTGTAGTAACTGTTTTCTTTTCTCTCGCTGCTTTTAAATTTCTCTTTATCATTACTTTTTGCGGGGCACCTGGGCTGGCTTGGTCAGTAGAGCACATGACTCTTGATCTCAGAGTTATGAATTCAAGCCCTACCTTGGGTGTAGAGATTACTTTTTTAAAAAGGCAAAAGGATGGGCGCCTGGGTGGCTCAGTTGGTTGAGCGACTGCCTTCGGCTCAGGTCATGATCCTGGAGTCCCAGGATCGAGTCCCGCATCGGGCTCCCTGCTCGGCGGAGAGTCTGCTTCTCCCTCTCCCACTCCCCGTTTGTGTTCCCTCTCTCGCTGTGTCTTTCTCTGTCAAATAAATAAATAAAATCTTTAAAAAAAAAAAAGGCAAAAGGACTATATCACTACTTTTTGCAATTTTAATTACTGTATGTCTTGGTGTAGACCTCTTGGGTTGACTTTGTTGGGGGCTCTCTGTGCCTCCTGGAACTGGATTTCTGTTTCATTCCCCAGATTCAGGAAGTTGTCGGCTATTATTTCTTCAAATACATTTTCTGTGCCCTTTTCTCTCTCTTCTCCTTCTGAGATCCCTATAATGTTGAATTTTATCATGCTTAATGGTGTCACTGAGTTTTCTCTAAGTTATTCTTTTCCCTCTCTCCTGTTCGCCTTGATTGCTTTCCATTACTCCGTCCTCCAGGTCACTGATCTGTTCTTCTGCTTCCTCTAGTCTACTATTTATTCCATCTACTTTATTTTTAATTTCACAGTTTCTTTCCTTTCCTTTTCTTTTTTTAAGTAGGCTCCACGCCTATTAGGGGCTTGAACTCATGACCCTGAGATCAAGCATCACAGGGTCTACCAACTGAGCCAGCTGGGAACCCTAGGTTATTTTTATTTTTTTTAAGATTTCATTTATTTGGGGTACCTGGGTGGCTCAGTCAGTTAAGCATCTGACTTTGGTTCAGGTCATGATCTCAGGGTCCTGGGATTGAACCCCCATTGGGCTCCCCACTCAGCAGAGAGTCTTCTCCATCTCTCTCTGCCCCTCCCCCTGCTTGTACTGTCTCTGTCTCTCTCTCAAATAAATTTTTTTAAAAATCTTTTTTTAGTATTGTTATTTTATTTATTTATTTTATTTTTATTATATTATTTTATTATTATTATTATATTATGAGAGAGAGAGAGAGCAGGGGGAGGAGTAGAGGGAGAGAGACAAGCAGACTCCGTGTTAAGCACAGAGCCAGACACGGGGCTCAGTCCCATGACACTGAGATTGTGACCTGAGACAAAATCAATAGTTGGATGATTAACTGACTGAGCCACACAGGTGCCCCCCCCTAATTTATTTTTAATTTCAATTATTGAGTTCTTCATCTCTGATTGGTTCTTTTTTATGTTTTCTCTTTGTTAAGGGTCTCACCGAGGCCCTCCACTCTTCTCAAGTCCAGTGAGTAAAGTGAGCTTACTTTAAAGTAAGCCCTGCTAATTAAAAGAAGTGGTGAAATTCAGGCCCTTGGGTTTTCAAAGACAAATGTTCTAGGGATTGGTCTTCCCCATTCGGACTCCCTGGTATAAGTCTGCTTCTCTCCCATCTCTGTACCAGCAGCTCCCTCCCTCCCATGAACAGCTGCAGGGGCCGTTTACTCCCAACCGTGTTTCTGCCCTTCCTACCCTCTTCCATATGCCCACTTCGCTGTGAAGAATCTGTCCTGCCAGTCTCAGTGTCATTTTCTGGGTTATTTACACTCATATGGCTGTTATCTAGTTATATCTGAGGGACAAAATGAGCATAGGGCTCTCCTGCTCTGCCATCTTCCCTGGAAGTCTTGTAATTATTATTATCTTGAAGTGCTGACTGTCACAGAAATAACCAAACTTACTTGTCAGTTGCATTGTAATGAACTCCCCTCAGATCTTTAACCATGGGAATTTTAAATCTTTTATCATTTACGGGCAGTTTTATTTTTACTCAGATGCTTTTACAAAAGTGTTCCTGCAAAAAGCTTCATCGTCAAGGAGATTCATGGAAAAGACTCTAGCGTACAGTTTTATGATAATTTTGAGGTCATAAAACTAAACTGGGTAAATATTTCCAGAACTCATGGAAAAACTGGATTCAAGCAAAACAAGAATTAATTACATGGGACTGAATAAACTGAAGAGGGTGATTATAATTTTTATAACTTTTATTTGAACATTGCTGATTTTTAAAAATATTTTCTTTTTCCAGAGGTAAAGAAACCTTTTCTCCGAAGCATTTACCTTTTCTTCCCCCTACCTGATCCCTTCAGAATTCAGAAACTCTCAGGAAATGTTCTTATATTTTCATGGCAGTCTATTTATTTGCATAAGTTCAGTAAGAATCTGTTTTCCTCATAACAGGAACATTGGAAACATTAGTTATAACACCAAGGCTTTGACTGAAATGTCACATTTAGAGAAACATGCATAGACTCCAGATATGACCAGACTGCTTCAAGGAGCTCAGGTTGACTTTATGGAGCCAATAAAGCTTTTTGGAAAAACAGCCTGACACCTTGCTTACAAGATTCCCAGCAGCCTTACCAGGTAAGCAAAGGAAGTTACTTCCTGGCAGGTGCTAGAATCTCAGGATATTTGGGGGACTCCAAAAAGTAACCCAAATCTATAGGAATTGCAGGCAAATCTTTTTGTGTGTGTGTGTGTGTAGGAACCAGTTTATTATTTTTTTTTTATTTATTTTTTTATTCTTATGTTAATCCCCATACATTACATCATTAGTTTTAGATGAAGTGTTCCATGATTCATTGTTTGTGCATAACACCCAGTGCTCCATGCAGAATGTGCCCTCCTCAATACCCACCACCAGGCTAACCCATCCTCCCACCCCCCTCCCCTCTAGAACCCTGTTTGTTTTTCAGAGTCCATCG
>NC_138369.1:52831275-52906582 GCF_054177405.1 Leptonychotes weddellii
GCTCCATGCAGAATGTGCCCTCCTCAATACCCACCACCAGGCTAACCCATCCTCCCACCCCCCTCCCCTCTAGAACCCTGTTTGTTTTTCAGAGTCCATCGTCTCTCATGGTTCGTCTACCCCTCCGATTTCCCCCGCTTCATTCTTCCCCTCCCGTTACCTTCTTCTTCTTCTTTTTTTTTTCTTAACATATATTGCATTATTTGCTTCAGAGATACAGATCTGAGATTCAACAGTCTTTGCAGGCAAATCTGATGGCAAATATTTGGCTTGGCTTCTTAGCCTCAGAAGGCTGTTAAACGTTCAATCTGGAGATTCCTTATGAAAAGTAACAGTAAAGCAGATTTAAAAGAGCCTGTAAGATCAATCACTATTCTCCTGCACTTATGTAAATAATCAGGCCTCGTCCATTAAAACTTAGCTTATTTTAATTACAAATTAATCTTATTTTGGCTAACTTTGTAAACAAGGGTGACTTTAGAGAGAAAAATTATGTTTCACTAACACAATTTTGTGATTCCAGTTCTGTTCATTTGTCTTAAGATTTTGTTTACTGCCTATAAACTAGACTAGATCCTGAATTTTTCTAGTTTCCTCCAATGTCTGGGTACAACTCTGAAAACTAACATTTCCAATTTTCTCCTATCCTTTTGACTTGGGATCATGGAAAACTAAAACTGCCTTTTTTTTTTTTAAAGATTTTATTTATTTATTTGAGAGACAGAGAGAGCATTAGCAAGAGGAGAGACAGAGGGAGAAGCAGGCTCCCTGCTAAGCAAGGAGCCTGATGCGGGGCTCGATCCCAGGACCCTGGGACCATGACCTGAGCCACAGGTAGACACTTAACCAACTGAGCCACCCAGGCACCCCTGCCTTTTTTCTTTTTTTTTTTTAAGCCCTGCAAACTGAATATGAATGATTTGATGGGAAATCACCACAATAGCTCACATATAGACAGTCTTTGTGCCTATTGCTCTCTGGTCGCGCAAAAGGGTCACCAGACACATTTAAATTACAAACCAGGGGGCACCTGGCTGATTCAGTCAGCAGAGCATGCAACTCTTGATCTTGGGGTCATGAATTCAAGCCCCACACTGGGTACAGAGTTTACTTTAAAAATAAATAAATTACAAACCAGGAAAATTGTGAGATTGCAGCTGCCTGTTCTCACACATTCTGAAGATGCTTCAAGTCTGACATCTCTATGGTTGGTTGTGGATGGGCCAAGCTCCACAGGCCTAGAGGGTCCCTGCTGCTCAAGGCCTAGAGGGTCCCTGCTGCCCAAGGCTAGCTGACCAAGTATGTTCTGTGCATATACAGGTCATGCAGGTCAGGTTAGGCAGGAACCTGGAATGGGGCAAGTATCCAGAGAAGGTGGATCATGGAAGCGAGCTCTTGGAGGTTTATGCCATCTGCCTAATTCCAAGCCTTAACCTACACACATATTGCCCTGAATGTAAAGCTGCAGGAATCTGGACTGCCTTGTCAGAGCAAAGCTGGGAAGACTGCCAGGTATCTTCCAATAACATACAGATGGGAGCCTGGAGAAGTTCTGGACCTCATCAGCCAGCCAGTCCAAATGGGGACTGCCTTTTGCCAGGTTAAAGCTGCCACCTCAGAAAGATTTTTAGGGAAAGCTCTGTGTACCCTGAAACTGTTCAGGGTTTGGGGTTCGGCCAGAGCTCTATGGGCCTAGAGTATTCCCTATAGCCCAAGGCCAACTGACATGGGTCAAACTATGCATGTGCAGACCTCACAGGTCAGGGCAGCCAGGGACCTGGGACAAGGCAATGTCCAGTGAAGCCAGGTCACAGGAGGTGAATATTGGGGGGTGCTTGGCATCCTTTTACTTTCAAGCCTTAACCTTCATAATTGTGCACATTGTTGTTGTTGTTGTGTACCTTTATAGGACTTGGTACTCAGGAGAGACGGTTTAGCCCACTGAGGGCTGATGTCTCTCTGCCAGTGTCAGAGTTAAAGTCCCGCATTGCCAGAGCACGTTGCTAGGGAACACGGGTGCTGGTGATGATGGGCAAGGGGACATTTTTTGAGGTGTATGGCTTTCACCACTACCAATAAGAGTTACCTTTACTGTGCCAAGAACTAATTACCTCAAGGCCTCTGGAGAGCTATTTTAGATCAGCAAAGTGGAGCCTTGCCCAAACAGAACACTCTCGTATGCTCCTCACAAGTCCCAGTGTTCAGAATCTGCATGTCCCCTTGTCATAGGGCTTCTTCCTATGTCTTCGTTGAAGAGTCCCCAGCGAGGCCCCTCAGCAGTGGGGCTACTGAATTCTTATGGGTGAGAACAGATGAGACAGAACTTAACTTCACTCTTACATCAAAACATGACTTCTAAATATTTTTTTATGTCTTTGTCATAAACAGGTGCATCTCCAGTCATTTCAAATCAGGACATGGCAATCCACCCCGTCACTTCAAATCACTCACACACCATTTAATACTAAAGCTTAATGCCCTGTACAAATCCAAGTTCACAAAAATATCAATCCACCCTGTGATTCTACCTCACTTACAATCTTGATCACACACACTCAATCACATTTTTTATTTCTCCTTTGCACATTCTTTTACACCATACTTTCATCGCCAATTTAAGCAAGCATATTCCTAATATTATCAACATAAGCATAACAAAGAAGGCTCCAATATGGTACCATATCTAATCACCAACTGACCACAAGTTAACCTTCTTAAACCACTCAGTTCAACTTCCTTAACAATTACATTTCCAACGAAAGAGAATTTTTATAAAGCTCCGGTGGTTACAAGCTTGCACAGTGCTATCAAGCACACGTTCGACTGCCGTAACATCAGAATTCAAAACATCAGAATTCAAGGCTGTTGTTATTTTAGGGAATGCATGTTTTTGTGTTTTTAACATCTGCAAAGTTATTTTGACTTTATCAGTATTATCTTCCAAATGTTTCTTTTCTTAAGTTTTCTAATGTATGCTTTACATTTGTTAGATTTAGTTTAGGAGGTTCGATGTGAAATAGTTCTCTGGTTATTTTAATAATTCCTTTATCTTCTATTGACCTTGAGTAATATCTTTTTCCCTTTGTCGTCACGTGTGTTACCTGTTTTATTTTTATACATGCCATCATGTTGTGTTTCTTATTTTCCCCTTGACTCCAAAAGGTTATGATGTGGGGTTTGGCCTAGAGTCTACTATCCTGGTCCAATTTCCCGTATCATATATAACTCATGGAGGAGGCCCCAAGGCCATAGTCACAGATACTTGTACTATCGGTGTAGCTATAGCAAAGGTATTTTGATTTTGTTCCACCCACATACCCTTAGGAACATATTTTCCTTCTATCATAAGTATTGCCCTGACATTATAGCCAGTCTAAGAGTATTCGACATACCAACTGTTCTTAACTGCAACAACTAACAATCTATAGTTAAACAACTTTTATGCCATTTTATAGTATCTTTTTAGTGTTTTCTCCACCTGCTTTGTGTCAAATTTCCATTGCTCTGTTCACTTCTACGTCAAATTCAGTTGTGGTTTGTAATGTACTACTGATTTTATTTCTCCATGTACCCAACCATGACAATGCTGCCAGGGCATGTGTGTTAAATTGAGACTGTTTGATTTCAAACATTTTTAAATGTTTAATATGTTTAATATGACCCCATGGACTTGGAATTGAGAAAACGTGGCTGCCCTTGTTCCTTCAGTTAATCCCCCTACCAGTCCAACAATGACCTGTAAAAGTTTCCTTCATTTTAGCAAATCTGATTTTGGCATAGGTTGTAAATTGGGCATAAATGAAGATGGATAAAACTGAGCACAGTTTGGCAATCAATATATATCTGGCTTGAAAGTCCTTTGTGTTAAATTTCAAGATATAGGCTACTATTATAAGTGTTAATATGATCAAGAGTGGTTTTATTAACATAGGATCCCATATCCTAGGGACAGACATGTGTGGTATGAGATTGTAGCCTGATGTATACCATCAAAGGTAATGATAGGTGTTAGATGCTAAGTTTCCTGTGTCCTCTCTACACCTTCCAAGGTGTCCCTGTTCTTATAAGGTCTGGACATAGTGCCTGTGAGTCTATTGTTCATTTTCTAATAGGTGAAAATGGATTAAACAGGGCAAGTTGAAAGTGTAGTAAAGGGTCAATTTTTTGCCTATTTATATTTAAAGATATAATTGCCCTTTCTGTATTTTTTACAATAAATAGCTGCTTTTTTTACAACTAAATGCTAGCACGCAAAATGAATCCGTAATTAAACTGGTGTTATATTCACAGAGTCTCTGCCCTGTGTTCGGTGCTGCACTTAATTCAGTAATATAAGGGAAAAGTACAAAAGTCAGTACCTGGTTGTCTTATATGCTGGGTTATAATAACGAAGAGCCAGTTAGTAGTTCAGGCTGATCTTGATCTTCCAAGTCAATGTCTAACAGAGGGTGTGGTTTGAGATCTTTGTTTTTCTTGCAGATATTGACGTGGAGGTTTCCACTGCTTCAGCAGCTTCCTTAATGTTTGGTTTCTCCACTGACTGGAAGGTTTCCCAGTGAGTAGATGGTGCAGATAGCAAAGGTGGGGTGGACGGGTGGGGCTTGGTGCTGCTGGTGATGTTGGTGAGTCTGTTGAGCCCTCGGTTGCAATAAGGTGGCCAGGATGACGATCTGTGGAGGAAGTAGAAGATGTCATGGACAGTGGAGTTGTATCTAGACTAGAAGGTGGAATTCCAATTTGGAATGGTTGGCACCCCTGCTGTTGCTGGAGCTGTCAGAAGAGCGTCCATGGCTGCAATGAGTATGGTCTCCAATAGTGAGCAATAGGCAAAATAGTATGTCCAGCAAGCAGCATGCTGCACTGACCCATTTAGGAATATGGACAGGGTACAGATGCACAATGGAGTCATGCTTGCAACAGAAAGATAGTGTCCTATAAAACTTCAATTGTTTCCTGTTGTTGTTCTTGCCACTCAAGGAAATCTAGGGTTATTAGGGCCATTAGTGCTATTATTGGCCCAAGCATAATTGTCCTGCATCATATTAGGCATCTACTGCTGATGCAATAAAAGATGGTGTTCTCCATGCCTGAAATTTTTATAGAGACAGCATATTATTTTCTTTAATTTGATGTAATGTACCTTTTCTTCAGTCACTCAGTAGGATTTATTAGTGGCAGATGTTATAGCTGCCCCAGAACTGTATGTATATCATTGTTTTTTAATTAGTACTTTTCCTTTTAATTTAGATGTTGGGGTGTTGCTAGTGCTAGTTCTCATCTTTGTGGGTGCCTGCAACATTCATTCAATGGAAGTTTTCCATCCTTTCTATATCTGTGGTTCAGAGATCTAGCCACCTCCTAGATTGCTTCAGTTCAAGTTTTACGTCTAGATTGCTCGTAAGCAATTTCAGTTTTCGCTTGAGTCAGCCACTAGAGCTTTCAGTTGATCTAAGGTGGTTTGTTGTAAGGTAAGTGGAAGTCCCATGTTATGCCCTGTTTCTTAGCCCATTCTTCTATTAAATTTCCCATGAAGTGGGTGCCCTGAGCTGATTTTATGATGGTTGGGATACCATAACAAGCAATCCAGATTTCCAATTTTCTGATGGTGGAATTTTTTATCATCTTTCCAGCAAAGATAGGAGAATCCTCTTCCTGACCATGTGTCTACAACGGTGCATACATATAATTTATTCTCTGATATAGGCAAGGGTCCTATACGATCAATTTGTATAATTTAGAAGAGTGTGTCAGCTTTGACCTTATCTGGAGTATTCATTAATGCTTTAAAATTTGAGCAATTCTCCCATTTCTTAATTTGAAATCGGAGGTGTTTGGTAGGGATGTGCATGTTTCCTTTCTCTAACCATGCTGTAGTGCCCGTGTGAGAGCATGACCTGTTTGGTGATGTGCCCATGCAATGATGCTATCATGGCCTATCTGTGTGTTCAGGTTTTATGTTCCATTGTTCTTCTGGTTTATAGCATGGTTTTGCTTTGAATTGGTTTCCTCCTTATCCATGAGGCACTGTGTTTTTAGTTAAATTTAAGGAATCTGCCTTTTAGTTTTTCTTAGTGAGTTTATCTACCTAGTTATTAAATTTGGTTACTTCAGAGTTGTCTTTTTGATGTGCAGGGACATGTCTGATGAATATGGAGATGTCAGCCAGGGCTATTTTCTGCTACATGTCCTCACCCCATATGTTCTGATTTCCCGTTTTCCAGTCATCTCTGCCTCCGCCATGGTCCCAACCAAAGAGCTATTCCATTAGCTACTACCCAAGAATCTGAGAAAAGATAGACCTCATTCTGATTTTCCTCAACAGACTGTTAAGTCACCCATTTTATGGTTATTTGTTCAGCATATTGTACCGATTCTCCTGAGACTGATTTTGTCAGTGTTAGAACACGAACCTCAAGGCTACCTGCTAACTACTCTGGATGGCGTCATGGAGGCTGATCCTCTATAAACCATGCATTGTTGAGTGCCACAGTCCAGGGTGGTCCCCACTGTCCTACTGCTCCAGCTTGGATAGGCTCATCCCTCAGAAATTCTGGCAAGTCTTCTATTGGCATTGATGATATTTTCTCACTTCACGCAGAAGGTCAATCCTCCTTCTGTAATACCCACTCAGAAACTTGCCATTTCCATGTTAGGACTTTATGGTCAAGAATAGTCCCCCTCTGTTTGTCAGGGGTTTGCTTAACCTGCTCCAGAATAAGCTGTTAGAGTTTAAGTATCATTGGTTTATTTTCTGTTAGTGGCCCTGTATTCTGTAGGTGTGCCCAGATGAATCTTTCAGTTGGTTGATATCTGTTCTCAGCCACGGGAACTTCTTAGTCCAAAATGCATCCGGGTAAAAAATTGGGGTCCTGTGGTGCTTTAGTCCATGGTGAGTGTGTTGCGAACCTTTGTGAGTATAATTACTCTAGTTTATGTCGAGAGTCCTACTTATTAGGTGGTGCCAGTGTATTTAAGTTTCTGGCAGCATTTTTCAAATAGAGGCATCCTTTGAATCTCTGTCCATCTAAATTCCCTACTTTTCCTAGTTATTTCATAAATACGTCTTAATATGACCCCCATATGTGGTATGTGCTATTTCCAGTATCCAAACACTGCTATCCTTTTCTGAGCTTCTTTTGTAGTAGAAGTTGGTATGCAATCTGTTTCGTTTATTATTTTTTATTATTCGGTCTGGTATTTTTCTGCCTTTAGGGGACCAAATTATTGGGGGACAGATTTTACTGTAGTTTGGAGTCCTTGGCCCTTACTTGAGTTGATTGTCCATCCTGTGAGTGTAAGGAATTCAATAAACTCAATTTTGACCCTAGTCTGTTCTTCCAAGGAATCACCAGAAATAAGGATGTCATCAGGATAGGAAATACTGGTTTGTGTGTGTGCTGTTCTCATCCAAGGCCTGGATGTCCTGTGCTGGGTTGTGGGCTGTTAAGCTGTCGTTGTGGCAACCTAGTGAACTGGTATTGTCTGCCTTCCCGTGTGAATGCAGTCATGGGTTGGCTCTCCTGGTTAACTGAAATAGCAAAGAACATGTCACATAAGTCTATCACTCTGTAGTAAGTTCCAGGTCCAGTGGTGATACTGTTTATGACAGACCTGCATCTGGGGGTGCTCCCTCAATTTGGGGAGAGTGTTTAAGTTCCTGTAATCTACTGTAAATCTACAGGACCCGTCTGGCTTTTTAATAGGTCAGATTGGGTTATTGTATGGTGAAATAGTAAGCACAATACTAAATTCCTTTAGGAGTTTCTGAATGTTTTCTTCGAGTATGTTCTATTACATCCATTCCAGGAATGTTTCCCAAATCAGGACCTCTAAGGCATTTAGCTTTAATGGGTCATCTGTCATCAGTTGTTAGGAAGCTATGGCCCATGTCCTTGGGGTCAAGTTTCTCCTAATCCTTCAATTAGTCCCTTTTTATTATTAAAGGTTTCTAAATTAGTAGAATATCCTTGCATCACTGTTACTTGGGAACCTGTATCTAACAACATGTTCGTATACGTAGTATTTTTAGTTACAAATGGGGTTTCTATTGATATGGCCAGCATAACATGGGCAAATGCCTCCTTTGGCTGTCAGGGGCTTGTCTGTTAATGGGATTAGGTTTTATAAAGGGGTCAGTGTTTATGGTAAAGGAATTAGTGGGTCTATATGTGGGTTTATTTTCTGTAGGTCTATTTACTCTCAAATGTTAGTCGTTTCCGTTTCTCTGTCGCCTACATAGTTTCTGGGGTTTCTGTTTTGATAATTTGTTTTGAAGAGTGGTAGTGTAAATCTTTGTGGGCTGTTTTGATTGGGGCTATTTACATGAGGTGTAGGCCTGCTTTGCGTCTATACGTGGGTGTTACCTTGCCTTACTTCCTCAGCTGTTCTTACCAAGTCAACCAGTTCCGTGTTGCTGGTGCCTGCAAACACTAAATAATGTTGCTCTGTCCTGGGAGCGGGGGGGTGCGGGGGTGCAGCTTTTAGCCTCACCTTTTAATTTGTTCTCTTGTTTTCATATGCAGAGGTGAGTGTCCCCTATCGTGTGTAGTCCCTACTCTGTGAGCTGGCCTTAGGCTCCAGGGGCCACTCCAGGCCTGTGCAGCTCAGATAAAACTCTGACCACCTGACCAGCCTCAGGGTAGAGACAGCCCCCACTCTGAAAGCTTTCTGATGCTCCATTTTTAGCTGGGGCCTTTCTGTCTCCATTTGGACTGCTTGCCTCGATGGGGTCCTGGGCTTCTCCAGCAGTCAAGCCTCCCAGGTATCTCTTCTGGGGCAGGACTCCTAACCATCTCATGCGGCCCTTCCAGGTCTGCCTTCAAGGGAAATAATGCACATTTGTCTAGGTTAAGGTCTGGAATTAGGCGGATGCCCGCTGTCCCTAATAACCTGTTCCTGTGACTGTTGCTCTTCAGCTACCGTCCCTTGTTTGCGTCCCTGGTCACCGTGACTTGCAGTGCCCATGCTTGCGCAGTCAGCACACTGGCAGTTGGCCTGGGGCTGCAGGGTGCTCTCCAAATCTGTGGAGCTCCAGCTGGACCCCAGCCCCTTGAATGGGCTCAGGATATAGGGAGCCCACACTCTAAAAATCTTTCTGAGGCTACATTTTAAAATGGTGTCTTTTCTTGGATACGAGAACTCTTGGAATTAGGCACATGCCAGGTATTGCAAATAGTTTGCTGGAACCCGGCGTCTCCCTGCAATGGCCCTGTAGGGCCAGGCTGCCAGTAACAGTGAACAGCAGGCCTGTGCCCATGTGCTGCTTCCCAGGTTAGGTAGCCAGGAACCTCGGTAAAGCCATGAAATGGGAAAGACAAGGTCACAGTGATGTGGGAAACAAAGGCAAAAGAAAAAAATTTCCGTGTAACCTGCAGTCCATTGACAAATACTGGAGGCAGGCAGAGTATGACATTCCTCCAGGAAACTCCCAACTGCCTTAATGTTAGTGCCTTGCTAGACGGAAAACAACCTTAGCCTGACAATAGCTAGGCCCCTGGGATCCTATGTAAGTCTTCCTTAGCATATGAAAATTCCTTCGGAAACTTCCTTTATCTCTACCCTCCCCAAGATACATTTTAGAAATCATCCTGCAAGCTGCGGAGAAAGGGGAACCCTCCTATGCTGTTGGTGGGACTGCAAGCTGGGGCAGCCACTCTGAAGAACAGTATGGAGGTTCCTCAAAAAGTTGAAAATAGAGCTACCATACGACCCAGCAATTGCACTCCTGGGTATTTACCCCAAAGATACAAATGTAGGGATCTGAAGGGGCATGTGCACCCCAATGTTTATAGCAGCAATGTCCACAATAGCCAAACTATAGAAAGAGCCTAGATGTCCATCAAAAGATGAACAGATAAAGAAGATGTGGTATATATATACAAGGGAATATTATGCAGCCATCAAAAAGAATGAAATCTTGTCATTTGCAATGACATGGATGGAACTAGAGGTTATTATGCTAAGCAAAATAAGTCAATCAGGGAAAGACAAGTATCATATGATCTCACTGATTAGAGGAATTTGAGAAACAAGACAGGAGCATGGGGGTAGGGAGGAAAAAATGAAACAAAATGAAACCAGAGAGGGAGACAAACCATAAGAGACTCTTAATCTCAGGAAACAAACTGAGGGTTGCTGGAGTGGTGGGGGGGTGGGAGGGATGGGGTGACTGGGTGATGGACATTGGGGAGGGTATGTGCTATGGTGAGCACTATGAATTGTGTAAGACTGTTGAATCACAGACCTGTACCTCTGAAACAAATAATACATTATATGTTAATAGAAAATAATAATAATAAATAAATAAATAATTTTTTAAAAAATAAATCATCCTGCAAGCATATGGCCCACTGATATTCATCTGAACGGTCTCATGACTGAGGGTTTACTAAAAAGTAATAAATGACCTTTTCCCTAACAAGAGCTAGTCCCCTCAGGATCCGGGAAACCTTGTTTCCAAAATACCTGGGAGGCTTGTGCTGTCGTTAACCCCCTCCCAACTTGAGAGTATATAATCAGCCACTCCTCATGACCCTGGTGCAGCTTTTTCTGCCCCCTGGTCCTGTCCCCATGCTTTCATAAAACCACCTTTTCGCACTAAAAATGTCTCAAGAATTCTTTCTTGGCCGTCGCCTCTGAGCCCCAGCGTTCAAACCGCATCAAAAGGAGTGGGCCTTTGGGAGTACAGGCATCTCTTTAATTCCAAGCCCTCTCCAACTCAAATAGGCATATTACCCTGAAGGCAGAGCTGGAGGAAACTGGAATGCTTTGCCAGGGCAAGGCCTGGCAGGGTGGCTGGGTAGCCCCCAAGAAGAGAGATTTGTGAGCCTTGCTACAGGAGAGGCCTGCGTGCAGATTAGGCAGCTGATTCAACTGGGGACTATCACTGATTTGAGCTGCTACCTCAGAGTAGTTATTAGGGGGTTGGGCTCCAACCAACCTTGAAACTATGCAGTCCTTTGGGGCCATGCCCATGCTCCCTAGGCCTAGAAGGTTCCTTCTGCCCAAGGCCTGCTGAAAGACTACTGAGCATAAGGAGGCTTCACAATTCAGGGTCACCAGCTATCTGGAAGAGGATGAGGGTTTGCAGATGCTAAGTGACAAGTGTCGCCTGGGGAAGCAGGGTATGGCTAATCCCAAACCCTAGCCTGCATATTTCCCCTGCAGGCATCAGTTGGAGGATCCTGCACTGCCTAGTCAGGGTAGGTCAGGGCTGCTGACTGGTGACTCCTCCAACAAGAGTCACCTGGGTTCCCTGGTTTGGGAGAAACCTGGGGCCTGTTGGGACAGCAGGTCCAAATGAGGACTCACCCAATTTGCAGCTGCCAGATCAGAGTGATTTTAAGGGGGTGGGCTCACACCACCTTGGGGACTGCAGTCCTTTGTGTCCTTGTCCTAGCCCCACAGGCCTGGAGGGCTTTGTCTGCCCAAGGCATGCTTAAGGGGCGGGGCGGGGGGAGCTACTGCACAAGTGCAGTTGAGCACTTCAGGGTTGCCAAGGTCAACCAAGAAAAGGAGGTGAAACTTTAAAAAGGCATTTTATTTGGGGTCTCGGACAGGGAGTACAGATTATCCGTGCAGGCAAATCCAGGTGAGCCACTTTGGGTTACTGGACCAACTATTCCATTGGCGTTAACAAAGGAAAGTATTCCTGGTATGCATTAATTAACTATCCCGTGTTCAGAGAGTTCACACCAACAGTTTTATGGTCTAGATATCAGTGGTCCTGTTGAATTTTAGAGCAACTGCTTGTAAAACAGTTGCCTCTTCTGTCCCAGTTCAAATGTCTTTTTGCCCAGTTCAAGAGTTCATTAGCTATTTGTTTTTAAAAGGAAAATAGAGTTTTTCACATACAGAAGTTGTATAGTTTCACTCCAGGGACTGGAAAAGGGCAGGGGTCTGCAGATGCTGGTCACAGGAGATGGCTCTTAGAGGACAGGGGGATGCCTAATGACAAGCCCCGGCCTGCACAGGTGTATTTACCCACCCCCCCACCCCCGGAAGGCACAGCGGGAAGATACCAGACTGCTCAGGCAGAGGGGTGAACAGGAAAAGCGAAGAGGAGAAAGGGTGAGAGTATGAGGGGGAGGGGGAGGGTTCAGCTGTAGCTGGCTTCTAACCTCAAATACTGAGACCTGCGCCCCCTCACCACCACCACCCCCCTCCCCCACCCCGCGCACCACAGGTGATGGGGTGGTGCACAGCGGTCTTGGTGTGATTGGTGCGGTGTTGGAACCTTGGGGCTTGGGTTTGAATGTGAGCCCTGAGAAAGGACTCCCCGTGCCCGGTTATAGCAGCAACAACGTGGGGGTTGCCTTTTGGACCTGGAGGCTTCCCGCTGTCCTGCCGCTGCCGAGCAGGAAGGCGAAGCGGCTCAGGAGCACCACTCTGGAGGAGGCACATTCTGAGGCAGTGAGACTCCGCCCAGGACCTGGAATCAGCAGCCCCTCCCCTGCACCCACTCTGAGGCTCCCAATCCCACCCAGAGAAGAGAGCCTGTGGCTCCTTTAACCTTCTCCTTTGTTGACAGAAGGGCACTTGGGATGGCTTTTTGGGGATCCACCCTTTTCTGGCCTCTCACCTCCCCACAACTCCTGGGGCCAGGAGCCCTCCCTGCAGGGGCCTCAAGGGGTCACCGGCATCCTTCCAGTTGGAGCAAGGGCTCGGGCTGATCTCTATTTCCCTGGGCAAGCCTGTGAGAGCTGATCCCAGACACCAGCTGAAGTAGGCAACCTCCTGTCATTGCTCCTCTTTAACCTGCGAAGTCCAAGGGTGGCCTATCAAACCCGAAGGTGAGCAAAAATAGTGTGGAAAGGAAGAAATAAAACCATCTCTCTTTGCAGATGAAAAAATCCCAATTAATCTTCACAGGGGGGAAAGGAACAACTACTAGGTCAATAAACTAACTATAAAGTTGTAGGGAATATGGACAAAAATCAGTGGTGTTTCTATCCACCAGCAATGAACACTCTGAAAAGGTAATTAAGAAAACAATTCCAGTTACAAGAGCACCCAGAAGAATAAATTATCTAGGAATATATGTATTCAAGGAGTCCAAAGACTTGGACACTGAAAACTCTACAACATTGCTGCAGGGAGTTAAAGAAGGCCCAAAGAAGTGGAAAGGCACCCTATGTTCTCGGCTTCTCGGTTTGGAGGGTTTCGTACCATGAAGGTGACAGTACCACCCAAATGATTCAACATAAGTCCTAGCAAGTGTTTTTCTTTATTTTCTAATTGCTGTCAATCCCTCGAAGTACATTTCCTTTCAGTCAGTCAGTTTTCATCTCTCAGAGTTAGATGGGATCTTTTTGATATGTTCCATTTATCGACATAACATCTTAAATTTATGGACTACGGTTATAAAACGTGTTTGAACATCTGCCTCTGGTGATTCGAACATCTGTGTCAGTTCTGGGTCATTTTCAAGTGATTGACTGATATCCTCCCTTAAGAGTCATTTCCCCCAGGGGTGCCTGGGTGGCTCAGTCATTAAGCGTCTGCTTTCAGCTCAGGTCATGATCCCAGCGTCCTGGGATCGAGCCCCACATCAGGCTCCCTGCTCCGCGGGAAGCCTGCTTCTCCCTCTCCCACTCCCCCTGCTTGTGTTCCTGCTCTCGCTATCTCTCTCTGTCAAATAAGTAAATAAAATCTTTTAAAAAAAAAAGTCATTTCCCCCAGCTCTTCGCATACCTCAAAATCTTTTTTTTTTTTAAAGATTTTATTTATTTATTTGAGAGAGAGAGAGAATGAGAGAGAGCACATGAGAGGGGGGAGGGTCAGAGGGAGAAGCAGACTCCCCGCCGAGCAGGGAGCCCGATGCGGGACTCGATCCTGGGACTCCAGGATCATGACCTGAGCCGAAGGCAGTCGCTTAAGCAACTGAGCCACCCAGGCGCCCACCTCAAAATCTTTGATGGAAGGCCAGACATTCTGAAGTTTACTGTGTTGGTCGCTGGTTATTTTTATATCAATTTTATTATTTTTATATAAATCTATGAATTTTGAGCTTCGTTCCAGGATGCCTTTAAGTTATTTGGAAACAGTTTGATCTTTTCTGGTCTTACTTTTATGATTTAAGTGGTCCAGAGCAGTGCTCAGTCGAGGGCCAATTAGTTCCCATGACTGAGGCAAGACCTTCCTGAGGGCTCCACCCACACCCCATGAATGATGAGGGGGTGTCTTTTCTGAAGTTTCTCTGTTGGGAACAAGCACCATTCCCAGTCTGTGTGAGTGCTGGGCACTGTTCCCTCTAATCCTTTCAAATGACACCCCCCGCCGCCCCATAGTTGCCCTACTTGGAGGTGCTGGTCAGGACAGTTCTGCATGCTGGCGGGGAGTGGGGGGGCCCTAGACAAATCTTTCTGACTGACTTTTCTCAGATGTCTTCTCCCTGGCACTCTGTCCTGTGGACACCAGCTACCTTCGACCCCCAGGACTCTCAGCTCAATGTCCTCAACTCCACGAGGTCCACTGGGCGCCTCTTCAGTTTCCCCTCTCCCACCTTGCTTGGAAACTTGCTCGAGGCAGTAAGTTAGAGCAATTGCAGGACTCACCTGTTTGTTTTCCATCCCTCAGGGATCACTGTCCTCTTTGCCTGATGTCTAATACCTTGAAAATCTGTGTTTCAGGTATTTTGTCTGGTTTTGTTGTTTTGTTGTTTCAGGCAGGAGGGCAAATCCAGTTCCTGTTACTCTGCAATGGTGTGGCACCCCATGTTAAAATCAAAGTTGGAAAATGTCAATGTAGATTCTCAATAGAGACTTTTACAGAACACAGAAAAGAGCCAAAGCCAGGGTGAAAGTGTCACCAGCTGGGCCCCAAGACCAGACCTTTACTGCCCATCTGCTTGTACTTACTGACCTTTGTCCCGCATTTTTCCTTAAGCTCTTCTTTCCAGCTTATCTCCTATCTCAGACAAACGAAAGTGAAAGCACCCTCAAAGGATAGGGACTTCCCTGCCATGACCACCCAGAGTAGTTTGTACTTAACCCCTGACTCACACTTGCACAGATGGACCATGGAGTGACCTGTAGAATGATCGATGACTACCTTTACCTCATTATAAACACTAATATCTCCACCCAAGGAGGAGTCTGAGCCTCATTTACATAAGATACAACGTATGAATAGGCATGTTTCCTTAAGGCATATGCACGACCTTATGCCCCCTTCTACATATGATGACAAGACTTCTCTATCTAAATGTTACAGGATTTTTTCTCCGTCGGTGCCCATGGTTCTTGGTTACGCCGCTTCAAAGAATGAAGAAGTAGACCAGACAGAGTGGTGGGCAGCAAAGCAAAGTTTATTGAGTGATAGTAAAGTGATAGTACAAAGCTCCCAAGGAGGGAGGGGACCCCCAAGAGGGTTGCCACTGGAGTTTCTATGTCTAGGGGTTTGTATGGGCTTGTTGGCAGGCTGTTGTAATCTGCTTAACCCTCCCTGCACCTGTCATCCAATCAGATTTTTGTCTTCTGTCTATCATGTGGAAAAGGTGGAGGGCTCCTTCCAGGGTGGTGTAAAATCCTTTTAAGGGTGGTTTCCAATTAGGGCGGGGCCCCTTGTCCCTGCCTGCCTGCCTTCCAACTATCCTTCATCATAAATATTCATCCTAACCCTAAATAAAAGGAACCCATCCGCCCCTGCTAGGGCTTTGGAAGCCATTCCCCATGATGTCCTTCTTTGTTGCAAACGAAATTTTCTTCGTGAGACAAATCAATCTGGTACAATTTCTGACTCACCACAGAGCAAACTCACATTGGTTTGGTTACAAAACCCTGAAGTAAGAAAAACCCTTAAAGCTTGTATTTAAAACGCACAGTGCCAGTTCAAGGACAGTTTCTGCTTGACTCTGTCGGGGAGCGCCGAAGCCCCATCTCCCTTGTCTAAGAGCTGAGGGATAGAGAGTTCCTGGGAGGTCTATGGTAAAGCTGGTCTTGCCAGTGGACAAGCCCCTTGAAAAGCATGTCAGCCTTGATCATTTCTCTCAAGGGTCCTGCCAAGGAAAGATGAACATGACTACAAAGTGGCCTGAGGGGAAGTGTCAGCTTTCTCTGAGCTTTTGTGGGGTATCCCCAGCTGACACTGGGCCCAGGCTAACTTCTTCATGGAAATGGATGGAGAAACAGCAGCTTTGCCCAATCCATGGGCGGTAACCTGAGCACGGAAGGAGGGGCAAAGATGCCCAAACCCTCTCCTAGGCACCTCTCTGTGCTGCCCCAAAACAGACCAAGAAAGGCTCCTACTCACAGGGTCATGATGGGATGTTTGCGGTCCAGAAGTGAATAGTCAAGAAAGAATTCTTCAGATGTCTCCGGTGCAATAAAAGGTGGTTTTATTAAAGCACAGGGACAGGACCCTGAGAGAAAGAACTGCACTGGGGTTGTGAGGGGTGACTGATTGATTATATACTCTTTTAGTTAGTGGGGGTTAGGAATAGCATACGTCTCTGAGGAATTTGGAAGCAAGGCTTCCAGGATCTTGAAGGGCTAGCTGCTGTTAAAATAAGGTTATTTTATAAGCCACTGGGTGGCTCAGTCAGTTAAGCGTCTGCCTTCTACTCAGGTCACGATCCTGGGATCGAGTTCCTGCTCAGCGGGGAGCCTGCTTCTCCCTCTGCTTGCCACTCCTCCTGCCTGTGCTCTCTCTCTCTGGCAAATAAATAAATAAAATCTTAAAAAAAAAAAAAAAAGGTTATTTACTACTGTCTAGTAAAATATTAGTCATGAGACTCTTGGTATATCAGTAGGCCATATGTTTAGAGGATGATTACTAACATATATCTTGGGGGGGGAGCGGTAAGATAAAGGAAGTTTCCAAAGGGATTTTTGTATGTTTAAAGAAGACTTACAGGATCCTGGAGGTGGGGCTCACGTCAAGCTAAGGTTGCTTTTTGCCTCTAACAAAGTGTTAACATTGAGGCAGTTGAGTTCCTTGAGGAAGGTCACTCTGCCTGCCTCAAATATTTGTCAACGGGTTTGCCTTTGTTCCCCACATCAGATCGGACTAAAAAGTTTGCGGACCTCACCTGCTAAGCAGCAAAAATGGGGCTAGATACCATTTATGAACTGGGGGTATTGCTGTCTGCACTCCTTGTGCTGCGACACACAGCACGTATCCCCACGGGTCTCCCTCGTTCACTAACTGAAGCCAGTTCTTGCCCAACCCAGCCCCAGCTGCAGAATGGGAGTGGCCCGAAAGTCGGAATCCTGGCCGTTGGATTTCATTCTTTATGAAAAGCCTCTTCCCTTAAGCATTTAGTAGCACCTCCCCCACGCTAGCATAAAGACAGAACTGGCTTCTTGAGCACCCAGCGCAGGGAGGAGTGCGGGCTCCCGCTGCTGCAGCTCGGGCGGCCACATCCCACTCGTCTGGGAAGGTAGCAAGCCCCCAAGTGTCTCACGTCGAAAGCGGACTTCAGCTCCCTCCATTTTGACCTCAGTCTGTACTTTCTAATTGATTAAATTCTTTCCAGCTTATCTCTGCATGCAGGCAGAAGACTCTGCGAGCAAAACATCCCGTGATGGAAACGGAAACTAACCCCTCAAGCACTGAGGACGTCCTGAGCCAGCTAGCCACCGTCTGTGACAATGATCAACCTGACACTCGGTGCCCCCTTGCACGTACCCACCAACCTTTGTCCCTCATTTTCCTTGCATAAACTGCGAAGTACTTTGGAGACAGTCTTTGAGATGCTAGCCGGTGTCCTCCTGGAATTGGCCTCCCTGAAATCAATTCCTTTCTTGTTTCAGCACCGCTTGTCTCTCTGCCTTTGGATTTTGTCAGTGACCAGCGGCCAAACCCGGTCCATTGCACCCCTGCGCCCTGGCTAGTGTGCAAGAGGTAAGCCCCAGACTGAGAGATGTGCCCCAGTGTAATTGTAGGAACTCTTCCGCCCAGGACAGCTTCACACCCTCCCACTGTCCACACACGGTCACTTGGCCCCCACAACCCTCAGCACCTGCCCCCTTCTCAAGCCTCCCAGCCCCCACACAACTCTTCCTAATAAAATCCAAGCAACAGCTCTGGTACTTCCACAGCCAGGGAATTCTATGGAGCACTCTACCCTTGTGCTGCCTGATTCACATTGATGACATCTAGGGCCGCCCCCTTCCTCCAGCCCACACCCTGCTTCCTGCCCCCAGCTCCCACCTGGTGTTCCAGCTCTGGTCCTCCTCCCCCGCCCCTGCCAGCCTCCTCATCCTCTCCTCTCCAGCCTGATCACACCGGGGCCAGCCCCCCAACACACACACACACACACACACACACACACAGCAGGCCAGTCCTCCCCCCATCTCTGGAGAAGCCTGGGCACATCTCTCTGCTCTCTCCAGCCAGAACCTGGTTTGGCAGAGACAGAGGAAGATAGCTCCGCCTGAGGAGCTCAGCCTCCACAGCCACGAGGCCTGGGCAGCGCCCACCTGAGGCCAAACTGGCAGATGTGTGGCCAAAAGTCAGGAACCCCTGGGCACTCAAGGCTGACACCAGCCCCTCAAGATCCCCACACACTGAGAATCCAGGTGCCTGCTTCTTTACAAGGCATGTTCTGAGGGCAGTACCAGGGCGCCCCACCGTGGCTCTCTGGGGGAGGCGCACAAGGATCCCCGAGTTCAGGCAAGGGCAGATCCAAAACCATCCTGTCTGCTCTATTTAGACCCAGCTGAGATTTCACAGCAGGAGGTTAGTGGGGTCCCAGGTGCCCGGACTCTCTCACTGCCTTCCCTTCCTCCACCACTGCGCACTTCCCCCGGGATGAGATTTCTGCAAAGTCGGCCCTTGGAGGAAAAGAGCCGCATCTGAAAACAAAGCAATTAACTCCAAAGGGCCTGGTTTGGATAATTTTATGTTCATCCATGGAGCACTTCTAGGGTTCTGATTTGCCTTTTTTTTTTTTCTTTAAGATTTTATTTGTCAGAGAGAGCATGCACACAAGCAGGGGGAGCGGCAGGCAGAGGGAGAAGCAGGCTCCCCCACCTTGAGCAAGGAGCCCAATATAGGGACTCAATCCCAGGACCCTGGGATCATGACCTGAGCCAAAGGCAGACGCTTAACCGACTGAGCCACCCAGACATCCCATGATTTGGCTTTGTTTTGATTTGCTCTTCTAGGTTGCACCTTGAGGTAGTGTCTTAACTTGACTGTTGAAATTTAAAAAGATATTTTTTTAGTTCCAATTTTAGTAGTTGGCACCAGAGTTCAAAGTGTGCTGGTAGGCAGAACAACACCCCCCACCCCCAGCTTCCTAGGAGGTCCCCATTCTAATCTCTGGAACCTGTGAGTATGTTACACTGCATAGCAAAAGTGACTTTGCCAGTGTGCTTATGTTAAGGACCCTGAGATGGAGCGATTCTCCTGGACTGTCCACGTGACCCCATGAGATTACACAGGGCCTTAAACTTGGAAGAGGCAGAAAAAGAGGTCAGAATGATGCTGTGTGAGGACTCTACCTGCTGTTGCTAGTGCTGAGGATGGAGGAAGGAGCCACCAGCCAAGGACTGTGGGGGACCCCAAAAAGCTGGAAAAGGCAAAGAAACAGGTGGTCTGCTAGTCTCAGAAGGGAAGGCAGACCGATCGACACCTTGATTTTAGTTCAGTGAGATTCTTGTTGGACTTATAACCTACAGAATTATATAATAAATATGTATTCTTTGAAGCCAGTAAGTTTATGGTAACTTGTTATGACAGCAGTAGAAACCAATACATGTCTAGATCATTCGCTTGAGCAGTAATAAGATGTGTGGGATGTGATAAACCCTGTATAATTCTGCAGGTTGTCTGTCGGAGACTAGCCGTCAAGAGCTACTTTCGCCTCTCTGAGTGTTACATTAAGCATCTGCCTCTTTTGTCCTTTCCATTCTTTTCTGTAGGATTGCACCCTCTTCCCTGCACAGAGTGCATGGTTCTTATGTGAATTACGCAAATTGGACCTCATAGACGGTCACGCAGGCGGATTTTTTTTAAAGAATGGGCTCTGTTTTGGTCACATAAGGGAAAAGGATATAACCAACAAAAAGCTAAATATTGGACAATCCTCCTCACATCCTTTTTTTTTTTTGCCAGTAGTTTTATTAAGGCACAGAGCTACTTTTCAACATTTCATAAGGTGAGTTTGTGACTGGATCCTGAGCAGATCTGAGGTTTCGTGTGATATCGTGTGGTTGCTTTCATAGATGCTATGTACATAAAATGAGTTTCTGACAAGAATATCTGACTCCTGCATCGGTTACTGATTACATTATCAGCGCCAGCAACCCTGGCAGCACAGGGAAGAAGGAAGAATTGCTGGGATGCTGGAATAACCATCGGCCTAGAAGGGCCTAGAAGGCCTCCGATTTTGATCTTTGTCTTAAGCGATACTTGGCGGTTTTGCTGATTTGTCATCCATTCTGCCAGCGAGTTCCTGTGGGTTGACAGCCAAAGACACTCATGAAAACACTTAACCCAGCTTAAGTCAACATAGTGGATGCAGGCTGAGGTGCCCGCATCTACTATGAAAGTTGGGCGTGTCTCCGCCTCGGGCATCAGTCTGGTGGTGGTAGTTATGTGATAGGGGTTGCATTTTTTGTTCTTGTTTATTTTAAATTTTTAACTTTCTCAGAAATAATTGTGATGTGATAGCTTTATTTTAATTCTGGAAGGCAAAAAGACATAAGGAAGGACTTTTCCCAAGGACTATTTTAAGACCCTTATGTCAACATTTATGGAACGACTTATACACTTTTCAGTTAAAGGTCCTTAATAAAGTTTATTTATAGTTTTGATTCAATGTTAAAGAGCTATGTTTTTTTAAGCTGTGTTCTGCAGCCCATCTGCATCAGGACTTTCTGGGGTGTTTAGGTAAGAAATGCAGATTGCTTGGAATTGGAGACCAGGATGTAACTTCTATCTCCACCACTGACTCTAAGGCCCCCCAAATCTAAGAACCACTCTCTCATCTTTTTAGGTTGGGGATTCTTACAAAATGACAAGGGAAAGCTTATTCTTTTAAGCTTAGACTTCAAGCATTAGACTACGAGCTTTTTGTCTTCCCTACTCTTCCACACTCAGCCTGGAGGCTGGCGCAGAGCAAGGCAGGTGAAGAAATAATGTTTATTTCTATATTTATTGCTTTAATAGCCACCAAAAGATAGCGTTTCATTTCCTCTAATAGACCCTGTCCACTAGTTACATTGGCCTTCAACATAGCACTATGGTAACACATGTGCATATGGATCATACACTTATACACACATATGCACATTTCTAAAGCACTGTGAGAGGCAGGCTGGGCTTTCTCACAACTCCTCTTGCGTACCACGTAAAAATCATCGCTGGTTTGCTTGATACAAGACTTTCAATGGGCTGTTCTAGCCATTGGTCCCAGTTCCCCCGAGAGGAGTTAGGATGATCAAATGGGACAGGGTATTAGAGTGAGGTTGCCACCGTTTGGAGATCGTAAAGGAATCGAAATCGGAGATGCTAGGCTAAGCAGGAGATGGCATGTGGGGACCCCCCGCTTTCACGATGTGGATTCAAAGCACTCAGGTGCTGCAGTGTAGACTGACGTCCAACCTGACGGTGAGCTGGCTGAGCTGGCCCCAGGTGGGCATGGACCGACCTGGGAATAGTCCTGGCTGAGCCCCCCTGCCCAGCAGGGCACCGCTGTCCATCACGTGTGTTAGAACTGCTGAGGAGCTCCCGCGTGGGTCCGTCGGGCTGACCACCTGAGGATGGGTGCTGAGGTGAGAAATGGCTCTTGCAAGTTCCCAGGCCACTGCAGCGTTCAGAAGCAGTGTCACGAGGTCCCCTACAAACCATGCAAGTTTTGCTGAGTGTGGGGCCCAGCAGACCTGGGCTGATGGTGTTCCTTATCTGTGGGAAAGGCTCTCTGCCTTTCGCCCTGCCCTACCAGGCCACGTCTCTGGCTCCTTCTGGATGCCCCGGCAGGTGTGGAAGAGCAGAGCCAGATCGCCTCAGCGGAGAGGAAGCTGCACAAAAGTGGGAGAGACCTATCCTTCCTGCTGTTTGAAGGACCTCAGGGGGCTCTGCCTCCTGCATGGCTCCTAGAAGGCAAGGGTCACAAGGCCCAGGGGATTTCACTTGGTGACAAAAGTAAAACAAGCTGAGAGTCCATTATCCACCCTGCTGGTGGCTCCATGAAGCTGCAGAGAGACCGGAGTGCAGGCGTGGTGAGAGCCTGTTCGGAGGATGAACTGAGGGGAGGCACTGCAGTGTGGAGGAGCCCCTGGTGCCACCAGGTTAAAGGCAAAGCTTCCCCCCCAACTAGGGTGACAATGGCCCCGCTCAGAGCTCGGCACACCAGGTGACCAGATCCCACCGCTCCCTCTGCACAGACCAGTTTACTCTGTAATTCACTTTGGAGCAAAAAGATGGCTTTTGGGACCTCCCAGGAAAAGAAGTGCTTACTATGAAACATGGACATGTAGAAACAGCCTATTGCAGGAAGGAGAGGACATTTTGCAGGAAGTCCCCCCGTGAAGTTCATGTCCCCTTTACCTATGAAGAGAGGGAGGGGCCACATCAGCGGGGAGCTCAGAGACCCCCTAAGTCTAGTGCCACCTCTTAGAGATGAGGGGCCAGCCACGGCCACCCAGCCAGTTAGTGACAAGCCTGGAATTAGAATCCAGGCCTCAGGGACTTTCCAGTGACCTCCTGGAAGTAGAGGAGAAACTTCCAAACGGGAGTGGGGTGGGGGAGGGAAGCTTGTGGGTAGTGGGGCTGTTGGGTTACCTCTGCTGGGGCAGAAATGAGGCCATCTTTTAAGAGCTCTTCTAAAAAGACTCAGGAAAGAAAGGAATCACCAGAGAAAACCAAAGGGGAATTAGAGAAAAAAAAAAAAAAAGGGCAGGGAGAAATCATGGCCCGACCCATTTTCACACTGCAGGATCAATATTTTCTCAGGTTACAGTCAAGAACATTCTGAGGAATATGCTCAGTTGCTTATGGCAAAGCTTTAAGTCCAAGTTAAAAGGGCTAGTTTCTGATTTTTAAGCCATGTCATGCACCTCAAGTCTTTCTTCAAAGTGCTTGCTGGGAATGTGTTAGTGTTTAAATCAACCTACAGAACATCTCTCCCTGAAAGTTTCAGTTTTCATTTATCAAATTCTCTTTAGGCCAATAAGACTCAGTGGTTTTCTTTTGTGATGTTGCTTAAAGAAAAAGACGTATCAAAATCCCATTGCTGTTCTCAGCCCCACAGTGTGCAGTGAAATTGATTTATTAGGTTGCATGCTTTTATTTTTCTCATGAAGTGGTATAGGAAACACCAGAGTTCACAACAGGCCCCAGGTGCCTTTACTGGATGCTAATTCAGAGGAGGATTCCCAGATGTCTTTTGACACTGAGAACCAACTGAATTGCATTGCTCCAGACCCCGGAAGCAGCCGAAAGGAGGGGTAAGTGGGGTGAGAGGAGGGCGACAATGTGACAGGGAACCAAGATGGCAGCGGTGGAGGGGGTGATGGGGAGGGAAACTAGCAGGATGCTTACTGAGGGCCTGTGCCCTACAAGTGGACTGGAAATCCAGAGCAGGTCGGGGAGTACCTGCAGACTCAAGACAGATGGGGATGGGTTTGCGGCTCGCTCTGTGGTTCTGACTGGCATGGTGATTTCCTTACCTACACATTAGTCCTTGCCTTCTTCAAAATATCGTGTGCCCTGACCACTGAAATAGGACAGCCCCACAAGGCAGAAATGACCAGCTGGGCCATATCAACAAAACACATCCTCTCGGGCACCTGGGTGGCTCAGTTGGTTAAGCGACTGCCTTCGGCTCAGGTCATGATCTTGGAGTCCCGGGATCGAGTCCCACATCGGGCTCCCTGCTCAGCGGGGAGTCTGCTTCTCCCTCTGACCCTCCCCCCCCAATGCTCTCTCTCTCTCTCATTCTCTCTCTCTCTCTCAAATAAACAAATAAAATCTTAAAAAAAAAAACCACACACACACACATCCTCTCTTGGAATTAGCATAGTTGGGTCCCCTAAGGTGTCAACAATATTAATCTGCCCCAAGAATCCCTGGGAGGGACCGGGAAACCTTCACAACCAGAGGGGGCACCTGGGGGGGTTGACCCTCCCCAGGCCTGACCCAGGGATGCCAGGGTAAGCAATGTGTTGGCATCCAGTGGGTGGCTAAAAGTGGCTGTTGTCTCCTCAGCAACACACGTCCCTGAACTTCAGCTCAGCCAGACTTCAGAAAGCGAAAGAAGCAGGTTGATGTGTTCTTAGGTGCTCATGTCTCTGCCTTCTCCATATTCTGCCATTTCCGTCTTTCATTTCCTCTCCTGGGGGTCAGGGCAGGAGGAGAGGGGATGTCGTCAGAGTCGCACTGAAAGCCACCGTGGATGACAGGTCTCCCTCCAGAGACATTCGTCTGTGGTCCCGTCTGTCCCAACTCACCGTTCAGCTCTGATCCGTAGGACCCTCGGGACTGAGGGGACAGGAGCAGGAAAGGACACTGCCTCTCACCACGTTGTCAGGCAGCGTGGGCTTGGCAAGGCTGCCGTGGGGACCAGAGCGGAGCGAGGTTGACCCCTCCCTCGGGGTGCGGGCCCTGGTCCCGCTCCCAAGCTCGCGGCCACCTCTGCTGCCCAGCACCTGGGGGGAACGGGAGTAGCCAGGGGCATCACCAGGGCTGAGAGATCCATATTATTTGAGACGGGGTTCAAGCTTCCTTCGTAGGGAAGGCACAGGCATGGGCCTGCTGGACCCTGTGAAACCCTCTTCTAACCTGAGAGCACAGGATCTCCACCTCAGCAGTGACCTCCCACTTGCAAGAATTCACGGCATTCCAGCTACCCCCGCACTCTGGAAGCTTCTAATTCTGCTCTACGCTCTGGAGTCTATGTGCCCTGGTTTTCGCACTGGCACTCCGGTCCTACCCTAAATCACACCTTCTGCTTCACCTGGGCTGGATGAAGCATTTGTAGCTCCAGGGACTGAGAGGCAGCTGCTGTTCCCGGCAATGCCCTCCTCCACCCAGAGAGCCCACGCATCCCGCAGGGGCTCCTGAGAGCGTGAGATGAGGGCTGCGGCTGCGAGCACACCTTCACACCCAGAGGGGGCCTCTAGCAGAGGACCTCGTACTCATCGCCTCGGGTCCGTGTCTTCCTCTCTACTGGGGGCGCGCCCGGGGGCAGGGTTGGTGGCTCAGACAGCACGGCAGCGGATGCCCTCCTCAACAGTGAAGTACTCGGAGAAGCCTCACTGCCTGCTTCCCTCCCTACTCAGTCTGCACAAAAACAACCCCATGGCTGCCTGGCTTCCCGCCCCTTCCACACAGGTGGCCCGCAGGGATGTGAATCCACTGTTCACAGCCGTCTGCTTAAGTGATTTTATTCTGCCTATGGATGACCACATGCCAGAGTGACTGTAACACATAATAAGGTACCAAAGCGGGAGGGGGGCGCGGGGGGCGCGGTCAGGACAGCACATGTATATGTCCACGCTCGGCAAATGCTCTACGGAGGAGGATGTCCATGGTGCACGGGCTTTTCTGTGGTTCTGAGAGGAAATACCAAGTCAGCTACATCTGGAGCAGAGCAGAGTTTATAGTGAAAACAGGAGATGGAGAAGAAAAGCCTGGCTGGGTGTCAGCAGAACATGTATCTTCAGTTCATAGGAGATGTAAAGCATTAAAAAAAATAGTGGGAGAAGTTGCTAAAATCAGAAGAAGAAAGGGCACAAAGGAAAAGTACACCTAAGAGCTACCGTGTAATCAGCTATGTGCCCTGAACTTCTGGGCCAGGGAAGGTGCAGGCTGATCACACAAGAGACATGGGATTTTTGACCAGCAGTTTGCCCTCCCCCATCTGCTGTCCGAGGGAGCCACAGTCATCAATGTGGCCAATGACATGGCGGCTCACCGTCCAGCTTGGAAGGGTTCTTCATTACTGGAGAAGCAGCCAAACCCCACTCCGAAAAATAAAACCACAACAACACAGAATCTGCTTACCTGTAATCATGTTGTCAGTTCACTTCAAGTCAAAACAGACATCCTACAGTGAAAGAGGCCAGTCGTGGGGAGTACGAGTGTGACGTGAAGTCCATAGAGGTTCTGGGTTCTATGTTTTTAGAATCTTTCTTACATCATCTCATAATGATAAAATTGTCAGGAAGCAAAATTTGCCTCCTGACGGGCCAGGCCCCGTGTATGCAGTGTCTCATACAGTGCCCTGTAAGTAAATACAAGGACTCACCAGGGGCTGAGTCCTGTGAGCGGGCAAAGGCTGGTAGGAGGGCAGAGGGGGAGACACAAGGCCACAACCAGCATAGCAACCGGAGCGGAGCCAGGCGTCCACCTAACGTGGCCGAGCGGTTTCTACAGGCCAGGCCTGACGCTCGGCAGTCCACATACACGTTCTCATTTAGTGGCCACATACTGTGACCTCAGGAGTAGCACCTCACCTGACAGATGAGGTCATTGTCTGATAAATAAAAATGTAGTAGAACCAGGGGGAAAATAAGGATTAGCATGCCCCAGGAAAAGCAGGCATGTAAGTTTGAAAGCTCTTAAGATAATTCCAAGCAGAAGCAGCTCCTGCTTAGGATACAACTGAGAATATGGCCGTGGAGGTGGGAGGAGACGGTGAATTAAACGGTGCATCACAAGGAAACAATGAAGAGGAAATAGAAATCTATGTGTGGGAAGACTGGGGGTGGGGTGGGTCAGCATTAACATTCATATTGAAATGGGGAACTGAGGCAGATGAAGGACATTGAGAAGAGAGGGAGAGAACTGGTGAAACATTTCTTTTTTTTTTTTTTAAGATTTTTATATATTTATTTGAGAGAGAGAGAGCATGAGTGAGGGGAGAAGAAGAGGGAGAGGCAGGCTCCCCACTGAGCACGGAGCCCAACATGGGGCTCGATCTCAGGACCCTGGGATCATGACCCGAGCCGAAGGCAGGTGCTTAACCGACTGAGCCACCCAGGCGCCCCTGGTGAGACATTTCTAAAGGCAGACACGGGCAGGCAGAGAGGTGGATGATGGTCACCAGGAATAAGCAAGGTCACTGTGCCCTGCCTTCCCACGGCCAGGATTGCCTCAGGGACAGCAATGTTTTCCACCCAGCTGAGCTCCCCACAAATTAGGAAATGGGAAGCCAGCCTAGGGATCTGGGAAGGCTAGCAATACCAAGACAGATCACAGTGAGGTGGAAGGACAGAGACTGGAGGTCACGCCATCAGCTGCTCGGGGCCCTGGGCTGGCTCAGTCTGTAGAGCGTGTGACTCCTGATCTTGGAGTCGCTCGAGGGCAAGGCCCATGCTGGGTGTAGAGAATGATGTGGGGAACAAAGGCAAAAGGAAATGTAGACAAAAACTGAATCTCCTTACACCTTGCAGCCCATTGACAAATACTGGAGGCAGGCAGAGTATGACATTCCTTCAGGAACTCCCAACTGTCTTTTTTTTTTTTTTTTAAGATTTTATTTATTTATTCATGAGAGACAGAGAGAGAGAGAGAGAAGCAGAGGGAGAAGCAGGCTTCCCGCTAAGCAGGGAGCCCGATGCGGGACTCGATCCCAGGACCCTGAGATCATGACCTGAGCCGAAGGCAGACGCTTAACCATCTGAGCCACCCAGGCGCCCGAACTCCCAACTGTCTTAATGTTAATGCCTTGCTAGAGGAAAAAGTAACTTGGCTTGTCAAAGCAAGGCCTTCAGGATCCTGGAAGTCTTCTTTAACACGTGAAAATCCTTTTGGAAACTTCCTTTGTCTCTACACCTCTCAACATAAAGTATATAACCAATCACTCCTCACAATCCCTGGGCACCTCTTCGTGCCATGGGTCCTGTCCCTGTGCTATAATAAAACCACCTTTTTTGCACCAAAAACACCTCAAGAATTCTTTCTTGGCCATTCATTCGCTCCTGGCCCACATCACATCAGAGAATACTTTTTAAAAAAGGTTTAAAAAAAAAATCAGGTTCACATCCTAGGTCAGTTTCTTAGCTGCTGCAAACCTTAGTGTGTCAGTTAATGTCTCAATGCCTGAGTTTTCTCATATCAAATAGAGAGAGTAATATTTGAAAATACCTCAGATGAAAATATTTGAAAAATTGTTTGAAGACTTGGTAAGTTTTTTGTTTTTTTTTTTAAAGAATTTATTTATGGGCACCTGGGTGGCTCAGATGGTTAAGCATCTGCCTTCGGCTCAGGTCATGATCTCAGGGTCCTGGGATCGAGTCCCGCATCGGGCTCCCTGCTCCTCGGGAGCCTGCTTCTCCCTCTGCCTCTCTCTCTCTCTCTGTCTGTCATGAATAAATAAATAAAATCTTTAAAAAAAAAAGAATTTATTTATTTATTTGACAGAGAGAGACACAGCGAGAGAGGGAACACAAGCAGGGGGAGTGGGAGAGGGAGAAGCAGACTTCCCACTGAGCAGGGAGCCTGATGTGGGGCTTGATCCCAGGACCCTGGGACCACAACCGGAGCTGAAGGCAGACACTTAACGACTGAGCCACCCAGGCACCCCGATGACTTGGTAAGTTTTAAAGCACTCCACAAATACAAGGGATAGATACTAACATACAAACCTGTTCATTGTTGAGCAATTCTTATTGTGACAAGCACTTGCAAATTATTTCACATAATGCTCCAAATAACTGTACACTCTAAATGTTGTTACAATCCTCATCTTAAGGATGAGGAAATGGAAGCTTGAACACCTGCAGAGTTAAAACACCTTGCCCCCCCCCCCAAAAAAAACACCTTGCCCAAGGCAAGCAACCTGTATGTGGCAAACTCCAAATCTGGAGCCAGGTCGGACCCTAAATCCCACCCAAGACTCTAGATTGAAGCACTTCGGATTTCACCCTGACCCTAAGGAGATTGGAAGAGGCACTATCCCTTCTGCCACAGACATCCTGGTGCCCTTTTCCTTCCTCCCTTGGAAGAGCTGCTGCTTGCTTCCAGGGTCTGTGCGGGCTGGCAAGTCCTGGTTGACAGAGGAGGGGCTGAAGCTGGCTTGCTCCCCCTCCCCGCCCCTCACTATCCAAATACTGCTCCACTGGAAGTCAGTTGTTCATCTGGATGCTCTCCTCCAGCTGTCCTCACAAAGCTCCCAGCTCTGCCACCAGGTGGCTCAAGTCCCTGCTCAAAGCGACCTGGTGACAGGCATCCCAGGTAGAGGCTAAAAGAGACAGGAGGGGTTTGTTGGCACGGATCCAAGCACTTTCAAGCATTCGTCTGAACACTCCTCTAGGACATTCCTTTCTGCTCAAGACTGCATGGTCATCTCGGGGTCCCAGGTGACACATCTGGGACAGAGCTGCCACCCTTCCTGTGTGGGGCCTGGCACCCACATACTGAGATACCACACACTCCAGTCTGGAAATTTCCCTGAGGCTTACGTGCCCCAGGGGTACTGGGCAGATGAAGTCAAGCCTATCATTCTATCTCCACCTTAGTCCTGCAGACCAGACAGCGGGGTCTTCCAAGACAGGGGTCAGCATGGAACTCCTCCCTGAGGAAGGAGATTCGATGCCTCCACACTCAGGCAGCACAGAGCGGGGGGGAGGAGGACACCAGGCCTTTGGTAGCACGTAGGCTGGGAGGCCGGCACAGACCAGGGGTCACAACTCATTGACTCATTCAACTTCTCCATTTCTTTTGCTTCCACTCACCACACACAGTGTGTTTCTATGTACTGGGGATGAAGAGATCTAAGAAATATTCTACGAGATCACAATCTCTTATCTGAAAACTTTGAAGCCATGTTTTTTTCAAAAGATAGAAATTGTTTTGGTTTTTAGAAAGGCAATAGGATGCATATGCCATACATACCATAGAGCATATGCACCCAGCTGCATCTGGATCACAGGCTTTAATCAAGCACATCCATATTTCTGTGATGAGTTGGTGAATAGTCTCCTAAGTGGGATACATCAAGACTGGGAATACCCTTTTGTCATTCGCTTAGGTTTTGTCACCAAAGGACTATATGGAAAAGATTTCAATTCAGACCTCTTGCTAAATTGTAAAATTAAGGTAGTGGTAGTAGCTTTGAAATAAATCCTAAAAGACCCTAAAAAGGGAGAAAGGCACAAAAGGGGAGGTAGTTCAGGATGAAGTGATTTCCAGATACTAAAGTTCCTGCAAAGTTCCACGAAGCTCCTCCCTGTCTTTCTTTCCCTAAATCTAAATTCTCACAAAGTTTGCCTGTTTTATTTTAATTTTTTTCCTTCTATCCATTCTGCTTTATCTTCCCGACAGCACCTTAGATTAGACTCTTATCTCTAATGCCCAGAATATCGCTGCACCCACTCAGCAGGTTTCCCTGGTTCTAACATCTCCGGACTCTAGATGTCCCACCTGTCTTACCCTCTGAGAGTTCTGTTCCCATCAAGTACCTGTTTTGCTTGGGGGAAAAAAAAAGAAGAAGATAGCAGGCAGGGAAGAATGAAGGGGGGGATATCGGAGGGGGAGACGAACGATGAGAGACTATGGACTCTGAAAAACAAACTGAGGGTTCTAGAGGGGAGGGGGGTGGGAGGATAGGTTAGCCTGGTGATGGGTATTAAAGAGGGCACGTATTGAATGGAGCACTGGGTGTTATATGCAAACAATGAATCATGGAACACTACATCAAAAACTAATGATGTAATGTATGGTGATTAACATAACATAATAATAAAAAAAACATACTCGTTTTCCACTGTCCACTTTGTAGAATGTGAATTTTCATCCTACCTTGTAGACCTACTTCTCACACCCCCAACAAAAAGCTACCCTACAAGCAGGTTATTCCCAGCACTCCCCACTGACCCAACACTCCTGTGACTTTGTGCAGAAGCTATTCCCTCGGCCCTCAGACTGCTTGCACCGCCTACATTTCTTCAAGTTCTGGTTTACCTCTCATCAGCAAATTAGGAAATTCAATCAGGTTTTATGAAAATTCAAACTTGGCTGAATATTGAAAATAATTAAACTGTATTACTCAAGGAACTTTCAAACATATAATCAAGAAAACTTAATTGAAAGCTTACAGAGTCAACATCCCACCCAAAGCAAGAACTGCTTCTATGGCATCCTTGATAAATCATCTCTGTCTGTTTCAAGAGGGCCTGGATGGAAAGCTTGCTCCTTCACAAATCAGCTGTTCCACGCTTAGAAGGCTCTAGTGATAAGGAAAGCATTAGCTCTATAGGTCCACATTCCACTGAAGGTCACCTTTTGACCCTGGTTCAGCCTTCAAAAGGGAAACAAAACACATCAGCTCTTCTTCACCTGACAGTTCTTCACATAAAATTCCCATCTCCTCATGATCTTTTCCAGGCCTAATTTTTTTTTAGTTCCTTCAACCATTTCAAGATGTCTGGCCCCTCAGCAACATGGGCCCTATCTTCATTATGGTGTCTAACTTGTCAGTGTCCCTTTTACAAGATGGTGCCCCACAATCTAGCAATATCTCCGACATGGTCTCACCATATGGACACTGTACTTACACTACTTCAGTCTCAGGTTGAGTTGGCTTTTCCAGCAACCTTGGCCAATGGGTTGCTTGTGTAAACGTGTTTCTACCTAACTCCCTCATCCTCATGCCCGTGAATGGCTCCTCTCCAGTACTTCTACCATTGATATTTTTAATCAAGCTCAGGGTTTTTCTTAAATCTTTGCTAGATTTCATCATATTGACATCAGCCCTCTGTTCTAGCCTGCTTGGATTTATTAACTTTATGTTTAGAAAACCCTCCCTCATTTGTTTTGTTTTTTTTTTTCCCTCTCTCATTTGTAGAAGATTCTCAAATACTAGATTATTTCAGCGGGTGGCAAAAGTCTTTAATAAAAGAATTTAAAATTTAAATCCAGGCTTGAAATCCAAGTCCTATTAATGGTATTTCTGTAAATTTTTTTTGGATCTTTTAATTTTCTCACTGGGGAATGGGTCAGGGACAGCACAGGCTGTCTACTCTACTGGCTGCATGGGTGGTCAGTATGCATTATTCACAATATTTGAGAGCTTTTCACATGATGATCAGGACAGTTCTTTGTATTAAAAAAAAAAATCACTGTATAATCTGGACTTCAACTTTTCTCTGGCCATCTAGGTGGGTGGAGCTGAACTCTTATGGCCTATTTTTAAGGATGCCTGAGCTGGATCTTGCTCGTGTCACCAACCTCTGGGCTTTGTGTATGAGAGCTCCCCTCTCTTCTTCTTGGGAACCCCAGGCCTAGCTGGGGTTTTTTCTGAGACAGAACTCTGTAGCTTTCCAGAACTCCACAACTCCCAAGACAAAGACCTCACTGCAATCCTAAGTATGGGCAGGAAGCTCATGGAGAGGGGGAAGGAGGGAACACATACCTTTCAGCCCCTTCTGGAATTTCCATAAAGTGCCGGGTCTATCTGTAGCTCTGACTGGAGGAACTGGAAGAACTGTGGTTTCTCTTGACGCAGCTGCTGCAGGAGGGCCAGCTCACACTCAGGTGCCAGAGGAGAAGCAAGGGCCTGCTGAGCGGCTGGGGATCCTCAGCAACCCCAGGGCAGCTGGCTTTCAGCCAGCCTTTGCATCAGAGAGTTGTAGTCCTAGCTGTCAACCTAGGGATCATGAAGACCATCACTTTTATTTTAACAATGTGGAAACAGAGGCCCAGAGAAGTGAAGTAACCTTGCTTGAAGTCATGCCATTAGCTACGTTAGCTAGGAACAGACGTGGCAGCTTTATATTCTCACTGCTCCTGCGGGGCTCCTCCCACGTTGGCCAGCTTATGCTGAGGATGGGCATCATGGCCGTGTAGATGCTTTCCTACCTTGTGGTGAGACTAATATCCTTAAACTAAGTGGGAGCACGAGCACATCCTTTCTCCAGTATCTGATATGCTGAAGCCTTCTATAACAAGGTTTTTAAATCTATCTTTGGAGTAAAAAGGACGTTCCCAGAGAAGTCCTTTCTTCTGCTCAAAGTCATTCATAAATCAGGAATAGCAGAGGTGGGGGGGGGGGGCGCAACAGGTTTTGAAAAGGAGCCAGTGACTGTCTTGACCATATCCCTTCTTCTAAATCTAAAAATGGGGCCACCTTCCTTATCAATGGGCTCCCTCTTAACCTGGGGTCTTTCTCCTGGAGGGATAGTTGTTCCTCCTAGAAATCCAAGATCTCTTGCTGCTTCTCCTTCAAGTCAAAAGCCGCTGCTGCCCCCCACCCCACCCCACCTTATGGTGCTCCAGCTCCCTCTCCAGCCCTTGAAGCTGGATCGGGATTGGGATGGAGAGGACAGCAGAGCTACCCTCAGGTATTCTGTCTCCTGGGAGCACTCTGGTGAGCGGAACACAGGAGTCCTGGGGCCAAAGGTCAGCAGGAAGACAAGCCCAAACACATCCGTACAGACACACAGAGCTAAGGCAACAGGAAGGCCAGCGGATGCTTCAGCTGCCCAGGAAAGCAGAGAGTGTCAGCTCACTAATGGGGAGCGGGGAGCCTCCATCCTTTAAATGCCCTTGATCTTCTGGTTTAATAAGGCCTACTTCACTTGTAGGGAAAACACTCTGGTTTCTAAAGCTCACTATTTTCGGGCGCCTGGGTGGCTCAGTCGTTAAGCGTCTACCTTCGGCTCCGGTCATGATCCTGGGGTCCTGGGATCGAGCCCCGCATTGGGCTCCCTGCTCGGCAGGAGGCCTGCTTCTTCCTCTCCCACTCCCCCTGCTTGTGTTCCCTCTCTCACTGTGTCTCTCTCTGTCAAATAAATAAATAAAATCTTTAAAAATAAATAAATAAATAAATAAATAAAGCTCACTATTTTCTAAGTTTTCACACAGCCTCTGTGCAACAACCCACTCTTGAATTTTGCCAAAGAATCAACGTCAAGACTTCTTGCCTACAGTTTTTAGACTAGATCATTATCATCTTTTTGGAAATGGGGACATCTGTTCTTTTCTGGGCTTGCAGCATCTCTCTGCTCTTCATGATTTCTCAAAGACCACTGACAGGGACTCTTGAGAATCAGGCTGCAGGGGTGCCTGGGTGGCTCAGTCGTTGGGTGGCTGCCTTCGGCTCAGGTCATGATCTCGGGGTCCTGGGATCGAGTCCCGCATCGGGCTCCCTGCTCAGCGGGAAGCCTACTTCTCCCACTCCCCCTGCTTGTGTTCCCTCTCTCGCTGTGTCTATCTCTGTCAAATAAATAAAATCTTTAAAAAAAAGAGAATCAGGCTGCAGTGCTGTCAGGCTTCTTGGGGCAGTCCCCGGGCCCATACTCATGGAAACCTTACTATCTTCTCCCCTGTGAGGTCTGCACTAGGCTGTCCAGGCACGCAATGGGGGTTTAGTTGCTGTGCTTTCTCTCTTATCTGTTAACTCTGGGGACAGAACTTTTGTCTCTTCCCTCAGCATCTTCCTGCGCTGAGGTGGCTAATTTAGAAATATCACTCGCTGTCTTTTCCTGATTCCACAAGCCTTCTTTCATTCTGGGCTTAATCCTTTTGGACACTATTCTTCATCTTTTATGGCTATTTAATAAATATTTGTAAGTAAAAATAATATTGCTAGTATATTGATTTGATCTAGTCAATTCGCCCTAAGGTCAGCTGCCCCACAGGGCCACACACCCACCCGTGGATGCCCATTGAGTAGGATTAGAAAAGCTCTGGGGGATATTTTGCCAGTGCTTCCAGACCCAAAGTTCTGAGGATTACAGACAAGAGACGAGCCTTAAGAGCTTGAGTGAGGGGAGGTGGTGAGGAGGTATGGGGACGACATATCCCGACCAGGAGGGACACACAGAGCTGCAGTAAAGTCTGCAGGGGTAGAACAGACACCTAACTGGTATCCAGTTTGAGAACTAATGATTCCGACTACTTGAATATCTGTGGGTTGCATGGGGGTGGTGGATTTCCTAGAGCTATTTGTCCCTGGAGCCCATGGTTGGGACCTCTCAGGAAATAGCCCCTTCTAGACTGAGAATAGCCATGGGACTTTGGGTTGGTGGGTCTGGTTAGTTCTGTCATCTCCACCTCCTTCTCTTTGCTTCTCCAGTTGGTGATTGGTGTGGCCAGGGAGGAAAGGGACCTGGGAATGAGTGCAGTTTGTGGCTTTTACCACCTCTGAAAACGTGACTCAGCTGAGCCCGAAGGCTCTGGTTTTCTTCCCTAAGGACTGCGTTCTCGTTGTAGAGCTGAGGTGTGGACTCCAGGCCTGGACTATAGATGTTAGAGGTGGATCCTGTCCCAGGAAGTACAAGCAGACAAGTTACATGTTTGGGTAACAGATGCTTTCAGAAGTTACCTGTTCTGGATCTCCAGAGATATTGTCCCAATCCAGCAGAAACGCCCGGGGACTCCAGTCCTGGGCATAAAGACTGATGGACCAAATGCCTGGTTTCTGTGGGCCTCCGCATGGTGGGTTCGGGGTGTGCACCACCACGGGCCCCACCTGCAGTTGTTCAAGAGGCTCTTTCCCCCGAACAGCTGCTGCTGTGCTCGGGGCAAGACAAGGATGTGGAGAAGGCATGGCCTCCAAGTGACAGCAGCCTGGGAGGAGAGGGTCAGGACAAAGGCCACCTTGGTGAGTGGCTGGCGGAGGCCACAGCAGACCTGGCTGTACCACCTGCCAATCCCACGACAAGGGCACAGAGAAGTTAGCAGGCAGTCTGTGAGCAGACGGAGGATGGGATGAGCAGTCCGATGACTCGGGGGACAGAACTTCTTCGTTCTGCTGTGAGGAGAGTTAATCTCTGAGCTCAGATACATCTACGACGTGAGGGTACTAGTATGTGCCCCATCCGCCTTGCTGGGTGGTTTGTAGGAGTAAGTGGAGTGTTTTGAAAAATGTGAAGTTCTGCCTAAGGGCTGTCCCTTCAGAAGCTCCTTAATTATGACCCAAAATAGGAAGGCCTAGGCTTCTCCTCTGGCTCCTGTGGGCTGCGCAGCTGAGCCCCTGCTCCATCTGCTCCTTCAGACGGGCCTCACTGCCGATGGACCCCTCCAGGGCTGGTGTGGGTGCCAGATGTCACCAAGATGCTCTTCCGAAGCTCAGCGCCTGCAGCCATCCCACCAAGAAAGTGGGGGAGATGGAGAATCCTGGTCACTAGTGGAGCCCACATCGTGATGGGGCACGGCCAGGGGTCTCCAAGCAGGACTCCAAACATCCCCATCCTCATGTGGACACCCAGGAACACAGGTGACTTTGCTTAACAAGTAAACTGGCTTTCAAACCCAGGACAGCCTTTCACTAAGCAAGCTCCATGGGCCTCCTCCCACACAGGGGTAAGTATAAGGAAGTTTTTTGTTTGTTTGTTTGTTTGTTTTAAGATTTTATTTATTTATTTGACAGAGAGAGACACAGCGAGAGAGGGAACACAAGCAGGGGGAGTGAGAGAGGGAGAAGCAGGCTTCCCGCGGAGCAGGGAGCCCGATGCGGGGCTCGATCCCAGGACCCTGGGACCATGACCTGAGCCGAAGGCAGACGCTTAACGGCCTGAGCCACCCAGGCGCCCCAAGTATAAGGAAGTTTTAAGCGTACATGTAACTGGTAAGTATAAGGCAGATCTGGCATGGTTTAGAAAAATAACTGAAGCATCTGGAAAGGTGTGGTCACCTCCTGAGTGTGACTTTTTTTTTTTTTAAAGATTTTATTTATTTATTTGGCAGAGAGAATGAGAGAGAGAGCACATGAGAGGGGGGAGGGTCAGAGGGAGAAGCAGACTTCCTGCCGAGCAGGGAGCCCGATGCGGGACTCAATCCAGGGACTCCAGGATCATGACCTGAGCCGAAGGCAGTCGCTTAAACAACTGAGCCACCCAGGCACCCCCTGAGTGTGACTTTGAGTGTGAAAGGGAAGGCTTTATTCTACCCTAATACCTTTCCTCTCACTAATACCTGATGGAACATTCTCTAGCAAGGGACAAAGCCCTACCTCCACCCTTACAGAGAAGACCTAAGGTAAAAATACATGGATATAAAACTCATCCTGTGTGTTTAATGACTGGTACCGAATACTCCCCTTGAATCACTTTTAATAATGAAAGGATGACAGGAGAACCTGCACTGACCTAGGGATCTGAAGGCTGGTTAGAGAGGAGGAAATGTCAGCCCCAAGGAAAGAAAAAAGATGCAGAAAGAAAAGTGGGTGGGGTACTAATGACAGATGACACCACCTGTACCATTTTGCTGAGGGTGTGGTCTTTCCCTGAAAATGACAACTATCTTAACTGTTGGAACCAAGCTGTGTCCCAGCATTCATTCACCTCTCCACTTGACATGATGTCTCCTGGCCCTGACCAGGACAGCTAGAAGTGGGAGAAAGTTTGATACAGAGGATACACTTATAGGGTGGGGAGCTGTGTAGAAACAGCCTCCCAGAGGTACCTGGGTGGCTCAGGCAGTTGAGTGTCTGCCTTCGGCTCAGGTCATGATCCTGGGGTCCTGATATCCAGCCCCGTATCAGGCTCCCTGCTCAGTGCGGGGCCTGCTTCTCCCTCTTCCTCTGCTGCTCCCCCTGCTTGTGAGCTCTCTCTCGCTCTCTCTCTCACTCTCTCTATTTCTCTCCCTGTCAAATGACAAGAAAGAAAGAAAGAAAGAAAGAAAGAAAGAAAGAAAGAAAGAAAGAAAGAAAAGAAAGAAGAAAGAAAAAGAAAGAAAGAGAAAAGGAAAGAGAAAGAAAGAAGAAAAAGAACAAATCCTTACTGATGGCAGACTCTCCTATGACTGTGCCTGGCATTCTGGAAGGTTCTAAGAGTGGGCTGTGAGGAAGTCAGGATGCAGGGAGAGAGAAGGATATGAATGTGAGAGCACAATGTGGGTCCCTGACTTTCCTACACCCCTACACAGGCTGTGCAGGTTGTCCTGGACCTACCCGAGCTCCACAGGCCTGGAGGACCCCCGTTGTGCATGCACCAGCCAGCAGGTCAGAATAGCAGGGACCTGGAACACAGCAAGTGTTTGGGGAGACAAGGTCATGGGAGGTGGCCGTTGGAGCTTCAAGGCACATGCCCATCTCCAGGCTCTACCCTACACAAATATCAGAATCCCTCTAAGATCAGAATTGGGGGAAAAAAAAGGTTCAGTTCCAGTGCCTGGTCAGGCTGGGCCTCACAGGATGGTCAGGGTACCCTCTAATAAGAGATATCTGGGACAGGGCACCTGGGGGGCTCAGTCGGTTAAGCGTCTGCCTTCGGCTCGGGTCCTGATCCCAGGGTCCTGGGATTGAGCCCTGAGTTGGGTTCCCTGCTCAGCGCAGAGCCTTCTTCTCCGTCTAGCACTACCCTCTGCTCATGCTCTCTCTCTCTCTACTTCTCTCTCTCTGATAAATAAATAAAATCTAAAAAAAATAATAAAGAGAGAGAGAGAGATCTGGGAGCACTGATGGAGACAGAAGCAAAAGACCCCATCAGGCAACCAGTCCAAATGTGGACTGACTCATGCCAGTTCAAGGCTGCCACCTCACCACGTTTCATCGATGGGCTCCATTCACCGAAGAGGCTATGCAGGTTTTTGGGGACCAGCCCCAGCTCCATATAGCCAGGGAGGGCTTCTGAATCTCCTCTGACTCTGCCTGACATACTGGAAGGTTCTAAGAGTGGGCTGTGAGGAAGTTAGGATGCAGGGAGACAGAGTACATTTTGCACATGCAAGAGCTGTGCAGGTCAGCGTAGCCCAAAAGGGGCAAGGGTTGGGAGAGGCTGGTTCACCGGAATGGGTTGTGGGGGGTACAAGACGTCTACCTCATTCCAAGTCCTATCCTACACTACCGTGCATATTCCCCCTGAAGGCAGAGCTGGAGGAAACCACACCACCTCGTCAGCATCAGGCCCAGTAGACTGGCCTACGTGTCCTCCAGTAAGAGACACCTGAAAGCACACATTGCTGTAAAGAGAGGGACCCAATCAGTTTAAAAATGTCACCTCTGGAAGATTTTTGGGAAATGTGCCCTCTCCACCCTGGAGGCCAATTTGGCACTCTGGGACCAGCTGGAGCTCCTGGGCCTGGGCCTCATGGGCCTGGAGGGCCTCAGCTACCCAATGCCAACTGATGGGGTGCACACTCATGCCGTGAAGGTCAGGGGAGCCCGGGACCTGGAATAAGGCAAGTATCTGGAGAGACCAGGGCACGGGAGTGGGCTGCTAGGATACAAGGTGAAGGCAAAGAAGAAATGTTCCTCTGTCCAAGGTTCTTCTAGCTGAACTAGGAATTAAATTTACATGAGACAGATTAATAGGAAGAAAAACACTCAAGTTTTATTACATGGGCATGGAGGCCCAATAATGAAATTGAGACCTAAAGAAATGACTAAGGCAGGCAGTTTTTATACTTTTTGGATAAAGAGGCAATATGCCTGTGAGGAATTGGCAGGATAAAGAAAACAACTTTGGGAGCTTCGATTAGTAAGAAATTCTGAACAGAGTTGGAACTGGGGTAGTAAATTAGTAAAAAGCAAAAAGGGTGGTTTAGAAAGCCTTCTCAGCTCTAAATTTCCCATCTCTGGTGATAAGGCTGTCTCCTTAGCTTCTGGTGCACAGAGGGTACCTTTCACATGGGCGATTTATTTCCCGCTTTCGGGGGGACAGAGGAGGATCTGAGTGTCTTTCCTGCCCAGGTTGCCTGTTAAGTAACTTTTATTTAAAATAATCAATATGCCAAAATGGCATATTTGGGGGCAGCCTGCTCTTGGCTCCTACAAAGGCATCTGCCTAACTCTGAGCTCAAACCTACACAGAAGTGTATATTCATTTTGCAGGCAGAGCTGGGGGGAACTAGACTGCTTGCCAGGTTGGGGCCCAGCAGACTGGGCTGGAATATCCTCCAATAAGAGACACCTAGGAACCTTGATGCCTGGAGAAGCCAGAGACCCCAGCATCTGGGGTCTGAATGGGGATTGACTGTCCAGTTTAAAGCCACCACCTCAGAGACTTTCAGAGAGCAGCTGTAGGGAGAGGCTGGGTCACAAGTGTGGGATCTGGGAATCACCTGGTATCTGCCTGATTCCAAGTCCTAACACAAATGTGCCTCCCCCCCACCCACCCTGAAGGTAAAGCTGGAGAAGTGTGGACGCCCTTGCCAAGACAGGGCCTGGTGGGCTGCGGGGGCTCCTCCAACAAGAGACGTCTAGGAACCCTGATGACTAGGAAGCCTGGGACCCCAACAGGCTATCAGTCCAAACACGGACTGACTGTTGCCTGTTTAAAGCCACCACCTCAGAAAGATTTTTTGGATGTGGGCTCCTTCAGACCCAGACGATATGCAAAAGGTTCTGGACCAACCCTGACTCCTGTAGGGGACCCCACCGCCCTGGGTGGGCTGAGTGGTGTACCCTGTTCATGCACGAGCTGCCCAGTACAGGAAAACCAGGGACCTGGCACAGGGCAAGTGTCTGGAAAGGCCCGGTCACAGGAGAGGAAGCAGGTTCTGGTGGGTATGAAGCATCTGCCTAATTCCAATTTCAACCTACACAAAGGTGCATATTACCTCAGAGGACAGAAATGGAGAAATACGGACTGCCTCGCCAGGTTGGGCTCCATGTGGTGGTTGGGGTATCCTCCAGGAAGAGATCTCTGAGAGCCCTGAGGGCTGGAGAAGCATGGGACCCCATCCAGCAGCTGGTTCAAATGGGGACTGTCTCCTGTTGAGAGCTGCCCTCTCAGGACGAGCTTAGGGGTGGAGACACCTGGGAGCCTAGTTGGACCAGCTGCCGGATGGGGTCCCTGTCTCCTCCAGCCATCAAGGCTCCCAGGTGTCCCTTATTGGCCAGTCTGCTGGCCCCAAGGCATTTTAGTTGCCTCCACCTCTACCTTCAGGTTGATTGTGTGCATCTGTGTAAAAGAAGGCTTGTTAACACATTTTTACCTAGTACCTCAGTAGCCCTCTCTCGTGACCTGGCCTGTGTATACCACGCCGGGGTTCCAGGTTTTTGTTTACCTCGCGCTGGGCTCCAATGGTGCATGTGCTGTATGCACCCCATCAGCCCGTCTCGGGCAGCTGTTTCTTTGTAGGCCTTCGGATTTATGGCTGGTTCCAAAACGTGTGCCTCGCCTGCTGGGAGAGGCATCCCACCCCTGAAGCGTTTCCTAGGCTCCATCTTTAAGCTGGTGACAGTTTCCATGGGGAGCAGTTGCCGGATGAGTTTCCAGGCTTCTCCACCTTCACCTTCTCAGTTCTCCCCGGGATCGGTTACTGGAGGATGCCTCTGCCAGATGGCCCCGCTCTACGGTGGCAAGATAGTCCACTTGCTGTAGCTCTGCATGCATGGGGCAAAATGTGCATTTGTGTGGTTTGGGCATAGAATTAGGCAGATGCAGATACCCCAGTGGCTTACACCCGTGCTCCAGCCTTTTGCCCTAGCTTGCCTTTTTCAGGCTCCCAGCTCCCCTGACTTTCATTTCCCATGCATCCAAATTCTGCACTCCATCCCAGCCTTGGGCTCCTGGGGCCTCAGAGGACTGTGACACTCCCAGGCACCTCTTATTTGTGGCGACCTCAACCATCTTGTACTGCCCTGCTTTGGATTCCTCCTGCTCTGTCCTCAGGGGTAATATGCATAGTTCTATAAGTTAATACTTGGAATTAGGCTGATTTCGGGTCTTCCCAGGAGTCTTCTCCTTGACCTGCTTTCACAGGATGTGGTACCGTTCCAGAACCCTGGTTGGCTACCCCGATCTGCGCTGCCCACATTTGTGGAGCCCACCCTCCATTAGCACGCTTGGAAATACAGGTGCACTCCAGGACTCCACAGGTCTGCCAAGACCGCAGCCACCTGAATGGCTTCAGTGTGGAGAAAATCCACCGCACGGTAATTTTTCTGAGGCTCCATTTTAACCTGGGACTGCCAGTCTTGTTTAGACTTCCTCCCTGAGGGTGCCCTGGGTGTCTTCCAGCCTCAAGGAACTCCCATCAGGCCTCCGGTCCCAATGAGGACTGGCTATCACTAGTTTAAAGCTGCCATCTTAGACAGATTTTCTGAGGTGGGATTCGTCTGCCCACAAGACTATGCAGGTGGTTCAGGACTGGGTGGAGCTCCACAGGCTGCTCTCCTGGGACTGGCAGGGTGGGGACAGCACATGCATAGTCTGTGCCCGTCACGAGTCTGGAGAGGCCAGGTCAGTGAGGCAGGTTGTTGGGATATAAAGCATTTGTCTCCTTCCAGGCCCTAACCTATCATGTGTGTATTTCCCCCGAAGGTGAGACTAGAGGAGTCTGGACTGGCTTGTAAGGGTGGGGCCTGGTGTGCTGCAGGGCTTATCCTTCCGTGAGTGACATCTCTGAGTCTTGACTATGAGCAAGCCCAGGACTTTATATGGCAGCCACTCCAAATGGGGACCACGTAGTGCCAGTTTCAGAAAGATGCGGGGTGGGGGAGTTATAAGATCCCCCTGCCCTATGCTGCACATAGATCCCAGCAGATCCTTTGTCCACTCAGTTTCCCCCCAATAACCCTGTGTCTTGTTCTCTGTCTCTGGGATTTTCTTGGGCCTCACCAGACCATCATCACCCACCCTGGGCTTAGAGTCTGCTTCGGTGTGGCTATACACCGAGTCAGCAAAGATACGTGATACGGACTTAGTGTGTCAGCATAACGTCATCCCATTCGCACCCAAGCTCCCTCTGCTGTGCCCTTGCTCTTTGATGGAAATGGATACCTTGGGAAAAGGCACCAAGAGGCCAGCACGATGTTCCTTCTATGAAATTCTAGCCCCCAAACAATAAAGTTTGTTACTGAATGTCTACTACTAGGGAATGGGGTCTCCTAAATGATTTAGTATCTATCAATTCCAATAGCTATAAAGAATAATCGCTAAACCCCTACAAGAACCGACCAACGTGTTTGTCTCGCCTCCTGCCGGCACACAGTAGACACTCAACAAACATTCTATGGATGAATAAATGCTGGACTATCTGCTCTGCCATATGGAGCTCCATAAACAGCCAGAATTTAAAGTGGAGTATAAAACTCTTAAACCTCTTACAAGACACATATTGTTGCTTATGTGAAAAGAAACAAAAGCATGAACCAAATGAGGAAGGTATATTTGACAAGAGACTGATTTAAGAGTAAGAACTGAATTACTTAATGACAAGCCGAGTTGCAACATTGGATCAAGTTTACAGCCAAAGACATTACCAAGCTATGACAGGGAAGATGTGGTTCAACCAGCTATAGGAGCTTTGAAGTCAACCATTTCAACCTGGCCCCAGGTAAAACTGTGAAACTGGGTTGGTCTGTCTGAGTGGCCCCTAGGCCTCCCTCTCTCCTTCGGTCTTTTCCCTAAGCCAACAATTCCCCCATGTGTTCTGCACTCTCCCCTTAACCTTTCTATGTTACATGGAAAATACAATGGTAGTAGGTTTAAAATATCTCCAGACATAATCCCGCAGTCCATGTATTGCAAAGGTCTCAGGGCAAATTTCCCAGGCTGTAGACAGTGAGTTACACCACTGCTGAGTTGAAATAAACTCCAGTATTTTTCCTAGAAGAAAAGGCTGGGATTTCTGGCTTTTATTTCCTACTTTTTCCCAGGTGTGTGCTTTAGAAAGCCTAGCTTCCTCCTCAAGTAGTGTAGTTAGATAGAATTTGACATGAGTTAGGAGAGGTGGTGCAGGGAAGTACAGCTCTTTAAGATGTTCAGTGATTACAAAACAGCCATTGAGTCCAGGGATTATTTGATCCGTAATCAGCAACCCCTAAGCAACACTTAGGCAAGAAGATAATCCAATGCAAACTGAATTGGGTATTTCTTTGGGCAATTTATATAGAATCTTTTGTCCTTGCATGATTCAACCCGCCCTTTTAAAAACTGTGAATCACCATGATTCTCATTCTGACCAATATTTTAATGCTTCATGGCTTGGGGGGAGATGAGTATTGTATTTCAAATCCAACACATTATATCTAGCATATATAGTGTTAACCATTGAAAGGGATTTTGAGGGCTTAATAAATATCTATGCTACAGCATGATACAAGATAGTCACTTAAGATTGTGTGTCTGGGTGTGACATCTGGAACTGCTGCAGCCACCCTGTGACCATGAAGAAAGTGATAAAAGAAATTTCTGCTGGACTTTATGCATTCAGACTTGCTCACTGCATGATCCAGACCCTGTAATATACAGCAGGGAGAAATAGCACCTGCCTCCCCAGAAGAAGGAACAGAAGGAACCAGAGCAACAGCTTTTCAGAAAGCTAGCCAGTCAGTAGAAAAGCTGTCAATGGTGAATTTGTGACTGTATTGTCTAGACTTGAAAAGCTGACTTGGGGCATAGCAATCAGCTATGCCAAGCTCCACTGTAACTAACCAATTTTGAACTGGCAATCCAAAAGTTTGTTTAAACCAAGCAATCATTTTTCCTTGTAAAAATTTGTGACTTCTGCCTTTATAGGTCCTGCTCTTGCCTTTGATTGGAAACACAGCCTTCAGAACGCTGTACTCTCTCACATACCTATAAATGAGTGAATCCCCAAGACTTTACCCTGAATTTGTCTCCAAAGTATTCTTTGCAGTTTAACAATTACTCTGCCTCAGAATCTGTGTTCCTTTTGTCTGGAGGTCAAAACTGATACACCACTGATGGCAAAGTAGAAAGACAGAAGGAATCTGGCTCCTTGTTAATATCTTTCTATTCCTAACTAAGGAGCCCCTCTACCTCTAGACTTTTTGCTGTGTGATATAATAAATTTCCTTTGTTTTGTTTTGTTTTGTTTTGCCTAAGCCACATTGAGTTGTGTTTTCTATTTACTTGCACCAAAGGTAAAATAACTGATGTGCCTTCTCTGGTTACTCTTTCAAAACTAGTGCCCCACTCCATCACTGCTCTCTTATCCTCCTTATTATGTATTTCTATGTTTGTTTACTTATTTATTGCCATTGTCTCCCACAAAAATGTAAGCTCCACAAGACGGGAACTTGGTCTGTTCAGATGCCCAGTGTCTAGGAAGTGCTAGCACATCATCAATGCCCAATAATACTTGTTTAATAAATGTTGATTTAATTCATAGGATTACATATTGTCTTAAATTGGGTTTCCTAGAAGCAAATCCTAAGATAGGGATGCAGAAGCATGTGATTTTTTGAAGCAGTGCTCTTGCAGAAGGAGAAGGGGAGTGAAAGAAGCAGGCTAAGGCAGGCAAAGGAACTCAACATGCTAGCTGAAGTCTAGGCTCAGCCTGAGCCCACGGAATGCTCCAGAGCGTCACGGTTCCATAGTTAGTACCACTTTAAAACAAGGGCGGCAAGCTTTTTTTTTTTTTTTACACCCAAATCAATAAGTCATCAGTTATTGACTGTATGCTGCTTGGTGGGGGTGGAGGAGAATGTTATCTCCCAGGCAAGTCAACTCCTATTCAGTGATGGACAATTCTCCAGAGAAGGGGGTAGCTATGAGTAGTTAATAGTCAACATTCAGGACAGCTGGGGGATGGGCACACTGCTCTGCTAAAGGGGATCCCAGGGGGATGATACATATCTAGGAAAATAACCTAGAGAATTACTAAAAACAGAAGCAATAATAGGATTCAGGAAAATGGCAGGTTATAAATTTAATATATAAAATTCAACAGGGGCACTTGGGTGGCTCAGAAAGTTAAGGATCCAATTCTTGATTTCCGCTCAGGTCATGATCTCAGGGTCGTGAGGTCGAACCCTGAATTGGGCTCTGTGCTCAGCACAGAGTCTGCAGGGGATTCTCTCTCTCCCTCTCCTTCTGCCCCCCACCCCCACTCGCTCTCTAAATAAATAAAATCTTAAAAAAAAAAAGTCCCTAATCAATAACTTTTAGAAAATTCAGTGGAAGAAACTATTTTTAAACCCACAAGCTGATCAAATATCTAAGTATTCACAAATAAAAAATGTATAGAACTTAAATGAAGAAAACTTTAAAATTCTATCTTGTGACATAAAAGAAGACAAGTAAACTGAAAGATGTAACATTTCTTGGATCAGGAAACTAAATATGTTAAATATATAAAATCTTCATAAATTGTCCTATAAATTCAATCTAATCCCAATTAAAATACAAACAAGAATGTTTTATCTTGAAAAATAATTCTATAATTCATGGTAACCAGGAAAATTTAAAGCAAAGTATGGCAGGAGACTGGTCCTACCACAGATGAACGCTATAATAATAAAAGCACTTTAATACTTGCAAAGCAGTGGGCAGATTTATGGAACAGAATAAAGGGTCCAAAGTAGAAACGACTATGTATAGAAAGTTAGTGATAGAGGTGGTACCTCAGATTGATGAAGAATGAGAGATTATTACACATGATATCAAAATAGCTAGGTAACTTTTGGAGGACAAAAACGCTGGATCCCTACCTCATTCCTTAAACCAAAGGGAGCAAAGATGTTATGCAACAAATGAAAAACAAAAGCTTCTATAATAAAGCAAGGGAATATATTTTTGTTATTATAGAGCAGGAAAAACCTTACTAAGTAGGACACAAATCCATAAACCATAAACAAAGTCAAAGCTCAAATGGTGAGAAAACTACTAGCAACACATTTGACAGGCTAGTTTCCATACTTTACAAAGAGCTCTTATAATCCAGTAAGATTAAAATTGTGTTAAGGATAAGGACAGATGGTTCAGAGCAAAATAAATACTAATGACCAATAAGCTTATAAAGAGAGGCTTGACTTCAGCCACAGCTAAAGAAATGCAAATTCAAACAATGGAAGATATTTTTTCACCTTTTGGATTGGGAAAATTTTGAAGTTTAATGCTATCAAGTTCTAATGAAAATGTGGGAAGTCAGGGAAACTCACAAAGGTTTGGTGGTATTGTAAATTAGTGGAAATTTTGTGTAGGTGATTTGGTGGTCACTTTTTGTGCACATACCCTTGGCCTATCAAGCTCACTGCTAGAAATATTCCATAAGGATATGTTTGCAAAAGTTTACCAAGATAGGATGTATAAAGATGTTCAGTGAAGCATCATTTGTAATTACAAAACAAAAAGAAAAACTGGAAACAAATTGCTAATCAATAGGGCATTGGTTTAATAACTAAGATAGAATGCTCTGCTGTCATTCTTTTAAAAACATGATTAGTTGTGTTGTAGATTAGTTTGTGTTGATATGGAAATTATATGAACAGTAAGATATTTGATTTAATTAACTCGTCCCTTTTTAGTTTAATTAACTGACTCCCAAAGAGTTGACACCTTCACCACTCACAGATTAGAACAAGGAACACATGTGTAATATTAAACTCCCCTAAAAAAAGAAAAAATAAAATAAAATAAAAAATAAAATAAAATAAGATAAACTCCCCTAAATATATCTTCTCAGCTCATTGCACTGCCTCAGTGTTGTCATCAACAAGTGTCATAGTGGTAACAAAACAGAAGCTATTGCAGACTTGCATTTGGAGGAAGAATGAACAGTGACTGAGAATACAGGCTGTCAGTGATTGATGCTACATAACAAGTTACCCAAAGTATACCAGCTTCAACAACAATTTCTGTGGGTCAGAAATCTGTGAGTGCTGTAGCTGGATGGTTCTGGCTCAGGGTCTTTCAGGAGGTTGTAGTCAGCTCAAGGCTCAAAGAGGGCTGGGAATGTGCCTCCAAACTCTCTCATTGTCGGGAAACTTCAGTTCCTCTCTGGCTTTTGGGCTTTCCATCCCCATGTGGGGCTCTCCATGGGGCTGCCGCCCGTGGCAGCTGGCTTCACCCCAGAGCAAATGATCCGAGAGAGAGAGAGAGAGCACGCACCTAAGAAAGAAGCCACTGTCTAATCTCAGAAGTGGCATACCATCTCTTCCACTATTGGTCTCACAGCCCAACATGTATGAATACCAGGACGCAGAGATCAGGAGCCATCTTGGAAGCTGGCTACCACACAGCCTCTGGACTCAGACTCGAGGGTTTGAATCTCTTCATAACATTTGCCTCAGTTTATATATATGTAAAATGGGAATAATAACAGTATGTACTTTTGTTGTGAACATGAAAACCGCTAATCTATTTTAAAACTTTAGAATATACTTAAGATATTTATGACTGAATTATAGGACATTTGGTATTTGCTTCAAATACTCCAGGAAAAAAATTGGGGAATAAAAATGATGATGGTAGATAAAACAAAGACTGCAGAGTGTTAAAATGGGGTTTTTTTAAGATTATTTATTTGTTTATTTGAGAGAGAGAGAGTGCACAGGCAGAGAGGTACAGAGGAAGAGGAAGAGTCTCAAGTAGATTCCACGCTGAGCTCAGCCTAACTCCAGGCTCCATCCAATGACCATGAGATCACGACCTGAGCCGAAACCAAGAATCAATTGCTTAACCAACTGCACCACCCAAGTGCCCCTAAAATGTTTTGATAATGGTTGAAAGTGGGTGATATATAGAGAGAGGTTCCTATATGAGCTTTTCTGTATTGCTTAATTTTCCATAATAAAATTTCTATAATAAAAAGTTACATAATTCTCCGGAGCGCCTGGGTGGCTCAGTTGGTTAAGCAACTGCCTTCAGCTCAGGTCATGATCCTAGAGTCCCGGGATCAAGTCCCACATCGGGCTTCCTGCTCAGCAAGGAGTCTGCTTCTCCCTCTGACCCTCCTCTCTCTCATGCTCTCTGTCTCTCATTCTCTCTCTCTCAAAATAAAAATAAAATCTTTAAAAAAAAAAAAAAGTTACATAATTCTTTATGTAAAATGTTTATAGTGGTATCTGGAACATAGTATAGACTCAATAAATGTTAATTATTACTTTTGGAATGCTGGATAAGCCAGATTTTTCTTTATTCAAGTGATATAATTTCTTATACCCTGGGTCTTTATACATGTATGATTCTGGATTAAATAAGTTAACTTAGGTCTATATAATGTTTGCTTAAAAATCATTGGTCAATTCAAGGATCCCTGACTGGCTCAGTTGGTAGAGCATGTGACTCTTGATCTTGGGGTTATGAGTTCAAGCCCCACGTTAGGTGTAGAGATGACTTAAAAAAATTATTGATCAGGATCGCTTGAGTGGCTCAGTTGGTTAAGTATCCAACTCTTAATTTCGGCTCAGTCATGATCTTAAGGTTGTGAGACTGAACCCCGCTTCTGTCCTCACTGGGTATAGAGCCTGCTTAAGATTCTCTTTTTCCTTCTCCTTCTGCCCTCCCCTGCCACTCGCGCTTGCGCACACACATGCACGCTCTCCCTCTCTCTCTAAACAAAATATATATATATATATGTATATATATATATATACATATATATATCGATCAATTAGCTGTAATCATTTTTCTACCAGTGCCTAAGTAACCTTTACAGCTGCAAAAATGCAGATTAATTTCCTGTATCTTGTATGTCGTATTCATATCCTATGAGCCACAAGAGGGAGCCCATGTCTAGAAGCATACTAAAAGTGACAAACTTAGAATCACTATTGACAGGAATGGTAGTCCACTGAGCTGTCCCTATGAACAAACATAGCTAACAGTCCTCCCATCAGCATTCTCTACTCCTTCCCCCTAAAGAGAGGCCAACCTTATTTCCCAAGACTCCTTGAGGAAACAAGTGGAGCCCTTCCAGTGTGAGAGGAGTTGAGCAGACTATTTTGGTTGGGAGTAATGTGGGGTGGGAGAGATTGGGCACACATTAGGTGGGCCTGGTGGGGTGACCTGTACTTACCTTCCTTGCTGCACCAGGGAAGAGAGCCAGAATCAGAGGAGCTGGTCTCAGACTGCAAGACTCAAGAATATTTGAGGGGCACCTAGAGGTATTCCTGACTGAAATATCTTATACCAGCTTGTTCTCTTGCTGAGATTTCCCTCTTTAGGGAGACTCATTCCCTTAGAAGATGGCCATGCTGAAAATGCACTTAATGCACAGGATGATGGAAAGTAAATACTTCTTTTGCATCTAAGGCTGTTTATCAGGTTACTCAGGAGGGACTAGGGGAGGGAGTGAATGAAGAATGCAGTCCTGGGAAGACACTAAGCACCTGGTTGGGCTAGCTAGGGGAGCCAAAGGGAGATGTGGCCAATTTCAGACTGTCCTACAGAGAGTGTGAAAAATCACACTGAGACACTGCTTATAACAGATAATTACAAAAACTCATTTTTATGATCTAGGACTCAATTTCAGTTATAACTCAGCTTTGTAACCCAGTTATGATGGAAACTTTGTGAAATATGTCCAGCCTTGGCTATTTTGAGACAAACGTATTTTACATTTTTTTCATTTCTTGTGATCCCTAAAACTTTTTTTCTCTTATATAAATACTGCTTTCAATTACAGAATTATGGACTTCACTGTTCTCCGTAGGATGAGATTTTCCTCATAATAAATAGAAATGTTGCCAATCTCGTTATGAATTTGGACCTAACTTGGTTATAGTAGAGCCCTTCTTGCAAACGCTTAGCATATCAAGATCCAACAGCGGTGCACAACAGAATATGTAAAATACATATTGTTTCTGTGCAATGTTAACTCCATTTATATTTAATAGACATTTATTGAAAGTCAACTGTGGGGGTACCATGATATATAAGAACAGTGATAATATGACTTGCACACAATTTTTTTTTTAAAGATTTTATTTATTTATTTGAGAGAGAGAGAGAGAAACAGCATGAGAGGGGATAGGGTCAGAGGGAGAAGCAGGCTCCCCGCTGAGCCGGGAGCCCGATGTGGGACTCGATCCCAGGACTCCGGGATCATGACCTGAGCTGAAGGCAGTCGCTTAACCAACTGAGCCACCCAGGCGCCCCACTTGCACACAATTTTTAAACAAGTGGCACTTCTGAGTCTCATCTGCTCCCTACTATATCCCCCTCCATTTTTTTTTTTTTCTGGAAGGAGGGACATTTATGACAAATATAGCTCATGTCAAACTTGTGAATATCCTACCCTTCTACCTTTTATTTATGTCATCCTTAAGTTTACAGAACAAAATCATAGGTATGGAACTTCTTCCTCCTAAGAGTAGGCAAGTGAAATGAACTTTTGATCCAGGTGACCAAACACATTTAATGTGTGGTTTCAGTACACCTGATACTTAACATGATGGAAACAGAGTTGTCAGCAAACTCTTTCTCCTACCCCCAATAAAATGAGACAAACTAAGTAATTAAAGGCCCCTTGAAGAAAGCATATGCAGGATTCTCCTGGAGGGAGAAAAGGAGAGATAGGATGGATTGTCTTAGTAGAGGAGAATGCAGGGGATGGGGAGAGTCCCCAAGATTGAGGGAGGCATAGGCTTGGTGAGGTCAGTAGGGCCACCCGTGCTTAGCTCCTTAAAGCTACTGCAAGGGGTAGCAGACAAAATTAATGGTGAAACATTGTGGCAAGTCTCTACCTAAGAACCCTGAATGGGGCAACTGGCTAAAGACTCTGGAATTGGCCATCATTGCCCTTCGCTGGTGTGACCATTGGCCTGACTGTGACATCTCTCAAGCTGTCATGTAGAAGGGAGATAATCTCCTTTACCTTCTTTGCAGGTAGTGTCATGGGGAAGCTTAAAGAAATCCTAGGATATGAATGACATCTAGTAGTTTAAAAAGATAAGGTAGAAAGTGGTAACCACTGGTTATTGCAAAGAAAGTCACCTTTTCTGTGAGATAGAAATCATTTTACTTCAAAAACTAATTATGTAATGAATGGTGATTAACATAACAATAAAAAATTTAAAAAAAATCATTTTACTGATCTTTATGATTGTAAACGTAACCCATGCTCATTGCAAAATTCAGAAAATGGAGGGAACTATAAAGGCTCTGTGTACCATTTTAATGGGATCAGTTGACAAATACTAATTGATAACCTGCTTTTTTTCAACAATAATATATTTTGGACATCTTCCCATGATAAGGAATATCAATTTATGGCCACAGAGTATTTCCTTGCATAAATATGTCAAACGTAATGCCTACTGGTAGATATGTAGATGGCTCATAATGCAGTTTTTATATAGAAATGATGATACTGGGGTGCCTGTGGCTCAGCTGGTTAAGCGTCTGACTTAGGCTCAGGTAAGGATCCCAGGGTCCTGGGATCAATCGAGCCCCGTGTCGGGCCCCCAGTTCAGCAGGGAGTCTGCTTCTCCCTCTCCCTCTCCCCCTGCTTGTGCTCTCTCTCTCTCAAATGAATAAATAAAATCTTTTTTTTTTAAGGAAATAGTGATACAATGAACAGAACTTTGCACATTAACTCAATTATTTTCTTAGGACATATTTCTAAAATTGAAATTGTTGGGTCAAAGAGTACATAAATTTTTAGAACCTTGATGTGTACTACCAACTTGTTTTCCAGAAGTTTAGCAGCGATTTATATCTCCAGCAACAGAGTATTGACAGCGTCTGTTTTTTTCACATCCTTATCAATTCTGGGCATTACCTTTTTGAAATCAACAAATTCATTTTTTACTCAAAATTTTAAGAATCTTCCAAGCCCCAGATACCAATGATACTTTTTTAAAAATTATAAAATAGTAATAGTCGATCAAACATTCAGCAAGATAAGTTTCAACAGACACAGTTCTGAGACAATAAGCTTTCGTGAAGGAAAAAGCAATGAATTAAAAATTTATTTGCATAACATCTCATACACAAAGCAAATGATAATTATTTAGATATACGCTGTCACCGTGCATCACTCTCTAACGTGAGCTGTACCGTGTCTATGACAATACTTGTAGTTCAAAATCAATTTGTTATTGAATCACCCATATCGATCTTTGTCCTAAACACAAGAGTTTTGTCATAATGTGAACCCAGGGAAGGACTCCAAAAACAGAAATGCCTGTAATTCGTTCTTCCTTTTTTTGTATATATGTGTAAATAAGTAAGTAGGTATTTAGACCAAATAATTAAATCTGAAAATTATAGCTATTAAAGCCCACTTTAATGTCCAGTAAATGCTTTTTAGAACTCCCTCAGACTGATATAATTATATTAATTTAAAAACATGAGCCCTAGAATAGTGGTTGGGCTTCTTATTCTTCCCATAAGTAAGCAAGGTCATTTAAAGATTTTGTAGTGTTGCAAATTATAGTCAGTGTAAGTCAGAGCAGTGAAAAGCTAGAACAACTAGAGCACTTTGACTTAAAGTGTTGGAGATAATTCATTTCAATTTAATGAATGGATCAATTACTTAATGAGCTCACCTTAAAAAGAAATGTATGCAATCATTGGTCTTAGTGTCTAAAACAAACAAAACAAGCTACAATTTTTTATTGAGTTAAAATTCTTGTAACATAAAATTCACCAATTTAAAGTGTACAATCCAGAGGTTTTTAGTATATTCACAATGTTGTGCAACCATCACTACTCTCTAATTCTGGAACATTTAAATCACCTCAAAAAGAAGCTCCATACCTATTAACCATCATTTTTTATTCCGTCTCCCTTGACCCTTGACAAAGAGTGATCTACTTTCTATCTCTATGGATTTGCCTATCTGGACATTTCGTATAAGTAGAATCATACAATATGTGACCTTTTAAAGTAATAGCTTTATTGATATATAATTGAAATACCGTATTACTCACATATTTAAAGTGTGCAATTCAATGTTTTTTAGTATATTTATAAATGCATGCAACCATTATAATACTCAATTTTACAATGTTTTCATCATCTCAAAAAGAAACTCTGTACCTTTTAGCTGTTACCTCCCTATCCTGCCATTCTTCCCAGCCCTCAGCAACCAATAATCATTTTTTTTGTCTCTACAGATTTGCCTATTCTGGACATTTTATATAAGTGGAATGACACGGTATGTGGTCTTTTGTGACTAGTTCCTGTGACGAACATGTTATTATCTGACTTTTTTTTTATTATAGACATCCTAGTCGGTGTGAAGTGGCATCTTGTGTTTTTGATTTGTATTTCCCTGATGACTAATTACATTGAGTATCTTTTTATGTGCTCTTTGGCCATTTATATATCTTCTTTAGAGAAATGTCTATTTAGATCTTTTGCCCATTTAAAAAATTAGATTACATTTCTTTATTATCGAGTTTTAAGAGTTCTTTGTATACTCTAGATATAAGCCCCTAATTGGATATATGATTGCAAATACATTCTCCCATTCTGTAGGTTGTCTTTTCACTTTCTTAATAGTGCCATTTGAAACATGACCCTAGAAGCTTTTAATTTTGCTTAAATCCAATTTACCTATTTTTTCTTTTGTTGCTCATACTTTCGGTATCATATCCAAGAAGCTATTACTAAATAGGAAAGAGGTCATGAAGATTTACTACTATGTTTTCTTCCAATAGTATTAGAGTTTTCGCTGTTACATTTAGGTCTTTGATCCATTAATTTTGTATGTGATGTGAGATAGGGATCCAACCTCGTGTAGATAGATGTCCAGTTGTCCCCACACCAATTACTGAAAACACTATTGTTCCCCCATTGAATGGTCTTGGCATTCTGTGAAATTTCAATCGACCACAGATGCAGAGGTTTATTTATGGAATCTCAATTCCATTCCATTGTTCCATATTGCTATCCTTATACCAGTACCACTTTGTCTTGATTACGGTGTTTTGTAGTAAGTTTTTCAACTGGGAAGTAAGTAAGTCTTCCAACTTTGCTCTTCTTTTTCAAGGTTTTCTTGTCTATTCTTGGTCCCTTGAAATTTTATATGAGTTTTAGAATCAGCTTGTCCATTTCTGCAAGAAAAACTCACAGAATTTTGCTAGGGGTTGTATTGAATCTGCAGATCAATTTGGAAAGTACAAAACAAACTTATAAAATAATGTTATTGTTTAGGTTGTGGAAGACTTTTTGCAAAGATGGCCTCAATCATTTCCTTCCCCATATATGGATAGATGCCATGATATTTGAGCTCCTCCCATCAAAAGGTAGAGTCATTTCTCATCCCTTGAATCCAGGCTGGCCTTATGACTTACTTTGACCAAAAAGAATGAGGCAAGAGTGACATTGGGCTAGTTCCAAGCCTAGGCTTAGAGATGTCTTCCACACTTTTTCTTATTCTACCACCATATGACCATGATAGCCTGCTGGAGGATGAGCAACCACATAGAGCAGAGATAAATCACCCCAGCTGAGGCTGTCCTAGATCAGCCAGCTCCCAGCCAACCTAGAAGTACCATAGATATGACAGGCAACCCAGCTGGGATCACAAAACCCTGGCCCAAATCAGCAGAGCTACCCAGGCTATCTGAAGACTCTAGAGCAACTTTAAACAGGTATTATTCAAACAATCAGATTGGGCGCCTGGGTGGCTCAGTTGGTTAAGCGACTGCCTTTGGCTCAGGTCATGATCCTGGAGTCCCTGGATCGAGTCCCGCATCAGGCTCCCTGCTCAGCAGGGAGTCTGCTTCTCCCTCTCCCGCTCCTCCCTCTTGTGCTCTCTCTCTCTCTCTGACTCTCTCTCTCAAATAAATAAATAAAATCTTTAAAAAAAATCTGATTAAAAAATGGGCAGAGGACCTGAATAGACATTTTTCCAATGAAGACATACAGGTGGTCAAGAGACACATGAAAAGATGCTTAACATCACTCATCATCATGGAAATGCAAATCAAAACCACAAAGAGATATCACCTCATACTTCTTAGAGTGGCTAAAATAAAAAAGCCAGGAAATAGCAAGTGTTGGTGAGGATGTGGAGCAATTGGAACCCTTGTGCACTGTTGGTGGGAATGTAAATTGGTGCAGCCACTGTGGAAAACAGTATGGAGGTTCCTCAAACAATTAAAAATAGAAATACCATATGATCCAATAATTCCACTACTGGATATTTACTCAAAGAAAATGAAAACACCAATTCCAAAAGATATATGCACCCACCTGTTTATTGCAGTATTATTTACAATAGCCAAATTATGAAAACAACTTAAGTATCTATCAATAGATGGATGGATAAGGAAGATTATATATATATGATAAAATTATATATATAGATAGATCTATATATATATATAAGATTATATCTATCTATCTATCTATCTATCTATCTATATACCATTTGTGACAACATGGATGGACCTAGAGGATATTATGCTAAGTGAAATACTCAGACTAAGAAAGATAAATACCATATTATTTCACTTATATATGGAATCTAAAAAACAAAACAAATTATAAACAAACAAACAAAAAGCAGAATCAGACCTATAAATACAGAAAACAAACTGATGGTTGCTGGAGGCAAAAGGGTGGGGGAAGGATGGGCAAAATGGGTGGAGGGGAGTGGGAAATACAGGCTTCCAGTTATGGAATAAATAAGTCACAGGAAAAGGCACAGCATAAAGAATACAATCAATGATATTGTAACAGCATTGTATGGTGACACATGGTAGCTACACTTGTAGTGAGCATAGCATAAAGTATAGAAAAGTTAAATCATTGTGTTGTACACCTGAAACTAATGTAATATTGTGTATCAACTATACCTAAATTTTTTTAAAACAAATTTTTAAGGTTGTTATTTTTTTTTAAAGATTTTATTTATTTATTTGAGAGAGAGAGAGAGAGACCGCGCACAGACAGAGGTAGAGGGAGAAGCAGGCTCCCTGTTTAGCAGGGAGCCTGATGTGGGGCTCGATCTCAGGACCCCCGGATCATGACCTAAGCTGAAGTCAGACACTTAACCTACTGAGCCACCCAGGCGCCCCCAAGGTTGTTATTTTAATATACTTATTTATGGAGTGGGGGGGTTTTTTAGCAGTAAGTATATAGGCAAATAAAAAAATAGGCAAATTTAAAAAATAAAATGTCCACAAAAATATGTCCTCCTTAAGGACATAACATAGGCATATTACACAGGAAAATTAAAAAATAAAATGTCCACTAAAATGTGTCCTCTTGGGATGCCTGGGTGGCTTAGTCAGGTAAGTATCCAACTCTTGATTTCGGTGCGGGTCATGATCTCAGGGTCGTGAGATGGAGCCCTGTGTCCGACTCAGTGCTGGGCATGGAGCCTGCTTAAGATTCTCTCTCTCCTTCTCCCTCTGCCCCTCTCCCCACCCCCCTCTCGTGCGTGCTCTCTCCCTTAAAAAAAAAAAAGTGTCCTCTTTATGGCTTTATGGATAAACAAAATGTGGTGTGTGTGTGTGTATTTGTATATATTTATATATATGTACACACTTATACAGTGGAACGTATTCAACCTTAAAGAGGAATGAAATTCTAATGCATACTATAACCTTGAAAACATTATGCTTACTGAGATAAGCCAGACACAGAAAAACAAACATTGTATGATTCCACTTATATGAGGTACCTACAATAGGCAAATTCATAGTGACAGAAAGCATAATAGAGGTAACCAGGGGCTGGGGAGTTATTGTTTAATGAATAGAGAAGTGCTACTTGGGAAGATGAAGAAAGTTCTGGAAACTGATAGTGCTGATGGTTGTACAACATTGTGAATATACTTAATGCTACCGAATTGAACACTTTAAAGTGGCTGAAATTGTAAATTTTATGTTATGTGTATTTTGCCCCATTGTTAAAAATATGTTTTCTTTGACGCGGAATTTTTAAATACATCTAGTTAACTCACGCACCTGGATGGACGCTACAGAGCAACACAAACCCACTTGAACACATTAACCTTCAGAGCAGCTCTGTGAATTCTCTTGACTGGCCCCATTTCTGGCTCTAGCAGTTTGCCCTCCTACAGTGCCTCCCAGCTCCTTACTTAGTGCTTCAACCTTCGCTTCTTGGAATTGACAACAGGATTCTACTTCCTGAGTTTGGCCTTTGGTACTGCCCAGCACAGACTCAATCCGTGCCTATGGTCCTTTCCATTTCTGACACCTCTGGCAGCCACCTTCTTGCCCCACCTGCTTCCTACAATCCCATCTGGACTCTGAGATGCCCCAGACAGGCTTTTCAGAGAAAATACTTGCAATATTTGGGACATAGTTATATTAAAAATTATTAATTTCCTATATGAAGTTCAAATTTAACTAGAATGTCCTATATTCTCATTTGCTAAACATGGCAAGTGGATTTTGGGGGGAAAATGCATCAGGAAAAATATATGAATGCTTTTTATTTTTATTCTCTTTCCTGGTGAAGCCATTTTTCAAAGCACTACCTATGTTGGTATGTCAAGGACCTCAGCAGCCAGACTAATAGTCACGAGCTTAGTTTGAAACACATGCAACCATACCCTCCAGAGAGAAAATAACGTGTAATGAATCTAATAGTGTTTTATTCCCCTGAGCTTCACAGTCGGTCAATGTATTACTTTATAGCAAGCTACACTGAGTGTGCATTTAACCACAAAAATTTACATTACGTTAATTTACAATGAAAAAGCACATTTTCTCAAATTATTTAAAAAGCACAATTATCATATAGTGAGCACATGCCAAAGTTTTCTTTAACTCATTAATGAAGAAAATAGAAAACAGAGAAAATAGTTTGATGAGGATATGAGAAACTGGGATGGAAATGTCAGTGGGAAAAGGAATGTTGAAATCAGATGGCTGAGTTAGATATGAAACCGGATCATATCCTACAAGGCAATAAAACCATAACCTCTGGGTTATCTTCTTTACCAGAGAGGAGGAAAAAATCATATCTTGCCAATTTTTACAAGTTAACATCTAACTTTACAGAGTTATGAGACATTGGGGCCCTAATCGGTTGTTAGCCAAACAAAGTTCTATTTCTTGCAAGATATGACCCTCACATGAGTCTATTAGAAAATGCTCTAACACAATGTTAAAATGTTACTCATATTTTCACCTTTTGTCCAATCTGTACCATTTTTTCTGTACAGCATATACTACATTCATAACTACATTTGGTATGGAAAAATAAAGGATAGGGACCAATAATACGCTTGACCCCCTTCCATTCCATCCTGGGGTGAGCCTGGGATGGTAGATAAAAATCCACTCTTGCCTCAGTTCCTCTCCATATCCCAGGGCCTCTCACCAGTGAATACAAGTCCAGCGTTTAAAGTTGTAAATGTTTCAAACAGAAGGCCACCTAAATACAAGCCAACTATTTCATGTGGTGCTCATCCAAAAACACACAATTTGTTCCAAATCTGGCGGAAAAATTGACTAACATCTGGTCCTAAATTGAAGCCTTGCTAAGGATTTCTAAGGCTAACTTTTCCTGTTTAAATTTTGGCATTTATGCTGAATTTAGAATCTAGACAAACGACAAATCTAGACAAACCTTCTGTAATACTGATCTTTTTTTTTTTTTTTTTTTGAGGAGGTCAATACATACTCTCCAGCTTTCAAAAAGTACAGTGAGGTTGTAATAGACAACTATTGGGCCCACATCCCTTCTTCTAATCTTGCTCCCTCCCAGCTGCTCTGAAGATTGATTGCTAATTGCTCAGAGCTGCCCCTTTTCTAGAGAATGGCCTTTAGCCAATAAGAGCCTCCTAAGAGGATACTCCCTCCTCCTGAGGCCGCCCACAGCCAAGGACTGACTGATGAAGGTACAAAAGCCTGCACCCTTTGTTTCAAGGCAGGACCAACTCCAGGGCACAATCCAGGCTCCAGAACTCCTCAAGATATCAGGCAGAAGCTAGACTCCAGCTGGGACACCTTCTTGCTTAGCTTTTGATTCCTGCCTTGTCCTGCTTATCTCCACTTCTCCTGAAAGCACACACTCAAGAATCCCCGTCTCAGCCTCTGTGTCTAGAGAATCTGACATAAGACAAGGGTATCTGTCTACATCTTTCCTTCAAGGCACCCAGTTCACTCTTAAGAGGTAACCAGGATTGCCAGTGTCTTGGGTCAACTTGTAGAAATATAAGAAAATGTATAATACGTAAATATAAAATATTAAAAATGTATTTTTGTGGGCTTATCTTTGTTTTTATATAAACAGATGATATCATACACTATCACTGTTTTGCCTTTAGGCTTTTATTTGATAATGAGTCTTAGAGATGTTTCTTACCCAGTACACATAGTGCTCTTTATTTTGTAAAAGTTTTGAGTACTCTGGTTTTTGGTTTTTTTTTTTTTAAGATTTTTATTTATTTATTTGACACAGAGAGAGAAAGAGCACAAGCAGGGGGAGTGAGAGAGGGAGAAGCAGGCTCCCCACTGAGCACAGAGCCTGATGCGGGGGCTCAAACCCAGGACCCTGGGATCATGACCTGAGCCAAAGGCAGACGCTTAACCGACTGAGCCACCCAGGTGCCCCTTGAGTACTCTGTTGTATCTACTATAATTAGGAAATTGGTCCCCTAATTTTGGACATGTAGATTTCCAATGTTTAGCTATTAAATAAATATATATAGCAATGCTATTGTGAATTCTTGTTTGTGTGAATCCTTATTTGTATGAAATATCATAAATTATTAATATATCATAGGATAAATTCCTATTAGTGGAATTCCTGAGTCAAATGGTACATGCATTTGTATTTTGGCAGATATTGCTAATGTGCTTTCCACAGAAATTAAATCAATTTTCATGATCACTGAAAATATAAGGGAATGGCTATTTCGTCAACCCTCACCAACATGCCAAGCCGGCATATTAAAAAAGGTATCTCTCTCTCTTTTTTTTTTTAAAGATTTTATTTATTTATTTGAGAGAAAGAAAACACAAGTAGGGGGAGGGGCAGAGGAAGAAGTAGACTCCTTGCTGAGCAAGGAGCCCAATGTGGGGCTCCATCCCAGGACCCTGAGATCATAACCTGAGCTGAAGGCAGCTGCTAACCAATGGAGCCACCCAGGTGCCCCCCAAAAAAGGTATCTCTTATAATATATGAGATTATGCATGTATTTATATGTTTAAGATTCATTTGTATTTCTTTTTCTGTGCAGTATCTCTCTATGTTCTTCGCTATTTTTATATTGGATTTTGGCTATTACTAATTTATAGTTATTCTGTGTAGGAAAATTAACTCTGTGATGTATTATGAATATTTTCCCAAGTTTATCATTTGTCCTGTCCCTTTGCTTATGGAATTTTAATGCTTTGCAGCATTCTTTTTTCTTTTTAGGTAGTTGAATATACAAATCTGTTGTTTCTTGATTTTTGTGTGGTATTGGGCAAGTTTTTCCCTGGTCTAAAGTTATTTTGGAAATTCTGTTATATTTTCTTCTAATACTTTTATAAGTGTACTTTTTTTTTTACATTTAATCTAATGCATCTGTAATTTGCTGTTTTGTTTTTTTTTTTAAAGATTTTACTTACTTTTTTGACAGAGACACAGTGAGAGTGAACACAAGCAAGGGGAGTAGGAGAGGGAGAACAGGCTTCCTGCTGAGCAGGGAGCCTGATGTGGGACTCGATCCCAGGACCCTGGGATCATGACCTGAGCCAAAGGCAGACGCTTAACCAACTGAGCCACCCAGGCGTCCCTTAAAGTTCCATTTTCTCTATACTAACACTCCTATATTATGTTATGTTAAAAGTATTTCTCTATACTAACACTCCTATATTATGTTAAAATGTTATGTTTCTCTATACTAACACTCCTATATTATGTTAAAACTAGCACTCCTATATTATGTTTCTCTATACTAACACTCCTATATTATGTTTAGTATACTAAAACTCCTATATTATATTAAGCCTGTAATATAAGGTGCTTTGGAGGAAACTTAAGGAGTGATCTCTGAGAACACTTGAGGCAGTGGAGAGCTCCAGATTCCTGGAGCAGTTATATGGGAAATGGAGACCAGAGAAAATGGCCTGTTTTGGGTACTGAGGATTGAAACTTTAAGTAAGGTACAATGCCATAGAGAGACTAGGTTCAAGTGTGGATTAACTCAAGAGTGGACTTGAGACACCTTCTTTTGGCATATAGTAGCTAGCACAAAACCTTGAAAGGAGAAATTATAGCCTGCTAACCCAGGGGTTGGCACCATCTATCCAGTAGATATCTACCTTATGCTATTGTAAAAAATAATAGTTCAGTGCTTGCTTGAGCACTTATTATGTGCCAGCCACTGGTACTGGGTGTGTATATGTGTGTGTATTAATTTGATTCTCACTACAGTCCCATGAAGCAAGTGCTAGTTTAATCTCCATTTCACAGATGAGAAAACAGACTTAAAGAATGATCCAAGATGGCACAGTTGGGATTTAAATACAAGCAACATGACTCCCAACTGAGTCTTTTAAGTATGGAAAGTAAACTAAAGAGACTTCTGGTTGCAGATGAGATGGAATAGACACACTTCTTATTCTTTCCACTAAGTACAACTCAAAACCTTGGACGTCATATATAAAATAAATCAAGAAGACCCTGAAAGAAAGGGCAAAGAAAACAAAATGGCTAGGACCTCAGGACCCAAGGAATGACATGCATTGAGTTCCCTGAATTTTCTTATTCTCAACTGGGTGCTGGAGAGGCTAACAACAGAGAAATGCCAACAGATGTAGACCTTTCCAGGCAAAGGATGGCTACATCTAGCAAGACTAAAAACTTGTAGACAATAATTGTCCTACTGCAGTCAAATTCCACAGGAAAAACTGAGGCCCTACCCACACCCCTGTCAACAAAGGCTGAGTGGGAGGCCTAGACTTTGTCCTCACACAGCTGGGATGAGGCATTCCTCTTCCCTTCCTCTGCCCCAACTGGGGTGGTATCAAAGAAAGCCAAGTGATGAGCCAGGACTTTTCATCCTAATCAGTCAGTAACAAGTCCCTCCATCCTCTGAAGTCTCAGAGGAGACCACGGAAAGACCTTGGATTTCCATTCCACCTGGCAGTAATGAGGCAGCATCATACTTCCCCCAAGAGATGGTGTCAGAGGAAACCCACTAAAATTGAAGATTTAAATAAGATCCAGAGTCTCATAACATAATAACCAAAATGTCTGAAACTAATTTAAAGCATCAATCCTTTTCCCAAGAATCAAGAAAAATCTCAGCTAGAATGAGAAGAGACAATCAACAGATGGCAAGACCAGATGACAACAGACACTGAAATGACTTGACAAGGATTTTAAAGCAGCCATCATAAAAAATGCTTCAATGAGAAATTGTGAACATGCTTGAAACAAATGAAAAAGTAAAGTTTCAACAAAGAAATAGAAACTATAAAGAGGAGCCAAATAAAAAATTTAGAAATGAAAAATACAATAAAATATAAAAACTCACTGGATAGGCTCAATAGCTGACTGAAGAGGAGGTAAGAATAAATCCATGCGCTTAAAGTTAGATCAGTTAAACTTACCCAATATGAATGACAGAAGGGAAAAAATGAACAGAACCTCAGGAACCTGTGGGACGGTAACAAAAGGCTTTCATTTGTGTCATCAGAGAGGAGAAAGAGTATAAGGCTGAAAAATTATTCGACAAAGTAATGGCTGGCTTGTCCCCAAATCTGGAATATATAAACCTATAGATTCAAGAAGCTATTGAACCCCAAGCAGGATATGCCCAAGTAAATTCATGCCAGAACACATCATAATTAAAAAAAAGGAAAATTTTTTTTAAGGTGGAGGCTCCATGTGGAGTCCAGTGTGGGGCTTGAACTCATGACCCTGAGATCACCACCTAAGCTGAGATCAGAAGTCGGAGGCTTAACCAAGTGAGCCACCTAGGTGTCCCCATAATCAAACTTCGGAAGATGAAAGACAGAGGAAAAATCTTGAAAGCAAGAGAGAGAAATGGTGTTTTACTCATACAGTAAAAACAATTTGAATGAGAGCAGATTGCTCACCAGAAATCATGGATTCCAAAAGAAAGTGACACAACATTTCTGAAGCATTTAAAGAAAAGAACTGTGAACTCAGAATTATATATCCAGTGAAAATCATTTTCAGGAATGAAGGGGAAATGAACTCACTCTCATATAAAGAAGAACTAAAAGAATTTGTCACCAGCAGACCACCCCGAAAAGAATGGCTAAAGGATTTCAAACAGAAAGAAAGTTGTAAAAGAAAGAATCTTGGAACATCAGGAAGAAAGAACAATGGAGAGTAAAAATATGGATAAATACAAGACTCCTCTTCTTGAGTTTTCTAATTATGTTTGTTGAAGCAAAAATTGTAACATTGATGTGATTCTCCACATATGTACAAGAAACAGTTTAGACAATTAGGGAGTGGGTAAAGAGAAAAGGGAGATAAAGTCTCCATACTTCACTCATAAAACAGCAATACCAAAACAAAAGAGTAAAAATTTAAAGAATATAGAACACTATAAAGAAGAAAGTGATAAATTATACCAGTCCCCTTAAAGAAAGTAAACCGAAGAGCTTCTTCTGAAATGGGAATGTGAGAGGTTCCATATTACTACACTGCTCAATATGACAAAGGTCAAGTTTGTCCCTGCTGTAGGCAGACTGACTATGGACTTTAGAGAAAGAGATGTGTTCTATGCCTAAAGAGCAGTGTATGTGGAAGTGTGTGTGCGTGTATGTGTGTATGTGCACACGTGAGGGAGAGAGGCAGAGAGATACCATGGTTGAACTCATGGCTCAACCTGTTTTCATGACCCACCTGATGAGGCTTTCATGCTCCCTGGGAACCCAGTTGACAGCAGGTGGTATGCACTCCCAGGAAAGCCATTGCCCCTTCCTTCAAGTACAAAGTCACGCAGCTCTGGCAGCCCAAGGAGGCAGGAGGGGATTCAGGAGACAGCACTGCTCCCTGACCATGGACTCCTCTTGGAGAAGCCAGACAGCCAAGCAAGCTGATGAGAAGACAAGAGTAGAAGACTGAGAATAATTTTGTCCCTGGCATGAGAGAATAGCTGGGGAACTCTGAGAACAGATAGGGCATCTGGAAGCAGAGACTAGGAACCTCAATGGGCAGGCAGGGGCTCAAAGTCATTGAAATGAGGCTACTAAAGGAAATGTGGCTTCATATTCTTCAGTTTAGTGCAACTTAGACACAAAGGCTATAGTTGCAGCCTTAAAGATCTTCAGGTGCTGTATATCTTCAGGTCTAGGTAGCTACAGCACTTTCGATGAAGACCATTTTTAAAATTCTAAAAAAAAAAAAGAAATTTTGTAGATTCCCTCACTACTCTATTCATTGTCTAGAAGATTTTACTATTTGAAAGTTGTTCCTACTTGCAAACCATACTCTCCTAAGATGTGGTTAGATTTTATTTTCTTATATTTTATTTTTGTTTGAGTTGGAAGACAGCTGACCTTCATATTTATTTTAAAAATCATATTTTAAAAGGTATCATTAAATCATTATGGTTGCAATAGTTGGAATTCTTTTGGTTGCAAGTGACAGAAACCCAACTTAAGTTAGCTCAAACAGAAAAAGATCACGGCTACTTTTAGTCCCATCTGGATTTGGGGGCCTCAAACATAGTCTTCACAGCCTCATTTTTTTTTTCCTACAATCAGAAGCTAGGTCTATATCTCAGAAAATCTGTCCAACAAACAAACAAGAAAAGCCTTGGGGAAAGCTATAATTGGCCCAGCTTATCCATATGCCTATTTCTGAACCAATCACCATTCCCGGGGAAAGGAATGGCCAGGCTCAGTCACCTGTGAGTGAGTGAACATTGAGAATCTCACCAGATCCACACAAAGTGACTCCCCCACAGGAAAGAAGAGGCCTGGTATCAGAGTAAGAGGAAAGGAATGCAAATCACACCCAAAATGATAGATGTCCAACAGATGTCTACTTACTGTGCTTGGCAACATGAATACGGAGGTAATAAAATGTAGACACTACCCTCAAGGGTCTCATTTTCCCCAATTTTCTTCCTTTTTCCTTCCTGATTCCTTTAACAATTTAGTAAATTGCTTTACCTCATTTGCAAAGTGCTATTCCAGACTGGAGACTTCTGGTTTCTATTTTAAAGATTTTTGAGATCTGGGAGTTTCTGTTTCTGAATTACATTCAGGAAAAATTCCTGATCATTTTGGGACTCCCCAATCACTGTGAGAACAAAAACACTTTAGATTAAAAACACTGCTTGCCCACTATGGTTGTGAGTAACATACAACTGGTAAAACCAGAGGCTCCTTTTATAAAAAGAAGTGATGCATGATTAAAGCAGTCCTCAGGAAAAGAATTCCAATCTAGATCCGCCTGTCATGACGTAGCTGTGCCTTTGGCATGTCCATACATGTTCTGGGCATACCTGACATGTGTGCTTCAGTCATGCTCACTCCACCCATCCCAAGAACCTGGAGAGTCAAGGTCTTTTTTGGATATTATTAGCCTTGGGTAAGGGTTGGACTAAGGGGTGAAAAGGGAGGCGGCTTATATGAAACTGCAAAAGCCAAGACCCGTTATCTAATTTACTTGCCTCCTTCATTTTTAAGATTAACCATTTATAATATGACTACCTCATGAATTTATTGAAAAGAACTTGAAAGATTGCTTAGTCTGTCCTCTTGCTTCATGGGCAGATCACTACCTGATTTAACTAAGGAATTAATCCTCAGGCAGTAACATTCCATCCACCTGTGGTAATTTATTGCATTGGGGCCCATCCCTACTACCCAACCCAGAACTTGGTTGGGCTGGGAACAAGATGAGGCATAAATGCATGGAAGTATTAATGAGTGATAGAAATACAGGAAGCAAAACATTTTTTGGTTTTTTTAAGATTTTATTTATTTATTTGTTTGTTTATTGTTTGTTTATAGCATGAGCAAGGGGAGGGGCAGAGGAAGAGGCAGAGAGAGAACCCTAAGCAGACTCCATGCCGAGTGCAGAGCCCCCCCCCAGGGGGGGCCCAATCCCATGACCCCAAGATCATGACCAGAGCCAAAACCCAGAAGTTTTAAGAGTGCTTTTTGAAAGAGACAGGATTCTTTTAAAAGTTATGTGATCATATTTTTAGTTCAAGATGGTGGATAAAACATATCTATTTCTCTGCTCCATCCTGGACCTTCACCAAATTAATTAGAGTTGAATTTTTAACAGCTTTATTGAGGTATACTTGACATGCCATAAACTATACATATTTAAAGTGTACAGTTGTGTGTGTGTTTGTATGTTCACACACTCCTGCCACCACCATGATCAAGATTATGAGCATGGGACGCCTGGGTGGCTCAGTCGGTTAAGCGTCTGCCTTCGGCTCAGGTCATGATCCCAGGGTCCTGGGATCGAGTCCCGCATCGGACTCCCTGCTCCGCAGGGAGCCTGCTTCTCCCTCTGCCTCTGTCTCTCATGAATAAATAAATAAAATCTTTAAAAAAAAAAAAAAAGATTATGAGCATATCCATCATCCCCGAAAGTTTCTTGTGCCTCTTTGTAATTTCTCCTTCCTACCTCTCCCTACCCATTCCCGGGCAACCATTGATCTGCTTTCTGGTCACTACACATTAGTTTGCATTTCCTAGAATTTTATAAATATTAAATCACACAGTATGCATCTTTTATGTCTGGCTTCCTGCAGTTAGCATAATTATTTTGAGATTTATCATGTTGTAGAATGTACCAATAGCTCATTCTTTTTATTGCAGAGCATCATTTCATTGTAAGGGTATACTGCATTCTGTTCATTTATTACTTGTCTGACATTTTGTTATTTCCAGTTTTTAGCTATTACATAAAATTTCTGTATACATATGTGTACAAGTCTTTGTAGGGATGATTTCATTTCCCTTGGGTAAATACCTAGCACTGGAATGGCAGGATCTTATGAGAAGTGTATGTTTAACTTTTAAAGAAATTGACAAATTGGTTTCCAAAGGGGTTATTCTATTTCATGTTTCCACCAGCAGTGTAGGAAAGGCCCCGTTTCTCCACATCCTTGCTATCAGTTGGTATAGTCAGTCTTTTAAATGTTATTCATTGTAATAGGTATGTGGTGCTATACCAGTCTGATTTTAATTTGCATTTCTCTAATTAGTGATATTGAGCATCTGTCTTTTCACCCATATATCTTCTTTGGTGGAGTGTCTGTTCAAATCTTTTGCCCATATTTTAAGTGTTGTTTGTTCCCTTAATTTTGACTTTTGGGAGCACTTAATATATTTTAGATACAATCCTTTATCTAAATTCTACTCTGCAAATACTTTCTCTGAGTCTGTGGCTTGGCTTTTCATTCTTTTAACATTACATTTTGAAGGGCATTCATTTTCAATTTTGTTGACATCCAATTTATTGATTTCTTCTTTTATGGATTGTGCTCTTGGTGTTATATCTAAGAAATCTTTGTGTCACCCAAAGTCACAAAGATTATTTTCCTATGTTTTCTTTTAGAAGTTTTATAATTTTAGGTTTTACATTTAGGCCTGTGATCCATTTTGAGTTTATTTTTGTATATGGTTAAAGTCATTGATTGAAAATTGTTGTTCGTTTGTTTTTGCATATGAATGCCCAGTTGTTCCTATAGAAACATTTGTTGAGCAGTCTATCCTTTCTCTACAGAATTGCCTTTCACATTTTGGGAAAATCAGTCATCCACATATGGGTGGTTTTATTCCCTTCCTTCTATTCTATTCCATTGCTGTGTGTCTCTCTCTGTGATGATACCACACTATCTTGGCTTCTTTTTTCTTTTCTCTTTTTTTTTTTTTTTTTTTTTGAGAGGGAGTCGGGGAGGGGCAGAAAGAGAGAATCTCAAGCAGCCTCCATACCCAGCATGGGGCTTGATCTAACAACCGTGAGATCATGACCTTAGCCAAAATCAAGAGTCAAACATTTAACCAACTGAGCCACCCAGGCACCCACTATCTTAGTGCCTGTAGCTCTTTAATCTTGAAATTAGGTGGTGTTAGTCCTCTAACTTTGTTCTTCTTTCTCAAAATTGTAGCTATCGTAGGACCTTTCCATGTTCATTTGAACTCTGGAATCAGCTTATCAATTTCTACACAAAAAGCCTACTGGGATTTTGACTGGATTGCATTGAATCTATCGCTCATTTGGGGAATATTGACATCTAAACAATATTGAGTCTTCCAACCCATGAACATGGTACATTGCTTCATTTATTTGACTTTCAAAATTTCTCTCAGAAATATTTTATAGTTTTCAGTGCACAAACCTTTCACATCCTTTGTTAGATTTATCTCTAATTGTTTCATTTTTTATGTTATTGTAATTTGTAGGGTTTTTCTAAAATTTCAGTGTTATAGTGCTCTTTGCTTGTATTTGAACATAAAATTGATTTTTACAAATTGATCTTGTATACTGCAAGCTTGCTAAACTAACATATAATTCTAGAAGCTTTTTAGTACCTTCATTGGATTTTCCATATGGACAATTATATCATCTATAAATAAAGACAGTTTTACTTCTTTTCTAATCTGGGTGCCTTTTAATTTTTTCCTTGCCTGATTGCACTGGCTAGAACTTCAAGTACAATGCTACATGGAAGTGATAAAAGTGGGGGATTTTAGGGGAAAAGCATTCACTCTTTTGCCTTTAAGTATTATATTAGCTGTAGCTTTTTTATAGATGCCCTTTATCCAATTGAATAAATTCTCTCCTCTTTTACTTAGCTAGCAACCAGATCCTCTAAAAAGTTATATGATTGGATTTCCAGCTAGACATGCCTGCCTGGGCATGCCATTTCATTGGTCCTTTCTGAATCCTATCAAAATAATCATAAATGAATTTTTTTTATTCCAGTAAAACTCAAGAATGTGTATTGATTGAAATGTTGTGAACAAGAACAAATCAGGAAATCTGAGAAATTGCCAGATATTATCAGTCAGAATTTACACAAGACCTTGAAAAGGACATTAGGTCAGATATATTAAAGTATCTTGAACATTTACTTGTATCCATGTACCAGGGTTATTGTGACGAAAATCAGATTGTAAATTACCAATTGGTTTAGGAAGGTGCTCAGCGTTGCTACCACGGAGACTTACTCCAGGATAACTAATTAAGATTTGTTAAACTGTGCTGGCTGTGAGTTTTCTGGAAATGTTGGAAGTGGTTTGAAGACCATCTTGCAGTGTGCCCTGAATCGCCCTACCGTCTTTGCTGAGAAGCTCTTCTATTCTATGAAAGCTGTGGGCACAGATGGCTCCACCTTGTCAGGACTGTGGTCACTCAAAGTGAGGTTGATCTTGTACAAACAAAACAGATGTTCGATCAGATGTGCCCAAAGACCCTGGGCACAGTGACTGCAAGTGACATGAGTGGAGATTACTGAAGGCTTCTTATGGCCGTTGTAGGACAGTAGACGGGATTTTTCAAATGAATAAAGCTATTCATACCTTGTCCTTCAAAGCAATTTCCTTCACAGCAATTGACCTGCATGCAGCAATATCAACCATCAGCTAACCAAAAGAGGTTTTTATTAAGAACTATGTCAGGGTAATGTGCTTGGTTTGCACAGGTAGTTACTACCTTAATTCCAATGTTATTTTTTTCTCTATGTACAATCAATACAAAGCCTTTTCACAATGATAGAGTAATAATGCGATGCTTGTAAAACATAATTCTCATTGCTCTTATGCTAATCTGGATGTCAAAATGAATAAAATCATAAGAATCTCATTCAAAAAGATGCATTTTAAACACTATATAAATAAAATATACTGGCAGCAAATTAATTACTGGAAGCAAAAAATATATAGATCTGTAGGAATAAAAAATAAAATATTGGCAGCATAAAAAGCAAAGGAGTGAAAACTGACTTAAAAGCACTGAAAAACCTGGAAACCTACCTACTTTTCTACTGCAATGGGAAACAGATTAGAACATGAATTTGAAGGACAAACCCCCAGAAAAGACGTGAACTCAAAAGGACCAAGTAAGTCATTGGTAGGGTAAGGGTGTGGGAAGATTGGTTGATAACATGTATAAGGAGCAGTGAAGGGGCGCCTGGGTGGCTCAGTCGTTAAGCGTCTGCCTTCAGCTCAGGTCATGATCCCAGGGTCCTGGGATCGAGCCCCGCATCAGGCTCCCTGCTCAGCGGGAAAGCCTGCTTCTCCCTCTCCCACTCCCCCTACTTGTGTTCCCTCTCTCGCTGTGTCTCTCTCTGTCAAATAAATAAATAATCTTAAAAAAAAAAAAAGGAGCAGTGAATACATCAGTTCAGAATAAGAAGTCACTTCCCCCAGCCCGTACCACCAGAAGGTCATCCTTCCTCCACCGTAGCTTAACATTGGAGGTTTAGACACTGGAAAAAATTTAACCAAAGAGGATCTGAGGCAGAGCTGAGGGCAAGCATGGAGTGCCGTAATGAAAAGAAGGGGAATACATAGAAGTCTAGATACTGAATAGGGGAAATCACTAGTATTCTCTCCTTGCTGATTCCTAGGATATTAAAAACCAGCTTGTGAAGCTGTACTAGTTTCTGAGAGCTGTCGTAGCAAAGTACTACAAACTGGGTGGCTTTAAACAACAGACACTTATTGCCCCACAGCTCAGGAGGCTAGAAGTCCAAAATCAGGATGTTGGCAGGGCCATGCTTTCTCTGAACCCTCTAAGATTCTATGTGGCTTCTTCCAGCTTCTGGGAACCCAAGGTGTTTCTCGCTTGGTGTGTAGCTGTATCACTCCAATCTCTGCCTCCATCCTCACATGGCCATCTTCTGTGTGTGTGTCGTCCTGTCTATTCTTACTAAGGACACCATCATACTGGATGAAGGGCTCACCCTTCTCCAGTATGACCTCATCGTAACTAATTACATCTGCAATGACCCTATTTCAAAATAAGGCCACATTCCAAGTTTCAGGAGGTGAGGACACCTCCTCACGGCGGGGGTGGGGGGACACAATCCACCCCATAACCACATCCTAGGCAAGAGATTGGGGTGTTAAACTCTGGGAAAATTGACTGAGTTAAGAGGGAAAAAAAACCTACAGATCCTGACATTTGCTGAAGCTCCAGTCAAACATCCAAGTTCTCGCCCGATTGACCCTGGTGATCGGACTCACACACACACAGCTTCACACACACAGCTTCCAGTAGCTTCTTGTTACTTGCCTTATAAATGAACATTTCAGGAAATATTTATCATGAAAGATTTTTTTCTTAAAGATTTTTTATTTATTTGATAAAGAGAGACACAGCAAGAGAGGGAACACAAACAAGGGGAGTGGGAGACAGAGAAGCAGGCTTCCCACTGAGCAGGGAGCCTGATGTGGGGTTCGATCCCAGGACCCTGGGATCATGACCTGAGCCGAAGGCAGATGCCTAACGACTGAGCCACCCAGGTGCCCCATGAAAGAGATTTTTTAAAGGAGTAAATAAATAAAATCTTTAAATAAATGATGTCTTTATTTATTTAATAAAGTAAATAAATAAAATCTTTTAAAAGAGGGGGCAGTGCTCTGGTCATGATCCGAGAGTCCTGGGATCGAGCCCCGCATCGGGCTCCCTGCTCTGCGGGAGGCCTGCTTCTCCCTCTCCCACTCCCCCTGCTTGTGTTCCCTCTCTCGCTGTCTCTCTCTCTCTGTAAATAAATAAATAAAATCTTGAAAGGAAATCAGAGTAAACAGAGTATGCGAATGGGAATGGGAAAAAAGTCTGTAAGAATCTTCAAAGAGTTAACAGAAGACATCATATCTGTGACATAGGAAGAGATTTCTTATAAGTCCATTAAGAGAATTAGCTCTTGGGGGTAAAAATATGGTAGCCATTCTTTTAAGTTCAATAGACAGGTTGGAAATGAAAATAGAGGAATCCTCCTGGAAAGTGGCAAAAAAAATCAAAGATATTGGAAACAGGAGAAAAAAAGATATTAAAATAGTGAGTTCGATTATTCCAGGAAGTCCAACATCCAGCAAATAGGAATTCTGGGAAGAGAAAACAGAGCAATAGAAGTGAAAGCTTTTTCAAAGAAATAAGACAAAAGTCATCCATTCTGGACAGATTGCAAGGGTTTACTCAGTGGCTGGCAAAAAAAGAATTACAAGGAACCATATCAAGACACATCACTACAACTGAAATAAACAAAACATTATAAAGCTTCTCAGGAAAAAAAAAAAAAAACACTGGAATCCAGAAGAGCTTGGAGGAATGATTTCCAAAATGTAAGAGAAAATGGATTACAACACAGAATTCTGTAACCAAATTACCTAAGTATGAGGGTAGAATAAATATACAATTAGAAATGTCAGGTCTTAAATAATTTATCTTCCAACGGAGGATGTGATTCATAAGGTAAGAGTGTAGACCAAGATAGAGAAAATATAGAATCCATGACACAAGGGACAGAGGGAATTCCTTAAATTATTGTGAAATGAATTCCCTTGACAGCTGTATGACCCACCTGGAAAGCCACCATCCAGACTGGAACAGGACAGAGGGCTCCAGGAAGGAGGCCTTTAAAGAAAACAGTTGAATTGATATACTACTATGTGTCTACAGTCATTGGGAGTAGTTTTACCATTCTGAAAAGATTTTGAGGATGAATTAATGATAGGTATAAAGATACTAAACAAACAAAAAACCAAGGCAATTATATATTCATAAGTTGAATAAACAAGAAGTACACAAAAAAGGAGATACAATCACAATTTTCTCTGTGGCTCAATAGTAAACAATGGTTACATAGTCCCTAATCAAACTATGAATATTGAGCTAGCCACAGATTGTAATTATATGTGGAAAATGAGATGAGAAGAAGTGGAAGTGAGGACAATGGGAATGTAAAAAAAAAAAATCTTCAATTTCATTTTGAAAAGAGTAACTAATGTTTAATTTTGAAAAACCAAGAAATAGCCTTATAAACTGGTATTTAGCAATGTGGTAATAAATATTAAAAAAAAAAACAGTTAAAAGTGTTTAAAGGGGCTATAATTATGCCAGTATGATGGCATCTGCCAATATGAAGCGCATAATTTACTACTGATGGAAGCCGTGAACCACTAACAGTTTCTGAAGTCATGACTTCAGAAGCATTTCTCTGTGATCCTTAAGTACCTTGGAGGTTTCTGAGTAAAAAGTAATAAATAGCATTATTCAGAATTTTGAAATAAAGGATTAACTATGACTTTCTCAGAAAGCTGGTTACATTCTAAAAAATCATTAGTCTTAAAGATGGCTTTGAAATTGTTATGAAAGAACAACTTACCTTGCCTAAAGTGTAATTAACCAGACCTAGGTTATTTCAGCCATGGTGTTTTTGAGTTATTTCCATGTGATTGTTTGCTTCTGTTAAACTTAATATTAACCTCTGATGGTCTCTGCTGTGTTGTTCTAGATTCCCAAGTCGTCGAATTTATCAATCATTGAGATATGGTTCTTGGAAGCTTAAAAGTAGTAATGCAAATAGTAACCTAAATATATCACTAAGAATAGCTTGGCTGTTCTAAGCACTTGCCAGAATCACTTGTCTGGGCAAGGCCTAATTTTAAGCTTTTAAAAATGAGCAGTAAATGGAAATTTCAGAGCACCAAGGGACCAACAAAGGAGTCAGATATTCTGCTACTCCTTTTTTCTCCACGGCAGCACCTCTCAACCTTGTGTGCACATTCGGATCACTAGGGAAGGTTTTAGAATTCCAAACCCCGGGCCCGATCTGAGACCACGTAGATCAAGGCCTTTCGAGTGGGACCCAGCTATGGGTATTGTTTAAACTCCCCAGGAGATTCCAGTGTGCAGCTAAGACTGAGAACTGCTGCTCTGTGAAAAACCATGATGAACAACATTCAGATACTAGCACGCTGTCTTCCGCCCTCTCCTTAAATGATCTCAGCCTTCTACTTTCGAGATGTCCAGGCCAAGTTTGATCCCCCACCTTTTTAGGGAAGATGGTGTTGAGAAGAGATTTCCCTCTCAATCAGATACCGGCTTCAAAGGCCAAGGTGGCTCCAGCCCCACATAAAACCTCACTCAGGGCAGTAAAGATGGGTGGGAATGACATCCAATTATAACTCCATTACCCACTTGAGCTGTTTCATAAGCAGGTTTCTCTCTGTTCTTTACTTGCAATATTAAACATATAGTTGGTACTTTAAAAAAATAACAATTTTATTAAGGTATAATTTACATAGCATAAAGTTGCTCATTTAAAGTATACAATTCAGTGGTGCCACTATCTAATCTCAGAACATTTTCATCACCCAAAAGAACCCCACCCCTTTAGCAGTCACTCCCATTCCCCTTGTAGAGAATTCCCAGCTCTTACACAACCACTAATCTACTTTCTGTCTCTATGGATTTGCCTATTCTGGATATTTCATGTAAGTGGAATTGTACAATATATGGTGTTTTGTGACTGCCTTCTTTCACTTAGCATGTTTTCATGGTTCATTCATGTTGTAGCATGTATCAGTACTTTATATGAATGAATAATATTCCATTGTATGGCTATACCATATTTTGTTTATCCAACCATCAGTTGACATATGTTTGGGTGCCATTCACCTTAGGCTATTATGAATAATGCTGCTATGAAATTTGTGTACAAGTTGTATATTTTTATTTCTCTTGGGTATATACCTAGGGGTAGAATTGCGAGGTCATGTAATAACTATGTTTAACCTTTTGAGAAACTGCCAGGATGTTTTGGCACAATTTTTTTTTTAAGATTTATTTATTTATTTATTTGAGAGTGAGAATGAGAGAGAGAGAGAGCATGAGAGGGGAAGGGTCAGGTCAGAGGGAGAAGCAGGCTCCCTGCCGAGCAGGGAGCC
>NC_138369.1:52907082-52948526 GCF_054177405.1 Leptonychotes weddellii
AAATAAAAAAAAATACATAGAAACAAATGAAAATGAAAACATAATGGTGCAAAACCTTTGGGATGCAGCAAAAGTGGTCCTAAGAGGGAAGTATACAGCAATACAGACCTACCTCAAGAAGCAAGAAAAATCTCAAATATACAACCTAACCTTATGCCTAAAGGGGCTAGAGAAAGAGCAACAAACAAGACCTAAAGCCAGCAGAAGAAGGGAAATAATAAAGATTAGAGCAGAGATAAATGATATAGAAACTAAAAAACAACAGAACAGATATAGATAGATAGATAGATAGATAGATAGATAGATAGATAGATAACAGATATATATATATATGCATATAATGGAATATCACTCAGCCATAAAAAGGAATGAAATCTTGCCATTTGTAACAGCATGAATGGAGCTAGAGAGTATTTTGCTAAGTGAAATAAGTTAGTCATAGAAAGACAAATACTATATTATTTCACTTATATGTGTAATTTAAGAAACAAAACAAATGATCATAGGGGAAAAAAGAGAGCAGCAAACCAAGAAACAGACTCTTAACAATAGAGAACAAACTGACGGTTGCTAGAGGGGAGGTCAGTGGGGGATGGGTTAAATAGGTGATGGGGATTAAGGGAGTGTACTTGTGATGAATATAGGGTAATGTATGGAAGTGTTGAATCATTATATTGTGCACATGAAATTAATATTACCCTGTATGTTAACTAACTGGAATTTAAATAAAAACTTAAAAAAAGTTGGGGTGCCTGGGTGGCTCAGTCAGTTAATCATCTACTCATGTAAGCCTCTAGCTCAGGTCATGATTCCAACATTTTCGGATGGAGTCCCACATTGGGCTCCCTGCCCAGAAGTGAGTCGACTTCTCTCCCTCTTCCCCTCCCCCCGTTCGTGTTCTCTCTCACTCTCTCTCAAATAATTAAATAAAATCTTAAAAGAAAACTTTAAAAAAATGACTACAAACTATAACTATAACTAACTGAACATTTTGATGGGAGCTCAACAATCCGTTTGTCCCCGGACCACACTATACAGTCTGTTTTGAAACTGGATCAATTACTGGTATGAGGTCATCAAAACATTTCTTTGTTTTCAAAGAAGCAGTGACCTCGCAGGTAAAAATCTGTTGAGTTTTTTCTTTATCTGGTGCAAAATAATCAATTCCAATATGCCTAACAAATCTCCAGTCTCGTTACAAACATGGGAAGAGAACCAAAACTAAAACAAAAAAACATAAAAAAATAATTCAAAGTTGCATTCTGAGTAACAAAAACAGGAGTAAATTACACGGTAGTCAAAAAGCTTGGAATCTATCCAACGAAGTTAACAACAAACATTAGGCTTGGAGAGCTAAGGGAAGGAGTTATTAGCAAAAATGTATTTATTAAATGACTCTCTTGGACATAGAAAATAAACCACCATAATATATACATTTTCACAGATACTTAGCACTTTACTTGGACAAAACTATTCCTGCAGAGCAAGAGTTAGCTCTTGACATAGACGAGGGGTAAGTCCTGGTTAACTTCTTGTTCTGTTTATCATCTCAAACCCAACTTCTAGGAGAACATTTCTTTTTCCTTCTTTTAGCTTTGACCCACCTCACCCTCCTCTGATCTTAGAAGGTGGAGGACAGCCAAAACAGCCGGCTCCCCTCGGGCTCATATTAAAACCAATGCTCAAGTGCTCGCTTCAGCAGCACATATACTAAAGCCAATGCTCAAGAAGCTGTGAGAAGAGTTCTGCTGTCTCCATTTCTGAGTTTTCTCCATGCAGTAGTGTTGGTAAGCAGGACAGGCTAGGCCATGTGGATCCATAGATCCTTGGTGGATCTTCGTAGGTTGTAACTATACCAGTGGGAGAAACGATAGGTGTTGTTAAAAATGAAAGTCAGCTATTTTACCAACAAAAATGGATTTATTCAGGATTAGTAGAGAATTGCAATTTGGGATGAGCAAGCTCTGGCAAAACCATAGACAATTCCAAAAAACAAAAGAGAGGAGAATTATTTTATGGAGAAGAGGGAGAAATTTGGGAGTGGTTGTTCTGAACAAAAATCCATCAGAAAAAAGCAAGATTTCAGGGTGATCACAGTTCCTCATTGGGTGAATCGCAGGGTTTCTTGTATAAAATGCAATGTACATGTTTCCCTCTTGGGACCTGTAACTGATGATTCTTTCCTGTTGATGACTCTCCTGTTGATCTCTGCAACTAAGAAGTCTTCTTGTAATTGACACTGAGTGATAGGGCTCCCCCTTTTAACCTCCTCTTCTAGCTTCTCTAATCCATTTTAGTGAGGTTTCCCTTTATTAATTTCACATGGGTCTGTGATGGGGCCAAGCTACTCAAGAACTCACAGGTGCAATGCATTCCTTAATTGAAAACCTACACTCTTCCCTCAATGATTTAATTTTTTTACTCTTTTCCTGAAAGTCTGAATGTTATGGCCAATAGACCTCCTAAATGCCCCATCAGCTCTTATACACAACTTATTTTATTTTCACGTGTTTTTGCTCATTATTGTATAATCAGCATGGACAGAGGTCCTCAGTGTGCACTCATGTTTATGTAATTTGTTCTCGGTCAAGACCTCCATCCCCTTGGGCAGCTCTCAGCTCTTGCTCATTTCACTTTTTGATTATACAAGTGCAGAAATTGAACTACCTCCTCCCCATCATCACACCTGTGCCCCTGCTGACCAAAACATATTCATCTAAGTCTACTGATTCAATGCATTGTTTTTTTCACTAAATTATTCACAAAATATTTTCACCAAACATTCCCAAATTTATATCACCATATGATAGTGTATCTTCCTTTCCAACTCCTCTATTTAAATCCAAGTTACATACTTATCAGCTGTCAGTAAGTATCCCAAATTCAAATAAACTCCCTTTCAAATTAATGTTACCTATTATTTATAATAATATCAAAAGTCTGGAAAATGTGCTTTTGTGTCAGTATTAGATGGCACACCAGGGATATAGGTAGCAAGAGAAGGCAGCGATATGAGAATTAGAAAGTTCACACTGAATGTCGATCCACATACTGCTTTCTTCACCATTTTAAAAAAATTTTTTTAGGGGCACCTGGGTGGCTCTGTCGTTGACAGAGAGAGACACAGTGAGAGAGCACAAGAAAGGGGAGCAGCAAAGGGAGAGAGAGAAGCAGGCTTCCCACCAAGCAGGGAGCCCGATGCAGTACTCGATCCCAGAACCCTGGCATCATGATCCGAGCTGAAGGCAGATGCTTAACCAACTGAGCCACCCAGGCGCCCTATAGCTTTACTTTTAATCATAACACCATTACATGCTTATTGGAGGAAACTAGAAAAATATAGAATACCTACAAAGATTTTGTGACAACACTTAACAGGGACTTCTAAAAGGTGGCTCAAGCCACCTGTACACAGGATTTATATGATAGAACAGTCATCCCCAGCTTTGTTCTAGACCATTTCTCCCTCCTTTTCATTGTCTCTGCCTGGGGCCACATTCTGGAAAAGGAAGTGGAAGGAAGGCCATGCTCACATAAGAATGAGCCAATGATTCTCTTTGATATCTTCTAAGCACCCTTTTTTTTTTTTTAAAGATTTTATTTATTTTTTTGACAGAGAGAGACACAGCGAGAGCAGGAACACAAGCAGGGGGAGTGGGAGAGGGAGGAGCAGGCTTCCCGCAGAGCAGGAAGCCCAATGTGGGACTCGATCCCAGGACCCTGGGATCATGACCTGAGCCGAAGGCAGACGCTTAATGACTGAGCCACCCAGGCGCCCTCTTCTAAGCACCTTTTATCACAAGTCCTTAGCACAAGGGTTGCTTGAACAAAAAGGCTACTGGTATGAAAGGAATAAGTTCTAAGGATCTAATTTGTCATGTGTGACTGTAGTGGATAACACTGTATTGTATAATTGAAATATGCCAGGAAAGTAGAACTGAAATATTCTCTCTCTCACACATACACACAAAAGCAAAAATATGGAGTGATGGATGTGATAATTAACTCAATGGGGAAATCCTTTCACAATGTAGACATACATCAAATCATCATATTGTACACTTTAAATATCTTACAATTTTGTCAATGATACCTCGATAAAGCTGGAGGAAAAAAAAGAAGAAAAAATAGAGTAAACAACATGGGTATCATAATCCGCTATGGAGCTATAGCCATTGTTGACATCTCTTTTAGTCTTTTGTCTAGTTAGATAGGCTAAAAATTATATTTTAACTGCTTCTTTTTTGGGGGGGGGGTAATAATTGGTATTTTCTTCCAAGTCTGGGACTAGCATGAGGCAAGTGAGATGTCTAGGGCACGAAATTTAGGAGGCACTCATTCTCGGGATTCTGTAGAGTCAGCATTTATATGACCCTGAGAGTTAGTATTTTCTTAAATTTTGTGCTGTGGCACCTCTATTCCCTGCCCTGTTTCTTTCTACGATTTCTCCCCCACTTTCAGGCTGTGACAGCAGGAAGAGAACAGCATGTCTGTTCCTCGCTTGGTAGTTTCAAAATCCTTAAGGAATGGAAATGGCTCAAAATATAGTTAACGTTTGGGAGGGGAAAAAAAACAGAATAATGTAAGAGCCAACTCCTGTCTTGTTACTAAATATGATTCTACAAGTAGAGAGGAAAGGAGCAGCGGAAGGGAAACAGGAAAATGATGGAAGTTTAAATAGAGACAAATCCTTGCAACTTGATCACCCCTGGGCAGACCACAGGGACCAACCTCCCAAGGCACACCGTGCTCCTGCACAGCCTGAGCGTAGCAGAAATGACAGTGGGATCTACAGATGTCTTGAGAGTAGGAATGAGGGACATTCCTCAACAGTGAACTGCTCAGGCCTGATAACCCAGGGATCCAATATCTGGATGGTGTGAGGATGAGTCCTACTAAATTCCCCAAAGGCTCCTGGAACTTAGATGCAACTTGAAGGAAAGAGGGTGGTAGAGGAGACACACAATTTGATCAAGATTAAATTGTCACCACCCTAGGGGAATGGAGACTTACAAGAATAATTATACAGGAAATTATATAGGAGAGAAAAAAATGTAATGGCTTTTTGCCTATTTGAACATGTTCCCTAAGGTTTGTACCCATCATGCAAGCACAGAATGACCCCTTACATGCTTCATATCATATGCCCGTGGGATATGAGTGGCCAAGTGAAGGGATGAAGTTATATGGCAAGGATTCAGTCTTTCAGAAGACAGGAGATCCTCTCAAGAGCTCTCTTAACACTACATCTTTCTTTATCTTCTCAACCTTACCTACTCAATACCCATACTACTTTCTCCAGTTAATGTGCTCTCCACTTCCAACTTTTTGCTTAGTATCTTATGTGCCCTCCAAAACGTAGCACATAAGACCATGAAGCTGTAAGCACTCTTTGTTGGTGTCACCTGAAGAGGGTTCTGAGGGGATCTGAGCAGGGTATCTGGGTTTTCACCGTGCCTGGCAACAAACATAGTCTTTGAGGACTGCTTTGAGTCATTCTGAGCATGATACTCCGTTCATCCTTGTTTTATGGTTTGTTGATTTGTTGCTTCTTTCTTTTTCCTTTTGTTGTTGTTTTGTTTTGTTTTTGCTAATTTATATCCACCCTCCTTATGTTTCTATATGAAACAATAAAAACTTTCAAAATGTCTTAAACAAAGGGGTGCCTGGGTGGAGCAGTAGATTGAGCAACTGATTCCTTGTTTCAGCTCAGGTAATGATCTCAGGGTCATGAGATCCAGCCTTGTGTCGGGCTCCACACTCAGCATGGAGTCTGCTTGAGATTCTCTCTCCTTCTCCCCCTGCCCCTCTTTCGCATGCTCTCTCTCTTTCTCTAAAATAAATAAATAAATCTTTAAAAAAAGTCTTAAACAAAAACAAATACCAGATAGTCCAAAGACATATCTATAAAAGGAAACCACAAAAGTCCATGGTCAAAGGCTTCAGAGCTGCTTTGGGAAGGTAGGAGCTTGAGAAGGTTAAAGTGCTGTATGGAAGAAAATGGAAATAATTTGTTTTTTATGTTTTTTTCCCCCCTTCGGAGAGGGCAAGCACAGAGGAGAGAGGAGTGAGTACAGAAACAAGAGATGTAGCCAAAAGTGTCCTGAGAACAAGAGTGCCTGATGTCTGATTGTGAGATGCTTCTGTGGCTCTACCTTCCAAAACATTCCTTGTGGACTGCTACGTACTCAGAACCTCGGGTAAGCAGAAGCCATTTTTGGTATGAAAACTAAGAAATGGATTGAAGACAGGGTAGAGATGCAGGAACAGCCTCACGCTGCACGATGGAGAGCAAGAATTCAGTTGGAGGCTGCCAGAGCCTGCCCGGCCATGAGACCGTAACTCCATAGGGAATTCACAGATCTCTTGGCCAGGGCACTGCGTTTCCTTTTCCCCACGCCATGGAATATGAACCTTCAGGCCGGTCTTATGGGACTACACTAGGGAAGCTCTTGATGAGATACTTTTACAAAATCATATGCAGCCGTAACGTGGAAGAATTTATGTGCGTTGTGTGAAAACACAAAACAAGAAAGAGACAGAAGTAGCACCAGAACCCAGACATTAAAGGTCTTAGTGTGGTCTTCTCCTTTTTACCTTACTGTTCCCAACAGTTTGCAATGGCAGGCACAGGGTTACTGCATCTGAGGCTTCTCTGAAAACCTTAATAATGAACCTGGGAGTCTGAAAAATGGGTTCGCTGAAACCCTCTCAGCCTCATACATGTCTGAAAAGCTGTTCACTCACTCACATTGGCTTGACCCCAAGCTGCCCTATGCACTTTGTAAAACTGGCTGGCTAAAGTTTCCTTTTCTATAATGTGTTAAATTTCTTCTAGTCCATCTTTCTTTGTAAAGGCTTAACAAGCGTTGATATTAAGGAAAAGTGAGCTAGTCATGACCTGAAAACTTTTAGAATGCTACAGAGCAATTCCTGAGACCAGGAAGTCTCTCTGTGTTCTATTGAAAAAGGAAAGGGGGGCGCCTGGGTGGCTCAGATGGTTAAGCGTTTGCCTTCGGCTCAGGTCATGATCCCAGGGTCCTGGGATCAAGTCCCACATCGGGCTCCCTGCTTCTTGGGAACCTGCTTCTCCCTCTGCCTCTCTCTCTCTGTCTCTCATGAATAAATAAATAAAATCTTTAAAAAAAAAAAAGAAAGAAAAAGGAAAGGGATTGGAGTTCTCAAGAAATAGCCACTGTGATTGGGGATGTAAGGCATATGAAAGCTGGAAAAATCATAGGAGCCAGGCCAGCAGTTTATAATCTGTCTTTCAGAATTAAAGAGGTTACTGAAGGGGCACCTGGGTGGCTCAGTCATTAAGCATCTGCCTTCGGCTCAGGTCATGATCCCAGGGTCCTGGGATCGAGTCCCACATCGGGCTCCCTGCTCAGCGGGAAGCCTGCTTCTCCCTCTTCCACTCCCCCTGCTTGTTTTTCCTTTCTTGCTATCTCTCTCTATCTCTGTCAAATAAATTAAAAAAAAAAAAGAGGTTACTGAAGATTTTTAAGTAAAAAAAGTAACATTAATTCTTGAAAGATCACTGGCTCCAAAGTGCAAAACAGATCAAAGAGAAGCCAGGTGTCATAGCTCAGATTTCTATAACAAAATACCATAGACTGTGTGGCTTAAACAACAGACATTTATTTCCCACTATTGTGGAGGCTGGGAAGTCTGAGATGAGTGCCAGCATAGTCAGGGTGCAGATGGCTACCTTCTTGTGGTGTCCTTACATGGGTTGGGGGAGGAGAGAGAGGACTAATCCCATCATGAAGACCCTACCTTCATGACCTCATTTAAACATAATTACCTCCCCCAAACCCCACCTCCTAACACCATCACATTGGACTTCAACATAAGAGTTTTGTGGGACACAAACATTCATTCCATAATCAGGGAATAATTTCTTAAGGAGGCTGTTGCAATAATTCAAGAAGGAAAGATGTAGTTCTTTTGGAGTGAGATTCTCACAACTATCAAAGATCTGAATGAGACATTAGGAAAATAGAGATTGAATGATTTCCTTATCGATTACTTCAGATACATAGATACCTAAAAGAAAAAGTGAGCCTTTGTGGACTTAGCCTAACTGTTGAGCGCCAAATGTGATAGTAAGGTATACAGGATATTAAAGCTGCCCAGACTTGTGACCGCCCTGACATAGTCCCCCTACCTGGGGTGTCAAACACAGGTGACAACTCATGTTCTCGGAGTTTAGGCTGGAAACATTAATGATGATCCAAGATGATCTCATCTTGACATCTTTTTATGTTTGCAAAGACCCTGTCTCCAAATAAGGTCACATTCACAGGTTCTAGTGTTAGGACATGGACATATCTTTTGGGAGGCCACAACCAAACCCACTATAGATATTCTAGTGCAGTAGTTCTCAGAGTGAGTCCATGATTTTCTTTTTCTTTTCTTTTTTTTTTTAAAGATTTTATTTATTTATTTGACAGAGAGAGACACAGTGAGAGAGGGAACACAAGCAGGCGGAGTGGGAGAGGGAGAAGCAGGCTTCCTGCTGAGCAGGGAGCCTGATGTGGGGCTCGATCCCAGGACCCTGGAATCATGACCAGAGCCGAAGGCAGATGCTTAACACCTGAGCCACCCAGGTGCCCCAAGTCCATTATTTTCATAATAATACTAAGACATTATTGGCTTGTTACATGGGGTTGATATTGGCACTGATGGTACAAAAGAGTAGTGGGCAAAACCGCAGTTTTCTTAGCATGAATAATGCATTGACACTAACTGCACCAGAGAAGGCGGGGTGGGGACAGTGTGGCGAGAGAGGAGAAGTGGAGAAACAGGTCTCTTCTGGAGCTGGGTCTATGGGAGCCACAGTGGACCCTGGCAGGACTAAGCAGGAACAAACAGCTGAGGCCGAGGCAAAGTGGCAGCTCTGGTTGAGCGGATAGGGATATGCATTAGAGTAGCCTAAAAGCAGGCATCAGAGAATCTGTTATCAGAGACTGGGGGTTCAGAAGAAATGACCCAGCCCTTGTAACAGTCATGGTTACCAGACAGGGCCTCTTTTCCCCAGGTACAAGTTTTGGGAGACCTAGGGTATAAGATAAAGATATAGTCACCGTGACAAATTTCAAGTTTAGTGGCAATCTGCTCTTGTAACACATAGATGTGCAGAGGCTCGGGGCTGAGGGCAGACTTGCTTGGGTTTTGTCTTAGCCTGGGTTTCTCCAAGGGCAAGGATATGGGTGCAAGTAGTTAGTCAGAAAGTGATCCCTGGAAGGGTGGTAGTGAGACAGTGAGACCTGGAAGGAAGGAAAGCAAGAAAAGGGGCCATTAATGAGTGAGTTACTACTGGGGGCAACTGGGGCTCAGTCACTCCAGGGACTGTACAGAATACTTAGGACTGTCTCACAGAGAGGCAAGGAAGCTGGCGTATTTATCTACCAATCCTGAACCTCTTTGGTTGAAGGTTGCTCTTGGGCGCTCAACCTCACAGCAGCTTTCATTGTCAGGGAAAACCGTGGGGAGAGAAATGCAGGAACTGAATGTATAGAGCTCTCCATAGGTGGGGGTACCGAGAGTTTTGAATCTCTTTTCCCTGGTTTATTAGTTATGTGACTTTTGTTCTCTGTGCTTCAATGTCCCCATCTATGGAAGCAGGATGATAGTAATCGAACCTTATAGGGTTTCCATGAGAATTAAATGACAAAAGGCATGTATGTGAACTGCTTAAAAAATTCCTAGGAACAGCCTTGGTAATACGGTTATCATGGGTCTGCCTGGATGGCTCAGTGGATTAAGCGTCCAACTCTTGGTTTTGGCTCAGGTCATGATCTCAGGGTTGCGAGATCCAGTGTCGGTCTCTGGGCTGGGAATGAAGCCTGCTTAAGATTCTCTCTCCCTCTCCCTCTGCCCCCCACAAATAATAGTACAGTTATCATGTAATCTCTGCATTGTTCATTAAACTGATTTGTTAAATTAATTACATTTACCTCTTTCTTGTACTTTAGAAAAGTGATCATTTATATGGTGTTAGTTGCTTTTTTTTTAAGCAGTCTAGTGGGTTTTTTCTTAAAAGATTTTTCAGTTTCTTTAGTGTTTACAATTGTGAATTTCTTCCTATCATTCATCATTATTTGTTAGCTGTGTAGTCTTTTTTTTTTTTTTTTAAGATTTTATTTATTTATTTGACAGAGAGAGAGAGAGAGACAGTGAGAGAGGGAACACAAGCAGGGGGAGTGGGATAGGGAGAAGCAGGCTTCCCGCTGAGCAGGGAGCCCGATGTGGGGCTCGATCCCAGGACCCTGAGATCATGATTTGAGTTGAAGGCAGACGCTTAACTAACTGACTGAGCCACCCAGGTGCTCCTACATCTTGTACATTTTAGATGAACTTCAGCTTATTAAAATGGTGATTGGAACACATCATTGTCAAAATAACTACAGGGAGATTTAGGTAGTTCTGGATGCCAATAACCTCAGTAATTTCAGGTTTTCCTGAATTTCTTCTATTCTCACTGTTTCAAACTTACATTTGAAACTTACTCTTTTTGGGGCACCTGGGTGGCTCAGTTGGTTAAGTGTCTGCCTTTGGCTCAGGTCATGATCTCAGGGTCCTGGGATTGAGCCCCACATCGGGCTCTCTGCTCAGCGGAGAGCCCGCTTCTCCCTCTCCCTCTGCCCGCCACTCTCTGTCCCTGCCTGCCACTCTCTGTCTCTGCCAAATTTTATTTATTTATTTGACAGAGAGAAACACAGTGAGAGAGGGAACACAAGCAGGAGGTGTGGGAGAGGGAGAAGCAGGCCTCCAGCTGAGCAGGGAGCCCGATGCGGGGCTTGATCCCAGGACCCTGGGATCATGACCTGAGCCTAAGGCAGATGCTTAATGACTGAGCCACCCAGACACCCCAAATAAAATCTTAAAAAAAAAAAAAGAAAATACAATTTTCAATATTTAAAAAGAATTACAGTTAAAGATGGTGTGGTAGTCAGCCTCCAAAATTGTCCCCATCATTGCCTCTAGTTTTCCATGCCCTAGTATAGTCCCCTCCCACATGACCTGTATGAATAATGAGACTATTGTGGAAATGATGGCATGTGACTTTTGAGATTAGGTCATAAAAGACATTGCAACTTTTTCTGTGGCCTTGGATCACTCACTTTGAAGGAGGTCCACTGCCCTGTCATGAAATCAAGCAACCCTATGGAGAAATTCATGAGGTGAGGAACTGAGGCCTTCTGCCAACAACCATGTGAATTAGATCCTCCAATACCAGTCAAGTCTCCGGATGATGCGGTTCTGGTTGACAACTTGCTGCTTCATGCAAGAATCTGAGCCAAAACCCTCCAGCTAAGCTGCTCTCAAATTCCTGGCCCACCAGAATCTGTAAGGTCATAAAAACATGTTGTTGCTTTAAACCATGAAGACTGAGGCAATTTGTGGGGCGCCTGGGTGGTGCTGTCAGTTAAGCGACAGACTCTCGGTTTCAGCTCAGGTTCTGATCTCAGGGTCATGAGATCGAGCCCTATGTTGGGCTCTGAGCTCAGCACGGAGTCGGCTTGAAATTCTCTGTCCCTTGCCTCTGCCCCTCCCACTTGTGCTCTTTCCCTCTCTCTCTCAAATAAACATATAAATTAAAAAAAAAAAGATTAAGGGAATTTGTTACTCAACAATAGGTAACTAAAACAGAAAACGAGACAGAAACTGAAGTTTCAAAACATAAACTTCATACTTTTTTCTTATCAGAAAACTCACTGCAAAATAAAGTGGAAATGTGCCATTTGGAATAAAACATCCATTCACAGGCAACTGGGCAGGAATTAATGTTGTGGGAGTCACTGGATAATCTTTGTCAGAAAAAAATTTTAAACAGTCTTTAATAAGGTGGGGAATTTAATTTTGAAAATACCAACTGGGTGGATCCTTGCAGCCTGGGCAAGAAATCACACACTAATACTGTGGTTCTCAGTGATATTTTCATGGCCTTTCTTACCACAATCTAATTCATCTTCGACACATTTGACAGGAAGACATCACTGGACTCCCTGGTAACATCAAAGCACCCAATTTTCCAATCATTCGTTGTGCAGAAAATTTTCTATTTTTCCAGGCTTTCATGGAAAATAAGATATTGGCTACCATGACAAAGCGGTATATTATTTATTTTCCTTGCTGAATGTGTGTCACAATATCTTTTTTTTTAATTAATTTATTTATTTTTAGAGAGAGAGAGAGTGTTGGGGGGCGAGGTGCAGAGGGAGAGGGAGAGAGAGAATCCCAAGCAGACTCCTTGCTGAGCATGGAGCTCAACAAGGGGCTTGATCTCAAGACCCTGAGATCATGACCTGAGCTGAAATCAAGAGTTGACGCTTAACCTACTGAGACACCCAGGTGCCCCTGGGGCAAAACCTTTTAGGGATTACAAATTCTTTTTTTTTTTAAATATTTTATTTATTTATTCATGAGAGACAGAGAGAGAGAGAGGTAGAGGCAGAGGCAGAGGGAGAAGCAGGATCCCCACGGAGCAAGGAGCCCGATGCGGGACTCCATCCCAGGACCCTGGGATCATGACCTAAGCCGAAGGCAGATGCTTAACCAACTGAGCCACCCAGGCACCCCGGGATTACAAATTCTAACAAGAACTCCCCCATGTAGGTCCCAGGAACCAGCTGAACTGGCCTGACTGCAATTACTAAACTCAATCTGTCATTTCCTGCCTCTGCATCCAGATTCTTTCTTATCTTGTGGGATTCCTTCTCTGCTTCTCCTTGCTGAAATCATGCCCCTGCTTCCATTCACCTCATTTGCTCGTATGTCAAGAAGCTTCTCTTAAATGTGCCATGTAAGAGTAAACTTTCCCACCTTGGACCATACCCTTTTACGAATGTTCCCACATTTAGCATTGTAACATATACATTTTTGGAGTTGGGAGTTTAGAGTTAAATTCTAGAAGAATTTAATTTCCTTCTGGATTTGAATTACACTTTATAGAGCTTAGCTCAAATTCTTAAAAATGGCAGGAGACGGCAGGGGGGCACCTGGGTGGCTCAGTGGGTTAAGTGTCTGCCTTCGGCTCAGGTCATGGTCCCGGGGTCTTGGAATCAAGCCTCGTATCAGGCTCCCTGCTCTGTTCCTCCCCCTGCTCCTGTTCTCTCTCTCTCTCTCTCATAAATAAATAAAAATCTTAAAAAAAAAAAATGGTAGGAGACTTGAAGGTATTTCCCAGTTGAAGGGTTATACGAGTAAGGTTTTCTGCACCTCAGGGACATTCTAGGAATTTAGGAGAGCTGATGCCATTGGTGGTACAGAGTTGGGCAGAGCCCTCCTGATAGGCAGAGTCACAGAAACTTCACAACCTACGGTGCACCTTCAACCCAATCCCCAGTTTAACTCCTAGCCCCCTTCTTCAGCAAAGCATTCCCCTCTTTGAGAACCCACCTTTGAGTTTTTTACATCAGAAACCAGTGAGAAAATATTTACTCACAGAAATAATTTTACAAGTATCACTGAGACAGGTAAGTCTACTTCATCATTTATTAATTTCCAGAGCAATCTATAAATATATATATTCAAATATGTTTGCTACATTTATGAAGTCTTTTCACCTTCTAATGGACTTAATTTGATCTTTACCAAAAAGAAAAAAAAGTCTCTGGTGGTGAGTGATGGGATTAGATTTTGCCCTACTTATAAGTTAATAACTTAGCCTGTTGCTGTTTCACAGATTCTTGGGTCAGAGACAAAGAACTCTTTACCCATGACACATGTTTGCAATGATTCCCACTTTGCCTCCCAGATCTCGTGAGGGTTGAGTTACAGGAGAGAAACAGAGGTTGGGGAACTCTTCATTTTATAGCAAGCAGTAAGCAAACCTGTTCTTTGCCCTTGAGGGAGACATTATTTCACCCCTCAAAGTTGCGTGCTGCAAACATAACCCTGAGAAGTAACCCAAGTAAAGAGTGGTCAAGGTCTTGCATTCTTGGCATACCCATTAAGACTTAGTGAGATTCATGGAGGAGTATCTCTTTCAACAATCATTATTAATTCCCTTTATTTAAACTGAAACACTGAAGCCCAGAGAAGTCAATAGATCACTTTATGTACACACGACTAGTAATATCAGAGCTTCTGTTTTCTTATTCTAAATTGGTGCTACTTTCAATAGACCTGCACTATCTAAACTTTAAAATATTTTATTAATAATTTTTTATTTTGATAACAGATCTAAACAATTATTTAGATATTAATAAAATATTAAATATAATAAATAAAATTATTAAACATAACCTTTTAAAACATTATCACTTATGATTATTAAATGTTATTTTAAAATATTATTATATAAAATACTATGAAATATAATTTATATATTCTAAATATAACTTCACCCATTTCTTTTTTTTTTAATTTATTTTATTTATTTGAGAGAGAGAGAGCACATGGGGTGGGGGCAGAGGGAGAGGGAGAGAAAGAATCTCAGGTCAACTCCCTGTTGAGGGTGGAGACCACCACGGGGCTCAATCCTACAACCCATGAGATCCTGACCTGAGCTGAAATCAAGAGCCAGACAACCAACTGAGCTACCCAGGTGCCCCTAACTTCACCGGTTTCATTTCCCTTTTAAAATGTGGCTACTAGACAATTTTTAATTATATTTATTTTATGATCACATATATATTATATTATATTTCAATTGGATAACACTGCAATAACTCTTTTATCCTTTATTTTCCTTTTAGTCCTTTGTTCCTAAAAATTGTCCCCATTTTTCAGTAGTTCTAACATACATATTGCAAATGCACCATGTACTAATCTTAAGTACACAACTTGCTGAATTTTTACCCATGCATATTTTGTTATAATTGAATAAGGAAAGGGTTAAGGTAGGGGAAAGGTAGGGGGCCCCTGACTAGGCTCTGAAACTATTTCTAGCAGGCAGAAGCACTAAGTCAGAGTGAACAAGAGATAAGGAAACAGACCAGCTGGTCCTAAATATTAGGGAGTATTTTTCTTTGGCGGCTACAGTGTATCACAGAAAATGGCCAAACCTCAAAGAATTAAGTCAATAAGGGTGTTATCAATAGTCTATGCTCAAACCAAGACAGCACAAGAAACTCAAGGCCATAAGCTTCCCAGGCAGTTCTCAATAAAGACTGCCACTAAAAGCCCTCAGTGGCAACCCATTCGGGACCCCTCTCACTTTAGAGAGCTTCTTTGCTTTCTGCTCTCACCTTCACGTTCACTTCACTTCACCCTTTTGTGTCTGTGAGATTCATTCTTCGACTTTGTGAGACAAGAACCCTGCAATCCTGTAACATAATCACCACTCAGATCAAGATGCAGAATGTTCCCTCTTAGTCAATATCCACTGACTCCCATTCTTTGTGATAACTTATATTACCATTAGTAAATTTTCCCTGCATTGGAACTTCATATAGAATCACTCTTTTGTGTCTTGTGCTCAACATAGCTTTTTTTTTTTTTTAAGATTTTATTTATTTATTTGAGAGAGAGAATGAGATAGAGCATGAGAAGGGGGACGGTCAGAGGGAGAAGCAGACTCCCTGCTGAGCAGGGAGCCCAAAGCGGGACTCCATCCCGGGACTCCAGCATCATGACCTGAGCTGAAGGCAGTCGCTTAACCAACTGAGCCACCCAGGAGCCCTCAACATAGTTTTTTTGGGACTCATCCTCATTGTTGAGTGAATCAATAGTTTATTTTTTATTGCTTTGCAGAATTCCGTTGTATGGCTTTATTTCCAGTTGGTAGGCACCTGGGGTGTTTCCAGTTTAGGCTATTTTGAATAAAGTTGCTCTGAACATTTGTGTACATACTTAACCTCTGAGGAGGGCTGTGATCTACCTTTGGTAAGTCATCTAATGCCCCTCTCCCACTCTAGTATTTTAACATAGTGCCCTACTTGATGGATATTTATTGAAGTACGGTTTCAAACTAGCAGTGATTTGTCTCTTAGTCTTCAAATGGAAAATAAAGTCCAATGTCATAACAAAGTCTGCTCATAGTTTCCACTATCATCACAAATAATGAACAAATAGGTCAGGAAGTCAGTCTCCTGTACTTAAATGCTCTATTTCAGTCTTGTTGCCAGTTAAAAATAGACTTGTGCTACCAGATACATTTTAGTGACTGCTTAGGAAAGAATGTAGATGTTTCCTACACTGTTTTTTCCCTAAGATTCCTACCCATTTCCTTCATCTCCTTATCTTTTTCTTTTTAATAGTAATTCAGAGGTGTGCCTGGATGACTCAGATGGTTAAATCTCTGACTCTTGGTTTCAGCTCAGGTTATGATCTCAGGGCTGTGAAATCGAGCCCCACATCAGGCTCCACACTCAGCACAGAGTCAGCTTAAGATTCTCTGCCTCTCCCTCTGCCCTTCTCCCTGCTCACATGCTCTCTGTCTCTCAAAATAAATAAACAAATAAACAAACAAATAAATAAATAAATAAATAAATAAATAGTAATTCAGAGAAAGGCAGGTTCTAAGTGGAAATATTATAGAGACATTCAAAGAAAGTCTATGTTACACAAGGAGGGTTATTATTTTGGTAGTTAATGAAAAAAATTTTTTTCATTTTCTTTCCTTTAAGATTATGTATTTGGGAGACCACAGAAGCCAGACATCCTTGGTTTTAATCATGCATCTGAAACCAACTAGAGACTTAACCTCTAAGCCAAAGCTTTCTTGTCTCTAAAATGGGGATTCAATACCTTCCATATAGGATTGCTTAGAGGATTGAAAGACCTAGCATAAGTCAAGCTGAGCTCTTCAGGCAACAGCCTTTGTGAAACTGAGTTCTCATTGGACACATGCCTTCTTCCTATATGAGCTGCTGTTTGTTTCCTGTTCTTTGTCTCTCTGAGAACTTGGGTTTTGTCAGGTATCTGTCTACCAAGTTTCCTAAACTGTGTGCTCAGGCACGCCAGGGTGCTGCAGCAAGCTCACCTAGAGCAGTCCAGGATATTTTAAATTTTAAAGGGAAACAGTGACACCTGGCATCTGTCAGAACTATACTGGCTCCAGGAAGTTCACAGTTTCAACATTAAATTGTGGTACATTTCTACCATTGATGTCATATCTTTGCAAGGCTGTTTTCTGTGCTTCATGGAAATCTATGTACAACAGAATGAAGATGGCAGAATCAATCCCATTTGAATCCAAGGTTTGAGAAATTGCACAGTGACCAAGAGGTACAGACATCTCGTAAGTACCTAAGTGTGGTTATTGAAAAATAAAATAAAAAATGTATTTTTCTCTGGGTGCCTGCATGGCTCAGGGGGTTGAGCATCCAACTTGTGCTTGTGTCTTTCTGCTCAGGTCATGATCAGGTCATGAGATGGAGCCCTGCCTTGGGCTCCGCTCTCAGCATGGAGTCTCCTTGGGATTCTTTCCCTCTTCCTCTCCCCCCTCCCCACCCGGGGATTCTCTCACTCTCAAATAAATAAATCTTTAGAAATGTATTTTTCTCAATTTCTGTGTATTATTTTTCATAAGGCTACTAAGTTCATTAAGTTTTTTGGATCTTACTATTCAGAAGGTGGTATTTCTTAGGTTTGTTGGTTTTTTTTTTATCTAGAGGTATGTGAAAAAAATGACTGAGATACTAAGTGCTGTGAGCTAGAAAGTCTGAGAACTTTCTGTTCTAATGATGTTTAACCTAGGATAGACAACAGTGATATAGAGAAATATGTAGATTTTGTAGTGTTGCAACAGTCAAGACTACATTTTGTAGATAAACTTTTCCCCCAGGAAACCCCTTCTTTAATTAATTAATTCCTATGTACCCTCAAATCTCAATTTAAATATAACCTCTTGCAGGAAGCCTTCCCTGATTTACAACTGTCCTACTCCCATTCGCAGCGCCACCTAGATAAGGAACCTCTCATCTAGGCTTCCCAAAACCCTTTGCTTATCCCATTGTAGCATCCTGGAAATATTTTTTTTTTTTTCTTCTCTATTTGAGTTTGTTGTGGGTGGAGATTTAAATGAACTTTGTATCTATGGAATCTGGCAATCTCTGGCATGTAACAAGTGGTCAGAAGATATTTGTTGATAAATTAATGAAACACACACAGGTTTATATGGGTAATAGTAACCAGTGTTTACTAAGCATTTTATAGGTACTTCCAGGGTTATTCAAATGACATCTTATTATCTTATAACTTGAAGACTGTTTAGTTTTTTTGTGACTTGAAGATCATCTAGTGTGATCCCTGAGTTCAGAAAGGTGAATGGAGGGCTAGGAGTAGCAGTCACTTTTGTCTAAAACTAATAACCCTGACCATACTAAATCCGGTGGAGAACGTGGAGCAACTGGATCTCTCAAGCACTGCTGGTGAGGGTGTAACATGGTCAAGCCACTTTGGACAACAATTTGGCAGTTTCTCCTCAAGTTAAATACACGCCTATCTGAAGACCTAGTAATTCCAGTCCTCAGTGTTAATCCAAGAGAAAAGAAAACATGTGCCAACACAATGGCTTACACACTAACGGTTATAGCAGCTTTATACATAATTATTAAAAAGATGGAAACGCAAAGGTCTATACACAGGTGAATGGGTCAACAATTGTACTGCTTCCATACAATGGACTTCTACTCAGCAATAAAGAGGGACTACTGAAACACCAACAGTACTGGGTAAATCTCAAAACATTATGCTAAGGGGAAGAAGTCTGGCTCAAAAGAGTACAGACTGTATGAAGTGATGTGATGTTAAAGAACGGGAAAAACTACGCTAAGGTAATAGAAATTAGATTAGAATTACTTGGGAGGGAGTGGTTATTGACTGGGAAGTTCCTGGAACTTACCAGAGTAGTGGGAATGTGCTACATATTCGTTGGTGCTGTGGTTACCCTGGTGAATACATTTGCCAAAAACTCATAGACTGTACACTTAAAATACGTGTGTCTTATTCCATGTAAATTAAACCTCAGTTAAAAACAACAAAAAAAATTACATGGTGACCCAATCAACCATGGTGACTGGAAGCAGGGGTCATGGTGTTCTTTTATGAGGAAGTGTATTCTTACAAGGTTAAAAAAAAAAGTGTGGAGATGGGGAAGGGGGATTTCCAAGTACCAGAAACTTGCCCAAGTACTGACTTCAAGCAGAAGAAAACTTGGAAGCGTTCTCTATCTTACAGAGTTGAGGGAAGGACGCTGCGATAGTAGATGCCCGATATGGGCCAGCCTCTAGAAAGGTGCTGATCCAGTTGGACCCCAACTCCCGCCAGGGGTCCCACTATGCCCAGCGGCTTCCTCGGGAGCAGCCGCCGCCGGCAAGTTGCAGTCGGGAGGGGAGGGCGCTCGCCGGCGTCGCGCTGACGTCACGCGCGTGCTGACGTCGTCGGCGGCCGCGGCCTCTAAAGCGGGCTGGGTTGCGGGGGGCGCCGAGTTTGAGTAGTTTGGGGGCCGCTCGGCGCCTGGCGCTAGTCCCGCCGCCCGCCGCACCCCGTGAGCCGGGCGTCGGCCGCACCGAGCGCGTCCGGCCCGTTCCCGCGGGGACCCGCGCTGGCGGCTGGGCGGCGCTCGGCAAAAGTTGGTCCCTCACGGGCGGGCGGCCATGGAGCCCCGCAGCATGGAGTACTTCAGCGCCCAGGTGCAGCAGAAGGACGTCGGCGGCCGCCTGCAGGTCGGCCAGGAGCTGCTGCTCTATCTCGGCGCCCCCGGCGCCATCCCGGACCTGGAGGAGGACCTGGGCCGCCTGGGCAAGACGGTCGATGCGCTCACCGGCTGGGTGGGCTCGAGCAACTACCGGGTAAGCGGCGGCGGCGGCGGCGGCGGCGCGGCCGGGCCGGGCACGCCCTCTCCGGCCAGCCCTTTAATCCCGGACGCGCGCGACCAGCCAGGCGAGCCCCCGGGGTGCGCCTGGCGCCTCGGAACCGCCCCGTGAAGGGGAAACCTGTAGGCTCAAGGGTCCCTGGACGCGAGTCGGGGACTTAGTTCCCACCAGGACCAAGATTTTCCCCAGTTGTGAACAATGACAAATTCAGCGATTCCGTGACACAGTGCGGAGTTTTTTTGGCATTAGGACACAATGTTTAATCAGCTATTTAAAAAATCATCGATACTTTGCATACAGAAAGCGCTCGAAGACTTTTTGCATTTGTACGTATCTTGTAAACACTGTTAGACCAAGACATAGAACATTAGGATACAATTTTTAAGTTCAAAAGAGTGTCAATTAATTCCTCTTAATTAGTGCTTTTTATCTTACTTGTTTCTTTTTTTCTTTTTAAAATTTTGAGTCTGGAAGGTTGTGCTCTTCGTCTCTAAGGGATCTTTAGAGCTTAATCAGGTGCCTGATTGCCTGATTAAGTTTACCGTTAAATCTAATACAAAGGTGCTGACCCCGGGGCATTATGTATTTGTTTTTCATTTATTGTCGACGGAAAGTAGTTGAACGCTTCCTGTTAATTTGTTTTGCTGCAGTTGAGGATTGACTCGGATTTGAAACCTGTGTACTAGTAGGTGACCTAGTGAAACGTGTCCCAGTGGATTAGTTGATGATGAAAAAAAATTACGAGTTACAAGAAGAATGAGTGTTTTTGAAGAGCTGGTAGTAGGCAGGCTGTAATGTAGCCAAGTTGAGAGACCAGGTAAATATTCTGTACTGAGCCTGTACTGTAGTTTTTAGCAGTTATTTTTCTTTCTAGTCTTCTGGTGGCAGTGTTGCTTTAAAATGCTGGCTCAAATCTACGGATGAAGTGATTTTTCTAAGTAATTTATGCTTATAATCCTGCGAATAGGCTGTACTTTGAAAGCTTTATTGTCCTAGAGTAGAAAGTCAAACTGCAATTATTGTGCAGATTTAATGGTGAAACTTACATGAGTCTTGGAAGGGGTTGACTTTTACAAGGATAATAAACCCTATGGGAATTAACCACCTTGATGCTCTATTACATACTATTTCATTATTTTTTAAAACTTTAGAAAACGTTAATATTGAATAATATATCAACTGTTTGGGAGGTTATTATTTCTTTGGGAGAAACAAGCTAAATTTACTTACACTGTGAGGACATATGCACACTCAAGATAATTGATTTTATGTTGCAACATAGGCTGTTGTAGAAAGTCAGCTCTTTGGTAATGCTTGCTCCCCTTCCCAAGTGAAGGGTGTCACCTACGCTGGCCATAGGGAGTTGGCTTTGGACCATTTCAATCTTCAGATATACCATCGTGTCACCTTCTACGTCAGCCATGGTGAGTTGGCTTTGGACCATTTCACTCTAAAGATGTACCTTCAGTGAATGGCATTTGACCAGTCCCATCTCTTGAAACACATCTCTTGGCTTCTGTAATACCACAATATCCTAGTTTTTCTTTAATGTCTTTAAGCACTACTACTTAGTGCTGTATTTTCCTTTCAACTGGTCCCTAAGAATTAGAATCCATCAGGGATCTGACCAGGTTCTCATCTCTTTACTACACATTCTCTCCATGCTCCTTACTAGATACTGTAGCCTGAGACAGTTTACACAATCAGAAGAAAACTGCCGCAGGCTTCCACAACCTTACCTACACACGCCCTTGTAGCTGTGCTGTCTGTATATTCTACCTTCTTCTCTGTTTCACTTACTGTATCAATTCCACTACATGAATTTTAGATTCCATGGTCTCTTGCCTACTTAAGGCCATTAATTCATCAATTCTACTTTCTCCTTCTTGAGTCATTAGTTCTCTTCTTTCTACTGGATGCTGTATATAAAACCTTTTCTGACGTTGTTAGAGGGCGTTTGGGTTAGTTTCTTGCTTGGGTTTTATAAACTAAGTTACCAAACTAGGTCATCATTTTTTACCCAAGGTACAATAACACATATTTAAGTCTTTAGGAAAAAAAGCGTATCATGGAATTTTTTGAACATACACACAAATAGAGAATTGTACTTAAATTTCAAAATATGCTGAACAAAATACAGTTTTCTTCAGATTTGATACTACTTTAGAATTTGAATATCTTAATAACCATCATTACTTCCAAAAATTTGAGTGATTATACTATATGTTGGGTATTGTTCTAGATACTGAGGATCCAGCTGTGAACAAGACTAGTAAATCTCATTCATTTAGCTTCATTTGGATATTTATTGAGTACGTACCATGAGCAGGCACTCTTCTAGGTACTTCAGATACAATAGTGGGAAAACAAAAATCCTTGCCTTTGTGGACTTAGATTCTAGTGGGGGTAGAGGAATACCCACAGATGAGTAACTAGAATCTATAATATGTTAGAGGTGGTAAGTACTTTGGAGAAAAAAAGCAGTGAAGGGAATAGGGAGTGTTGGGTAGGATGCAGGTAGTCAAGAAAGGGAGGTGAAATTTGGGTGTAGACGTGAAATAAATATAGGAGTGATGGATGATTTAGGCAGAGGAAACTGCAAATGTGGAGGCCCTAGTTCTGTGGAGGAACATAAAGGACAACATGGCTAGAGTTTATAAGTGAATGATGTGTTAAGAAAGATGAAATTGGGGAGGCAGGTGGAAAGAGCCTTATAGGATTTTATTCAAAGTCAGTGGAGGGTTTTATGTAGAGGGGTGGCTGCTTTGTGGAGAGTAGATTGTAAAGATGGCAATGTTGAGAAGTGCAAGATTTTGAGATACACTTTGGTGATAGAGCCAGTGGGACCTCCTGTTGGGTTGAGAGAGAGGAATTAAGGATAATTACCTTTTTTTTATTTTTATTTTTTAGATTTTATTTATTTGAGAGAGAGAGACAGAGATAGAGAGAGAGCACAAGTGGGGAGGAGAGGGAGAAAGGCTCCCCACAGAGCAGGGAGCCCGATGCGGGACTCGATCCCAGGATCCTGGGATCATGACCTGAGCCGAAGGCAGACGCTTAAGTGACTGAGCCACCCAGGCACCCGATAATTGCCTTTCTTGAGCACCTCTCATATACTTGGCAAATTGATGGAGGAGTACTTGAACCTAGGGAGGTTGAGATTTTCCTACTCCCTTTCTTTACTTTTCTAAAACTCTTCAGTATCCTATCATTTATCAGCTCTACTTTTTTATATTGTTTATCTGCAAATGTAACAGTAAGTTGAGTCTAAAAATGGAGAAATAAATAGCATTTATATAACTATGAAGTGCTGAGCTAAGTAATATGCTAAGATTTCAAGTCTTCTCGGAATCCAAAATCACAGCCCCTTTGCCATTTGAAGGATGAGACTTTCCAATGTCAGCTTCACCTTGATTGTATTTCTTATAAACTGTTAGTTTCTTAAAATATACCATTTCTTAGCTTGCTTAAACAAAAATTGTTTGAGATCTGTCTTTATATATGGACCTTGCCTATTCTTTTTTTTTTAAAGATTTTATTTATTTATTTGACAGAGAGAGAGACAACGAGAGAGAGAAGACAAGCAGGGGGAGTGGGAGAGGGAGAAGCAGGCTTCCTGCAGAGCAGGGAGCCCGATGCGGGGCTCGATCCCAGGACTGTGGGATCATGACCTGAGCCGAAGGCAGACGCTTAACGACTGAGCCACCCAGGCACCCCAACTTACAATAAAGAATGTCCACATTTTTAATTTTTTACTGTAAACGTTCTTTTACATTGTCTCCTTGCATGAGAGTTTGATTAGGGCAGTGATTCTGAACCCTGTCAGATTCAGTGCCCTCTTTTAATGTCTCCCTTATAATCCTGAAATAAAATTTATAGATAATACCGAGGACACATAATTTTTTAAAATCCCAATAATGTCCTAGCTGTACTAAAAAAGGAAAATTATATGTAATTTGTAATGGGATAAAATAGAGTTCAGTATGTAAATGCCCCATAATGGTAGCTAGATGGCTGTACCAGTACATAGTTTTGCTGTAGATGCTACCACAGCCAGTTCAGACCACTACGGGTGTGTGGTTGCTGGGGATTCAGACTCACAAGTGGCATTACTATTGGTGATTGTGATATCCTAGAACTCTAAATCCTGAACCTTATTTTTGTTGAGTACTCCAACTTAAAGAGTTTGACCACCCCAATCCAGTTAGCTTTTAACTATCCCACACTCCTCTAGTCTGAGCTTCCATTTCCTGGTCAATCAATCACACCCAGCATTCATTCTTTTTTTTTTTTTTTAAAGATTTTATTTATTTGACAGAGACACAGCGAGAGAGGGAACACAAGCAGGGGGCAGTGAGAGAGAGAGAGAAGCAGGCTTCCTGCCGAGCAGGGAGCCTGATGTGGGGCTCGATCCCAGGACCCCGGGATCATGACCTGAGCCGAAGGCAGACGCTTAACGACTGAGCCCCAGGCGCCCCTCCCGACATTCATTCTTAATTCTCTTCTCGATGTTCATACTCGTTTATGGTCGTGATTTGATAAAATGGAATCCTGGTTAATCCAACTCTGCCTACCCCCACACCTGTGGTGCCTACACCTGCAACTAAAGGTAGATGGAGAAGAACACAAAACCTCTGATTTCATTTTAAATTTCTGACCTTCAAGGGGGCCCTTATTGGTGGCTGGCAATCATACTGTATTTTCTAGTTCATTCAGTCTTAGACAAACTATTTTATATCTGTTCCGCTCCCCCTCAGACCTACCAGTATCTATTCTATATTCAGTGTCAGCTAATGGCCTTACTTGCTACTTTCCTGAGAAAATTGAAAGAATTGGAATTTCTTAAGATTCCCATTAGGGTGTGTACCCACCTCCCAGCATTTATACCCATAGCAGGCTCTCAGTGTTTGTTAAATCTAAATTAAAGCACATTTGTCCCTTGATTTACCAGCTGGAAAACTTATTTACTAAAACCATGCAAAAGAAAAGTTCTAGGCTCTGATAATTTCAAACAGGATTTTCATTTACTTGAATGGCTGGCAGCAGGACTGCTAAGTATGGCCATGTACCTTTGGGCCGCACAGCTCCAAGGAATAACAGTGTGTTGTACTACCCCCTCCCCCAGTTTAGAATAACTGTTTTTGGGTATATGTCTAGAAGTGGAAATACTGGATTATACTTCTCCTGTCTTGTCCCGCTCACTTGATCTAGAATTAATCAGTACCTTTAATTTTAAGTCATTTGTTTCCCTCCTTTTTTTGAGGGAAATAGTTTTATTATTTATATAATTACATAAAAATAACCTGTTAATTCTTTTTAGGTTTTCAATTTTGTAAGCCATCAGATTTTACTTACTTAATCTGGGCATAGAAGCTCTACTTGACAATTACTCTATCCCATTCTTTTTTTTTTTAAGATTTTACTTATTTATTTATTTGACAGAGAGAGAGAGAGAGACAGCGAGAGAGGGAACACAAGCAGGGGGAGTGGGAGAGGGAGAACGGGATTCCTGCTGAGCCGGGAGCCTGATGCGGGCTCGATCCCAGGACCCTGAGATCATGACCTGAGCCAAAGGCAGACGCTTAATGCCTGAGCCACCCAGGCGCCCCTCGTCTATCCCATTCTTTACTCATTTTCTTAGATGCTGAGTTAATTTGTGGAAAAAATGTCCTGTAAACCATTAATATTTCCTAATGAGAGGAGCATTACAGGAAGTCTGCTTCTTACAAAGAATACATATCTTTTTTTCTTTTCTACTTACGGTGGAAAACATCTGTGATTATGAATTAAGCTTATCTTCTTCCTAGATTTCAAGAATTGTTGTTAGGCTGACTTTTACATGGGAAATTCTAGTTGTGATTCTTAAATTGCAAGTAGTCATTACTATCTCGTGCATTTATTTAGCTTTGTTGTTGTTGGACAACATTTCTGATTTAAACTATTTGGAAAATTAAACATAGTGAATTAAATGAAACTCTGGCCAAGGCGACAACTTGCGTGTGATTTTATTGACATCACATTAGTTACTCAGATACGTTAAACCACCTCTCATTCAGAGGTGAAAAGGGAGAGTGAGAAAGAGAATGGGAAAATGACCCTAAAGGTTCTGGGACTTCTTGGGGTTAATAAAATTTCATAAATTTTTTTAAATTTCAGTTTTATGACTTTAAAACACCCTAAAATTTAAGCTTGGTCTTAGCCCCAAATTTGCTTTTTAGAGTTTCTGTTTTTCTGCCTGTTAAAAAATATTATTTTTGCTTTTAGTTTTTTTAATATTTTATGTTTTATACTTTTATATTTATAATTTAATATGTTTCTATTTTTGCTTTTGTATTTTATATGTACCTGTTAGAAAGTACACTAGTTTTGCTTTTATGTTTTAAAGGACCTGAATGGAGGGGCGCCTGGGCGGCTCAGTCGGTTGAGCAGTCTGCCTTTGGCTCAGGTCATGATCCCGGAGTCCCAGGATCGAGCCCCCCGTATCAGGCTCCCTGCTCAGTGGGGAGCCTGCTTCTCCCTGTGCCCCTCTCCTCTGCCCTCTGTTCATGATGTCTTTCTCTCTCGAATAAATAAATAAAATCTTAAAAAATAATAAAATAACCTGAATGGAGGCATTTGAGTTCGTAAGGAAGTGGTGGGGAGCAAATTGGAAGATAGCTCTAGTTGTTTTCTTCTCTTCTTTCTTGATGGTTTCTTATTCTACTGAAAGGACCCTTAGCCAAGATGTAGGCTAAGTTGAAAGATGTCCAAATGGAAATTCAGGAAAGTCAATTGTCTCTGGCTCCATGGTAAATTTTGATATTTGCTATATCAAATTCACCCACCATATTCTTTAAGAATGTGTTGGCTTATTATTGGGTCTTTATTTACTAACCCATGTGAATTTTAGAATCAGTCAAGTTGCACTAAAAAATTGGGGCTTTTATTGGAATTACATTGAATATCCTCTTTTGGGGGGAAGATTGGGTATCTTTTTTTTTTTTTTTAAGATTTTATTTATTTGACAGAGACACAGTGAGAGGGAACACAAGCAAGGGGGAGTGGGAGAGGGAGAAGCAGGCTTCCTGCGGAGCAGGGAGCCCGATGTGGGACTCGATCCTAGGACCCTGGGACCATGACCTGAGCCAAAGGCAGTTGCTTAATGACTGAGCCACCCAGGCGCCCCAGATTGGATATCTTTATAATGACCTCTTTTACCCATGAAAATTATTTGTGCTTTTTTTTTTTTTAAGATTTTATTTATTTTTTTGAGAGAGGGAAAGCAAGCGGGAGAGCACCAATGGAGGGAGAGGCAGAGGGAGAGGGAGAAGCAGACTCCCCATTGAGCAGGGAGCCCGATGTGGGGGCTCGATCCCAAGACCCTGGGATCATGACCTGAGCCAAAGGCAGATGCTTAACCGACTGAGCCACCCAGGTGCCCCTGTGTTTTCTTCAATATGTCTCATTAATGTTTCATTATTTTCTCCAAATAGGTCTTAAACACATTTTGTTAGATTTATTCTAATAGTTATTGAGAGTATAAATCCTATTTTTTTATTTTTAAAAAATTATGTTTTCTGATATATTGAAATGAAATGGCATTTTGGATATTGATTTTTGCGACCAACCTGCCCCGTAATTCAAAACATTTTTTCTGCAGTTTGTGGATTCTTTTAGGTTTTCTCTATAAATGGTAGTCCCTTCTCATCTGTGGGGGATACATTTCCAAGACTCCCCAGCAGATGCTGGAAACAGCAGATCGTACCTATATACACACTATGTTTTTTCTTATACATACATACCTGTGAGAAAGTTTAATTTATGTTAGGCACCATAAGAGATTAACAGCAATAATAAAGCAGAACATTTATAACAATATACTATAATAAAAGCTATATGAATGTGGTCTCTCAAAATCTCCTTGTACTATACTCACCCTTCTTGTGATGATGTGGGATAATGAAATGATGAGATGAAGTAAGGTTAATGATGTAGGCATTGTAACATAGTGTTAGGCTATTATTGATTTCTGAAGAGGATTATCTACTTCTGAACCACAGTTGACCTTGGTAACTCAGGCTGTGGAAAGCAAAACTGGGGATAAGGGGGGACTACCAGATAATAATGATAGTTTTGCTTCTTTCCAGTTCTTTAGTTTTGCTTGGTTTGGGTGCATTGGCTAAGACTCTTAGGATGAGGTTGAGTAAAAGAGTGTGGGCCTTGAGTTCTTTTGTTTCAAGGGTATGTTCATTTCACCATTAGGAATCACAGTTCCTGTAATTTTTTTTTTTTTAAAGATTTTATTTATTTGACAGAGAGGGACAGCAAGAGAGGGAACACAAGCATGGGGAGTGGAGAGGGAGAAGCAGGCTTCCTGCTGAGCAGAGAGCCCGATGCAGGGCTCCATCCCAGGACCCTGGAATCATGACCTGAGCCGAAGGCCAACACTTAACAACTGAGCCACCCAGGCGCCCCTCCTGTAATTTTTTTTAAAAAAACTTTTTACTATAAAGAATTTTGAACATATGTAAAGGTAGACAGAATAAAATAACAAATCCACCCACAACACTCATCAGTCCATGGCTAATCATGCCCCATCACTTTGTCACAAATCACAGATACATTGTTTCATCAATGAGACTTTTGATTTAGTGTCTCAAAGATAAATGTTCTTTAAAGAATTGTTGGGGTGCCTGGGTGGCTCAGGCAGTTAAGCGTCCAACTCTTGATCTCAGCTCAGGTCTTGATCTCAGGGTCTTGAGTTCAAGCCTCACGTTGGGCTCCCAACTGGGCATGGAATCTACTTAAAAAAAATTATTAAAAAATTGTTAACATAACCTCACCACCATTATCATATGTAAAAAAAAAAAATAATGCCAAATATGCAGGGTCAAATTTCCAATTTTTAAAATGTCATGCAAATTTTTAATTAGATATTTATTTGTTTATTTTAGTAGGCTCCCACCCAGTGTGGAACTCAGTGTGGGGCTTGAACTCACGACCCTGAGATCAAGACTTGAGCTGATACCAGGCGCCTGGGTGGCTCAGTTGGTTAAGCAACTGCTTTCGGCTCAGGTCATGATCCCAGGGTCCTGGGATCGAGTCCCGCATCGGGCTCCCTGCTCTGCGGGGAGCCTGCTTCTCCCTCTGCCTCTCTCTCTCTGTCTCTCATGAATAAATAAATAAAATCTTAAAAAAAAAAAAAAAAAAAGACTTGAGCTGATACCAACAGTTGGATGCTTAACTGACTATGCTACCCAGGCACCCCTTTAATTATTTCAAGAAAACTCAGGATCCAAATAAGATTTCCACACTGTGATTTGTTAATATATTAGTTTCCTGTTGCTGCTGTGTCAATTTACCATACCCTTAGTAGCCTAAGCAACATAGATTTATTTTCTTATAGTTTTGGAGGTCAGAAGTCCTAAATGGGTTTCGCTGGGATAAAATCAAGGTTTCAGCAAGATTGTATTCTTCTAGAGAACTTCGAGGAGATAATTTTCCATATTCTGGAAACTGCATGCATTTCTTGGCTTAAGACCTCTTCTGTCTTCAAAGCCAGCAGTATAGCACCTTCAAATCTTCCTGACCACTGCTTTTGTCATTGCATCTCTGTTTACTCTCCTGCCTCTCTTTTATGAGGTGTCTTGTGATATATTGGGCCCAAGATAACCCAGAGTAATCTCCCCACTTTAAGACCTTTACAACATCTTTAAAGTTCTTTTTACCACATAAAGGAACATTCTCACAGGTCTTAGAGGTTAGGATGTGGACACCTTTGGGAGGCCATACCTCAGTCAACATGTTTATTAAGTTTCTTTGAATTTGTTTCTCCCTCAGTTTCTCTTTTTAAAAATTCTTGGATTTTAGGGTGCCTGGGTGGCTCAGTCGTTAAGCGTCTGCGTTCAGCTCAGGTCATGATCCCAGGGTTCTGGGATCAAGTCCTGCATAGGGCTCCCTGCTCAGTGGAGACCTTGCATCTCCTTCTATCCCTACCCCCACTCGTGGGCACCCCCCACTTCTCTCTCTCTCCCATAAATAAATAAAATCTTAAAAAAAAAATTCTTGGATTTTATTTGTAGAGTTTCCCACAGTTATGATTTTGCTGATTTCATTCCTGTGCGCTAGTTCCTCTGTATTTCCTATAAATTGGTAGTTGGACCTATAGCTTGATCAGATTCGATCTTTTTTTCCTCCTCAGGAGGCACATAGCATCAAGAAAGCACATAAGGTATGATAGTATCTTTTTATGATGTTAGCAACCATTAATGTTCAGTGTTTAGATCTCTTAATTCATTAGGGTTTGCAAAATGATACTCTAATTTTGTCATTCTTTCGCTTATTAAGAGAAATTTAGACCATTTACTTCTGTTTGGTTACTCATTGGCATAGTTTATAATAGAAAGGCAGGCATACCTCATTTTCTTGTGCTCTACATTATTGTGCTTCATATACTGCATTTTTCACAAATTGAAGGTTTGTGGCAACCCTGCATTAAACAAGTCAATTGGTGCCCTTTTTCCGACAGCATTTGGTTACTTTGTTATATCTATGCCACATTTTGGTAATTCTTGCAGTATTTCTAAATTTTTTTGTTGTAGTGTGTTATGATGATCTGTGATCAGTGATCTCTGATGTTACTATTGTAATGGTTGGAACCACACCTATTCAGGATGGCAAACTTAATCAATAAATGTGTTCTGACTGCTCCACTGACCAGCCATTTCCTGTTTTTCTCCCTCTCCCTGGGCCTCCCTGTTCCTTGAGACACAACCATATTGAAATGAGGCCAATTAATAGCTCTACGATGGCCTCTAAATGTTCAAGTGAAAGAAAGAGTTGCGTGTGTCTCACAGTAAATCAAAAGCTAGAAATGATTAAGCTTAGTGAGGAAGGCAAGTCAAAAGCTGAGACAGGCCAAAAGCTAGGCCTCTTGTGACAAACAGCCAACTTGTGACTGGAAAGGAAAGGTTCTTGACGGAAATTAAAAGTGCTACTCCAGTGAACACACAAATGATAAGAGAGCAACACAGCTTTATTGCTGATAGAGAGACAAAGTTTTAGTGGTCTGGATAGAAGATCAAAGCGGCCACAATACTCCCTTAAGCCAGAGTGTCGTCCAGAGCAAGGCCCTAACTATCTTCAGTTCTGTGAGGGCTGAGATTGGTGAGGAAGTCATGGAAGTTTGAAGCCAGAAGTTGGTTCATGAGGTTTAAGGAAAGAAGCCATCTCCATAACATAAAAGTTCAAACAAGTTATTCAGAAGATCTAGCTAGGATGATTCATGAAGGTAGCTACACTAAACAACAGATTTTCAATGTAGACGGAACAGCCTTATGTTAGAATAAGATGCCATCTAGGACTTTCACAGCTAGAGAGAAGTCAGTGCCTGGCTCTAAAGGACAGGGTGACTCTCTTGTTATGGGCTAATGCAACCTATGACTTTAAGTTGAAGCCACTGCTTCACTTACCATTGTGAAAATCCTAAGGCCCTTCGGAATTATGCTAAATCCACTCTCCTGTGCTCTATAAATGGAACAACAAAGCCTGGGGGAGAGCACATCTATTTACAACATGGTTTCCTGAATATTTTAAGCCACTGCTGAGACCTACTGCTGAGAAAAAAAAGATTCCTTTCAAAATATTACTGCTCGTTGACAATGCACCTGGTCATGCAAGAGCTGCAGTGGAGATGTACAATGAGAATTACTGTTGTCTTCATGCCTGCTAACATGCCTGCTAATCCATTCTGCAACCCATGGATCATGGAGTAATTTTTATTTTAAAGTCTTACTGTTTAAGAAATAACATTTCGTAAGGCTATAGCTGCCATAGATTGTGATTCCTGTGATGGATCTGGGCAAAGTAAATTGAAAGCTTCTGGAAAGGACTCACCATTCTAGATGCCTAGAAAATTCATGATTCCTGGGAAGAGTTCAACATAACAGGAGTTTGGAAGAAGTTGATGGCTTTGAGGCATTCAAGGGAGGGAGTAACTGCAGACGTGGTAGAAATAGCAAGAGAACTAGAATTAGAAGTGGAGTCTTCGCTGTGCAGCAACTTTTTATCTTGATGTAGTCCCAATAATTTATTTTTGCTTTTGTTTCCCTTGCCTCAGGAGACATCTAGAAGTTGCTACAGCCAGTGTCAAAGAAGTTACGTGCCTATGTTCTCTGCTAGGATTTTTATGGTTTCAGATCTTACAGTTAGGTCTTTGATCATTTTGAGTTTATTTTTGTGTAAGGTGTAAGAAAGTGGTCCAGTTTCATTCTTTCACATGTTGCTGTCCAGTTTTCCCAGCACCGTTTGTTGAAAAGACTGTCTTTTTGGATATTCTGATGGGTTAAATAGGTGATAGGTATTAGGGAATGTACTTGTCATGATGAGCACAGGGTGATGTAAGTGTTGAATTACTACATTGTACACCTGAAACTCATATAACACTATATGTTAACTAACTGGAATTAAAATAACTTGGGGGAAAAAAAGAAATGGAGCCTGAAAATGTGAGTTGCGACAATCTCATGATAGAACTGGAGCAGATGAGTTGCTTCTTAATGAATGAGGAAATAGTTTTTCTTGGGATGGGATCTACTCCTGGTGAAGATGCTGTGAAGATTGTTGAAATGACAGCAAAAGATTAAAAATATTACATATATTTAGTTGATAAGCAGCATCAGAGTTTGAGAACCTTGACTCCCAATTTTGAAAGAAATTCTGTGGGTAAAAGGCTATCAAACAGCATCACATGCTACAGAGAAATCATTCATGAAAGGAAAAGTCAGTTGTTGCAGCAAACTTCATTGTTGTCTTTTTTTTTTTTTTGAAGATTTTATTTATTTCTTGATGAGAGAGAGACAGCGAGAGAGGGAACACAAGCAGGGAGAGTGGGAGAGGGAGAAGCAGGCTTCCCGCAGAGCAGGGAGCCCAGTGTGGGGCTCGATCCCAGGACCCTGGGATCATGACCTGAGCCGAAGGCAGACGCTTAACGACTGAGCCACCCAGGTGCCCCTTTTGTTGTCTTATTTTTAAGAAATTGCCACAGCCACCCCAGCCTTTAACAACCACCACCCTGATTGGGCAGCAGCCATCAACGTTGAGGCAGGACCCTCCACCAGCCAAAAGATTACAACTTGCTGAAAGCTCAGATAATTGCTAACATTTTTTAGCAGTAAAGTATTTTATAGTTAAGGTATTTACTTTTCTTAAGACATAATGATATTGCATGCTTACTAGAGCAAAATATAGGGTAAACATGACTTATATATGCACTGGGAAATGAAAAAATTGACTTGACTCACTTTGTTGCGATATTCCCTTTATTGCAGTGGTCTGGAACAGAATCCACAGTTTTTCTGAGGTATGCCTGTAGTTCAAATGATTCTTTCATTTACTAAGTGTTGAAATATTAAGGTGGTCTTCTAGCATCCTCCAGTATTGGCTAAATAGTTTTTATCATTATGAATTCTTGTATTTAAACATATCTAATGTGTTTCAAGACAATGCAGTTATTATCCTTATTAATATTTAAATGTTCTATCTTGACATGACCCTAGTAATCTCTTACAGCATCTTCGCTGTCTGGTATCACAAGATGTCCTAGTTCCTGCTCCTGCCCTGGAATCAGCCACTTCTCCAAGAAACTCTGGTTCTTTTTAGTGGGAAATAGTATATATGTGACTGCTAGTGGAACTCATTGTTACTTGTTTGATTGTTTCTAGATTTTTTTTTTCAATAAATAGGATGGGAATTTTGAAGAAAAATATATCATGAGTTCATAGTGATTCTAATTTAGTTTCAGGACTGCATTTTTTACTACTTCTGTATGTCTTCTATCTCCTTCAATCAACAAGATTTCTAAAATCATTGAAGTTTCTTTTTTGCAGAGTTTAGTGTTTGTTCTTAGTATATCCCCCTGGAGAGAGATAATCAAATTACTATACTTTAAAGTCACTTGAAATAGTTAAAATACTAATTTGGTATATGTTTAGGCTCACTTACTTTGTTTTCAATGAAATTAGTTATTGCTACAAATACAGTGTATTCAAAATAGTCTGGCTTCCTTCTCTATTCCTTATAGCCTGTTCCTAACCATTAAAAATATTTTTTCTTATTATTTTTCCATTGCTGTTATTTTTAATAAACATTTCTAACTATATCTACACGTAGTGCTCTTTGTATATATACATGCATTGTCCAACTTGCTTTTTTCAGTTAACGATATATCATGGAGGTGCACTTGGGTGGCTCAGCTGGTTAAGTGTCTGACTCTTGATTTTGGCTCAGGTCATGATCTCAGGGTCGTGAGATCAAGACTCGTGTCGTGCTCCACGCTTAGCGAGGAGTCTGCTTGAGATTCTCTCCACCCCCCCCCCCACTCACTCTTTCTCTTTAAAATAAATAAAATCTTAAAGAAAACAATATCATAGAGGTATTGCATAGCAGAATTAGGGTAGTCCTCATTTTTATTTTTAAAGTGTTAGAGTGGGGCGCCTGCGTGGCTCAGTCGTTCAGCATCTGCCTTCGTCTCAGGTCATGATCCCAGGGTCCTGGGATCAAGCCCCGCATCAGGCTCCCTGCTCAGCGGGAAGCCTACTTCTCCCTCTCCCACTCCCCCTGATTGTGTTCCTGCTCTCGCTCGCTCTCTCTCTCTGTCAAATAAATAAATAAAATCTTTAAAAAATAAAATACAGTGTTATAGTACCCTGTAGCATGGATGTACCATCGTTTATTGAATCTGTCTCATATTGATGAATGTTTGGATAGTTTCTGGTCTCTTGCAATGAATAATATTCATATGTCCTTTAATAATTTTGTTAGTGTACATTAGGGATAGATTCCTAAATGAGATCTTACCAAGTGTGCATGTTTTTCCTGCTAATTTGAGATACTGCTTTTATCACCTGTAAAGTCTATTAAGTCTGTGAGCCTATTTGTAGATTTTTCAATTATGTTTTAACAGCTTTATTGATATAATTTACATATTATACAATTTATTCATTTGAAGTGTACAATTCATTGATTTTTTTAGTATATTTACATATATGCACAACCATCAGCACAGTTAATTTTATAATTATTTTCATCACCTCAAGAAGATCCCTGTACCCTTTTGCAGATACCACCTTATCCCCCCATATTCCCTAGTTCTAAGCAACCACTAATCTACTTTCTATCTCTATAGGTTTGCTTATTTTGGACATTTCTTACAAGTTTAATCATACAACATCTCACCATTTGTGACTTTTTTTTTCGCTTACGATGTTTTCAAGGTTCATTCATGTTGTAACATGTACCAGTCAGTCCTGTTCATGACCACATTTTTGATTGAGTGCATACACCACATTTTCTTTACCCATCAGTTGAAGAACATGTGGGTTTTTGCACCTTTAGCTATTATGAATAAGGCTGTAGTGAACATTGGCATACAGGTATCTGTGTCCTGGTTTAACTCCTTTGGATATATACCTAGGAGTGGAATTAATTGTTGGCCACTCAGTGTTTTTGTAACACCCTTCACCTTATACCTTCCCTTTTTTCCTGTGCTTCATAGAGGGTTTTTCTCCATGTTCTCTTCTCCAGTGGTAAACTGCTCCTTACGCTGTCCTTGCTAGCCTGGTTGTGGCGAGTGGGGGTGTTCTCTGTTTTTCTGGTCCAGCTTCAGTCTTAGGAGCCCTTGGTTCTTGAGTCTTAGGGATGAGGCTTTATCAGAGATCCTGCCTCTCCTCAACTATAGACCTCTAATCATCTGAGCCCAGGATGATTTTCTGCTTCTCCCTCTGAAGTAGAGAACTTTTTTTCTTTCCTCTTTGCTCAGCAGCAGTGAGTTTTCACCTGTGTCCTGGGGTGACAGTATTTGTCTTTCAGTAGCATCATACCTTTGTTTCTTACAAAAGTATGGGAAAAGAAAGGTTTGTGCCTTTCCTACAAAGGCAGCTGCTCCCTTCGTCAGACTTGTACAACCAAGAGATACTTTTTCCAATCACGAGTGTTCAGTGGAGGTTTGTGGAGAAAGAGCCTGTAAATGGGTCTCTCCTTTTGTGTCTGTGGCTACTAGGAATTATATATTTTCATGCTATCCCACATTCAGCTATTAACAAGTTAAATATAGTTGAACTCTTAACCCACTTGTATCACATTTTCATTTTCCTTCTGTCCTCTGCCACATGTGTCCTACTGCTTATGTCCCATCTCTCCTTGGGAGCATCTATCTTTCCTTAAATTTCAGGCTAGTTGATTATCCTACAACTGCAGCTTTCTTATGGATTCAAGAGAGATATGGTTCTATAGATTATTTGGCTTTTTCTTGTTACAGTGGGAGTGGTATTTTTTTCCAGTGTCTCCATCCTAGACAAAAGCTGGAATTTCTGTATAATAAAAGGTGCTGTTATTTTTAACTTTCATTTAGGAAACATTTCAACATTATGGGAAAGTTGCTTGTATAGTCAGTGAACTTCTTTGTACCCTTCACCTAATTTACCAGTTACTAACATTTTGCCAAATACACTTTATCACTATCTTCCTGCATATTTATACACCATTATTATTATTATTATTGTTATTATTATTGAACCATCTGAGAATAGGGTGCCCTAACCTCATGGCTGTTTATCCCTGAATACTGCAGTCTCCTTATTTTTTAAAAAAACTTGGTAATATGTGAAGATCTTTATATGTCAGTGATTATAATTGATTTGAAAGAATGCATTGGTACTTTGTATTCATTAAAATTTCTTTCTATCTGTAGGTATCATTAATGGGATTGGAAATTTTAAGTGCCTTTGTGGACAGATTATCAACACGATTTAAGTCCTATGTAGTAATGGGTAAGTTAACTTTATCTAAAAATTATTGTGGGTTTTGACATACTGACTTTTTTTCTCACTGTTTTTAATAGAATTGGTTCTCTGTGAATGCAAAAATGTGATTTTGTACAACCCAGAGATCTAATTAGCATTTTAGGTTGCCTAGACATAAAAGATTTTAAGCCTATTTAAATAAATATTTCCTTTGAGACCAAAAAAAAAAGCAAAAAACACACTAAATATACTGTTGATAGATTTTTACTTCATATTTTAAAATGTTTTACTGTAACTTTTACTTTTTTTGTAACATTAAAAATTTATAACTTACACCATGACTTTTTTCCATTTTTTCTCTTTTTAATTATTCATTTATTTTTTTCCCTTTTCAAATTTTTATTTCAATTCTAATTAACATACAGTTATTGGTATATTGGTTTCAGGAGTAGAATTCAGTGATTCATCACTTACATAGAACACCCAGTGCTCATAACAAGTGCCGTCCTTAATACCCATCACTCATCTAGCCCACCCCCCACCCACTTCCTTCCATCAACCCTCAGTTTGTTCTCTATCATTAAGAGTCTCTTGTGGTTTGTTTCCCTCTCTCTCCTTTTTTTCCTCCCTTCCCGTATGTTCATCTGTTTTGTTTCTTAAATTCCACATATAAGTGAAATCATACGGTATTTGTCTTTCTCTGACTTATTTCACTTAGCGTAGTATACTCTAGTTCCATCCATGTCATTGCACATGGTTAAGATTTCATTCTTTTTGATGGCTGAGTAATATCCCATTATATATATAGACACACACACACCACATCCTTATCCATTCATCAGTTGATGGACATTTGGGCTCTTGCCATAGTTTGACTATTGTTGATGATGCTGCTATAAACATCATGGTGCATGTACCCCTTCGAATCTGTATTTTTGTATCCTTTGGGTAAATACCTAGCAGTGCAATTGCTGGGTCATAGAGTAGCTCTATTTTTAACTTTTTGAGGAACCTCCATACTGTTTTCCAGAGTGGCTGCTCCAGTTTGCATTCCTACAATGCCACTTGTTAGACTATCTGTGACGGACCAGTTCTTTTGCTGCTAGTCTGTTGCAGATGAATATTTTGTAAAATACAATAAAAATAAATTACAGCAAAGTGAAAGGAAAAAAAAACAAGGCCCAATTTTTTATTATTAGATTCAATAAATAAAATTATTTTGGTCAGATTGTTTTTAAAATTTTATTTTATAAACACTCTTCATTTTTTTTTTTACCACAAATAGTTTGTAGACTGGTCCAGGCTGCCAGCCATACTTTGAGGTGCACTTACAGTAGTGTGTTTGCAGTACAGTACAGCATAGTAATACAATGCTTTTCTTTGTGTGGTGGTTAGGATTACAGCGTTGACTTTGACCTGTTTTCTAAACCTGAGTGACCTTCATGTGTCTTTTCGAGTGCTTTGATGAGTAGATTTGGTTCCTATTATGTAGAAATATTTAAGGGGGGGAAAAAAGAAATATTTAAGGGAAACCTCAGATGTTTGTGATTTTCTTTTATGAGTTAAGTTAATGCTTCATAATGCCTCACTTATTTTTGAATTATCTTTGGTCAACTTTTTATTCATGTTTGGTATAACCGTAAATTCTGCTGCTTTCTTCTTTTTATAAACTTTTTTGTTTAGCTATCTTTTTAGCAGAAGCATCTTAGTGAGTTTCCCTTTATTATTCCCTTTTTAATCAATACCTGGTATCAATTCATTCTTTATATGAATATTCTCTAGAAAGGTGATTTTTTTACTCTGTCAGTCTTCTGCTGAAAGATCCTATGATGGGGTGCCTGGGTGGCTCAGTCGTTAAGTGTCTGCCTTCGGCTCAGGTCATGATCCCAAGGTCCTGGGATCGAACCCTGCATCGAGCTCCCTGCTACGCGGGAAGCCTGCTTCTCCCTCTCCCACTCCCCGTGCTTGTGTTCCCTCCCTCGCTGTGTCGCTGTCAAATAAATAAATAAGATCTTTAAAAAAAAAAAAAATCCTATGATGTTAAAAACTATGCTCTGCAAACATATTTTACTTGCTTATGTATTTTCTTAAAACATTTTGAATCATTGTTTAAAATTACAACATTTTACATAAAAATTCATGTTTATGACTTGTCTTAAACAATTGGTCAATGTGGCAACCCTGATCTTCCACTCCTACGGGTACTTTTTGGCTGAAGTTTTGTCATAGCTTCTCTTTTGAATGGGTCATGAGCTTTCTGATTCATAAGTCGCTCCCATCTCCTCTTGTCTCCTCATAACTGAGATATCAGTTATGATATGGCAAGCTTGGAATACTGCCATTTTTAGAGCTGGTTCATTTTTGGCATTTTCTGTATGTCCCTGACTGTAGGCATTTATGTTTGTAACCCCTGCCCTGTAGTAGTTCCCTATTATTAGCTGTGACAGATAGTATTTTAGGCTTGACAGTAATTCTAGGTATTACGTATCTTGCTTATTTTTTGAACACAAGGAGGGCCAGATGGGATTTGATGCTCCGACTGCTCGTTATGAGGCAGTAGGAGTATTGGGACCAGAATCCTAGTTTGTTGCCTCCTAGGACTGTCCTGCTTTCAGAACTTCTGTTTTGCTGTCCTTTGGTGTTCTAGTTCTCTCAGCCTGTATGTCTCTTCTGCATCTCAATAGCCTTATTTATCAGTGATCTTTAGCAAGTACTTTTTTCTACTTCAGCTAATCAGAAACTTGCTCAGTCTTATTAGTTCTGGCCGAATTTGTTCATGCTTCTGCAGTGCTGTTCTTTCTTTTTGAAATCCTCTCCTTGGGGCGCCTGGGTGGTGTAGTCAGTTCAGTTAAGTGTCCCACTCTTGGTTTTGGCTCAGGTTGTGTGATCTCAGGGTCCTGAAATTGAGCCCCACATCGGGTTCCACGTGGAGTCTGCTTGGGACACACACTGCCCCTCCACCCTTCTCTCTCTCTCTCAAATACATGAATAAATCTTGGTTTTTTTAAGATTTTATTTATTTATTTATTTGACAGAGAGCGAGAGAGCACAAGCAGGGGGAACAGTAGAGGGAGAGGGAGAAGCAGGCTCCCCACTGAGCAAGGAGCCTGATGTGGGACTAGATCCCAGGACCCTGGGATCATGATCTGAGTCAAAGGCATTCGCTTAACCATCTGAGCCACCCAGGTGCCCCTACATAAATAAATTAAAAAAAAAAAAAAAGAGGGCGCCTGGGTGGCTCAGTTGGTTAAGTGACTGCCTTCGGCTCAGGTCATGATCCTGGAGTTCCGGGATCGAGTCCCGCATCGGGCTCCCTGCTCAGCAGGGAGTCTGCTTCTCCCTCTGACCCTCCTCCCTCTCATGCTCTCTGTCTCTCATTCTCTCTCAAATAAATAAATAAAATCTTAAAAAAAAAAAAAAAAGAAAGAAACAAGTCCTTTTTTTCTCTTTAAAAGATTTACTTCAGATTTCAATATCTAGGAACTTTTCATATTAACCTCACCCTACACTGAAGTTTTCTTTACTCCATGATTCTTATACCCTTAAATACTTAATAAATTACATTAAGTTGCTTTTATTCGTATTTCATATGTGTTCTCCATATATCTACATAGGCTTATATGTAATTTTTTTTATCTTCTAATCTACTCTTTATGGTTACTTCTGTACATTAATGTTAGCCAGTATCATTTTCACTTTGAACCCTACATGTTCATCATTTTCCTTGATGAAACTTGAACTTGTTATTAGTTGAGAGTCAGTGTGGTATAATAGGAAAATTTTATCACTACTTTGCTACCGTATATTGCCTACGTGTCATCCATTTATTAGGCCTTATCTACTGTACATATGAGAGATTATCCTTGCACTATTTTTGGTTTGTATGGTAGCTCCATAAGATAGGCAGTATATCTGTGTAGTCTTAAGGGGGTACAGTACTAAACTAAGAGTCCCAGGGTTAACTTTCTTGTTTTACCCTGTCTTAGAATTTAGCCAAACCATGTTAGGAGCCTTTCTGTAAGAGGAAGAAATTGAATTAAATTATGTGTGGAAGGTGTTTTTTTTTAAATAATGTAATCCTAGATATATGTAACTTGATGTGAGTGATACTTTCTTTTGGTGCACTTAGGTTATTATAGCTATTTTTACCTTTTCACGTTAAAAGTGAAGAGATGTTTCAGGAAAATTGAGATTCATGTTCAGTTTTAGACGAAGTGCCAGACAGAGTATGGGCTCTATTGATACAGTTCTTTAATATAAAATACTTAATTTTTCTTTTGTGACCACATGTACTGTGGAAAAATAAGCTTTTCAAACAAAAAAATATATACAGTTTACTGATTACCAACCCTGGTTTATGATAACTGAATTCAGTAAAGGATCTCATGTTTTACAAATTTTAAGCAGATAGTTTTTTTTTTTAATTGTTAGTCACCATACGTTACATCATTAGTTTTTGATGTAGTGTTCCATGATTCATTGTTTGCGTATAACACCCAGTGCTCCATGCAATACATGCCCTTCTTAATACCCATCACCAGGCTAACCCATCTCCCCACCCCCCTCCCGTCTAAAACCCTCAGTTTATTTCTCAGAGTCCATAGTCTCTCATGGTTTGATTCCCCCTCTTCATTTTTCCCTTCCTACTATTTTTTTTTAACATAAAATGTATTATTTGTTTCAGAGGTACAGGTCTGTGATTCATCAGTCTTACACAATTCACAGCACTCACCATAGCACATAAACTCCCCAGTGTCCATCACCCAGCCACCCCATCCCTCCCACCCCCCACCACTCCAGCAACCCTCAGTTTGTTTCCTGAGATTAAGAGTCTCTTATGGTTTGTCTCCCTCTCTGGTTTCATCTTTTTTTTTTTTTTAAGATTTTATTTATT
>NC_138369.1:52948626-53008813 GCF_054177405.1 Leptonychotes weddellii
CCGATGCGGGACTCAATCCCGGGACTCTAGGATCATGACCTGAGCTGAAGGCAGTCGCTTAAGCAACTGAGCCACCCAGGCACACGTCTGGTTTCATCTTGTTTCATTTTTTCCTCCCTTCCCCTCTGCTCCTTTGTCTTGTTTCTCAAATTCCTCGTATCAGTGAGATCATATGATGCTTGTCTGTCTCTGACTTATTTCGCTTAGCATGATACCCTTTAGTTCCATCCACGTTGTTGCAAATGACAAGATTTCATGTTTTTTTGATGGTTGCATAATATTCTATTGTATCTATATACCACATCTTCTTTATCCATTCATCTGTCAATGTACATTTGGGCTCTTTCCATAGTTTGGCTGTTACGGACTTTGCTCCTATAAACATTGGGGTGCAGGTGTCCCTGGATCACTATGTTTGTATCTTTGGGGTAAATACCCAGCAGTGCAATTGCTGGGTCATACGGTAGCTCTATTTTCAACTTTTTGAGGAACCTCCATACTGTTTTCCAGAGTGGCTGCACCAGCTTGCTTTCCCACCAACAGTGTAGGAGGGGTCCTCTTTCTCCGCATCCTCACCAACATCTGTCATTTCCTGACTTGTTAATTTTAGCCATTCTGACTGGTGTGAGGTGGTAGCTCATTGAGGTTTTGATTTGTATTTCCCTGAGTGATGTTGAACACTTTTTCATGTGTCTGTTGGCCATTTGGATGTCTTCTTTGGAAAAGTGTCTGTTCATGTCTTATGCCCATTTCTTGATTGGATTAGTTGTTCTTTGGGTGTTGAGTTTGAGAAGTTCGTTATAGATTTTGGATACTAGCCCTTTATCTGATACGTCATTTGCAAATATCTTCTCCCATTCTGCCAGCTGTCTTTTGGTTTTGTTGATTGTTTCCTTTGCTGTGCAAAAGCTTTTTATCTTGATGAAGTCCCAATAGTTCATTTTTGCCCTGCTTCACTTGCCTTGGGCAATGTGTCTGGGAAAAAGTTGCTGCGGCTGAGGTCGAAGAGGTTGCTGCCTGTGTTCTCCTCTAGGATTTTGATGGATTCCTGCCTCACATTTAGGTCTTTCATCCACTTTGAGTCTGTTTTTGTGTGTAGTGTAAGCGAATGGTTCAGTTTCATTCTTCTGCATGTGGCTGTCCAATTTTCCCAACACCATTTGTTGAAGAGACTGTCTTTTTTCCACTGAACTTTCTTTCCTGCTTTGTCGAAGATTAGTTGACCATAGAGTTGAGGGTCCATTTCTGGGCTCTCTATTCTGTTCCATTGATCTATGTGTCTGTTTTTGTGCCAGTACCATACTGTCTTGATGATGACAGCTTTGTAATAGAGCTTGAAGTCCAGAACTGTGATGCCGCCAGCTTTGCTTTTCTTTTTCAACATTCCTCTGGCTATGCGGGGTCTTTTCTGGTTCCAACAAATTTTAGGATTATTTGTCCATTTCTTTGAGAAAAGTTGATGGTATTTTGATAGGGATTGCATTGAATGTGTAGATTGCTCTGGTAGCATAGACATTTTCACAATATTTGTTCTTCCAGTCCATGAGCATGAAACGTTTTACCATTTCTTTGTGTCTTCCTCAGTTCCTTTCATGAGTATTTTATAGTTTTCTGAGTACAGATTCTTTGCCTCTTTGGATTTATTCCTAGGTATCTTATGGTTTTGGGTGCAGTTGTAAATGGGATCAACTCCTTAATTTCTCTTTCTTCTGTCTTGTTGGTGTATAGAAATGCCACTGATTTCTGTGCATTGATTTTATATCCTGCCACTTGACTGAATTCCTGTATGAGTTCTAGCAGTTTTGGGGTGGAGTCTTTTGGGTTTTCCACATAAAGTATCATATCATCTGCAAAGCATGAGAATTTGACTTCTTCTTTGCCGATTCGGATGCTTTTTATTTCTTTTTGTTGTCTGATTGCTGTGGCTAGGACTTCTAGTACTATGTGGAATAGCAGTAGTGATAGTGGACATCCCTGCCATGTTCCTGACCGTAGGGGAAAAGCTGTCAGTTTTTCCCCATTGAGAATGATATTTGCTGTGGGTTTTTCATAGATGGCTTTTATGATACTGAGGTATGTACCCTCTGTCCCTACACTCTGAAGAGTTTTAATCAAGAAAGGATGCTGTACTTTGTCATGCTTTTTCTTTAAGCAGATAGTTTTAATTGAAAATGCAGTTACAGAAAGAGTATTAGAAGAGTTGGGCTACCTGGTCATCAGTTTTGCATCTTGTAAAATGGTATGCATCTCATACAGTGCTGAGAGAATAAAACATACCAGCTGTGCTTTAAACTTCTCCAGTGTTTCACTGTTCATATTCCAGTCTGATCTATTCATTTGTTTAACAAATTCTTAATGTCTATAGGGTAAAAACACTGTTTTGGGTTCCTATAATTATCTATTGAATATTCATCACATTGAATGGTAAAATAAAGTGGTCATTATATTATATACAGATCTTTAGGATCCTTAGACTGTTAACTATTCCAAATGCTTATTATGGGCTTAGCACAAGCCTTTTTTTTTTTTTTTTTTTTTTAACCAGTTTTACTTCATCCTCTCACTAGCCATGTGAGGTATAGGCCTGCATCCCTCCTTATTTTATAGACAAGGAAACTTCGAAATGTGGAGAAGTTTATATAATTAATAACTGGTAGAGCTAGGAATAAAATCTTATTCTACTTGACACCAAGGGAGTATGTGTTAAAAAGGAATTCTAATGCAAAAAATTCATGGATTTTTTAATAACTATAATAAAAGTTTATATAGTGTAAAGTTGTTTTCATTGTTTATATTTTATAAAATTTTAGTTTTTCATATTGAAGTGAGCTGTTGTTTGGGTCAACATATTAATTTTCTTTTTGGAGTTAAATTCCACCTCTCAAGAATGAAGTGGCTATTTTTTTTTCATACTACTGTTGTGTGATTGTTACAACACACACACCCACGCAGAACACCCCAGTTACAAGTAAATAGAAATAGTTATGACTGGGACCTAATTGTGTGGATTATTTAAATCCTTGTTTCAACTTGCTATTTGTGTGACTTTGGGCAAGGTATTTAATCCCTTTGGGCCTTCTCTATCAAATGGGCCTACTCTATTTCATAGGATTGTTATGAGGATGACGTGAGATAATTCAGTGCTTAGTACATAATAATATTTAATATTTATTAAGTGTTTATTACTGTCTTCTGCCTCTCAGAAGCTATCAGAACCAGAGTCCCACACAGCCAATCCTACAGAGGTCAGTGATTTTCTCTGATGTTAACAATAATCTAAGCAAGATGAGAAGTGTTTATATTATTCCGACTGACAGGTACTTCAGTTGCCTCATGATTAGGCTTATGATTTTATGGCAGGGACTTTGTTTTCTTATACAGTTGTTTCCTTGATTAAGCTTAGGTTTTTGGATAATATCATTTCATTTGGTATAGTGGGCTTCTCACTGTATTCGAATTTTCTTCCAAAAAGAATTTAATTTCTTTTTTCCTTAAGTGTTGTTGTTTATTTACATCAGTCTGGTTGTTATATTGTAGACAATGTTATATTGTAGAACATATTTGCATCAAATTATATATACAATTAATTATAATTGTCAATAAATAAATGAGAGAAAAATCCCTTTCTCGATCTCATTTCTTCTTCCTTCCCTTGTTTACACTAGGTCTCAGCCTTCATTGCCTCAGGGAAAGGAAGGCTAGAGCTATCATGTCAAAAGAGAAAAGAAGTTAATTTCTTTGCCTTCGAACATGTAGAATGATGCTAGCGATGGTGAGGGTGGTAGGTGACACAGAGTGCTTACTCAGTGCCCTTCACTCTAAGTGGTTTACATTTATTCCCTTTTTCATTTTCAGTCATCTTCTGAGGTGAGTGCTGCTGCAAACATTAATGGTTGAGGATATAAAGACAAAAGGAGATGAAATATTGTGGCCACGCACCTTGTAACACCACATAAGGGGCAATGGTAATTTAAGGGATTACAGAAAGATAATTTTGACTATGAGATATTTTTGCCCAATGAGTGGACTTAACACCCTCTGAGTTCTAGCTTCTGCCTCCCTTTCCCTTCACCCTCACCCTCAATAGATGTGATTTCTTGGTGGTGCTTTGTTGATTTATGGTTACAGAAACCTTTTTCGTGAAAACTCTCCAGGAATGGACTCTCACCTGCCTTTCCTCCCTCCTTCCTTGAAATAGTGCCACAGTCTTGGACATAGTAGAGAAAAACTTTAATCCAGGGGCCTAGGCTTTTATTTTTGTCAGTTGAGTAATATGTCATACATGCATAAGTGTATATCACACATGTAATTGTACACCAACACCTGCCTGTGCCCAGGTCGAGAAACTAGAACTCTGCCATCCTAGATACTTCCTCTCTGCATTCCTGATGACACCTCCCTCTCTCCCTCCCTCTGCCAGAGGTAACCACTGACATGACCTTTTAGATAACCATTCCCTGCTCATCTGTAGAGCTTGACTAGCCATACACATCTCCAAATAGGATAATACTTAGTCTTGCCTGTTTTTTGAATATTATCATAAGTGGATATCATGTAATATGTATGCTTTTGAAACTTCCTTCTGCGTTATTTTTTATTAGACTCATGAGTAAAGGAAATAATTTGCTTACCTCTTAACTTTTCATTTATGGAAACAAGCTGTTTATAATTTTGTAAAATATAGCTTATAATGGAGATGAATGATAAATATTTACTCTCTTTCTCTTGCCTTTCTCTAGTTATTGTAGCTTTAATAGACAGAATGGGAGATGCCAAAGACAAGGTTCGAGATGAAGCTCAGACTCTGATATTGAAATTAATGGATCAAGTAGCACCACCTATGGTAGGCTTTCATTTTCAAATTTACATTTTGCTAATCAGTGATGAAATATCAGTAAAGATAGCTGGTAATCACAGCAAGTCATTGAAGCCCCAGGGGACAGGAAAGCTGAAATTTTAAATAATGAATTGTTGTTAATTCTTTAAAGGAATTGAAATTTAAGATAAAATGTCAATATTTGACTTTTTGGTTTTTTTGCTTTTCTTTTTCCTATTTTCTGCTCTTTGACACTTTATACAAAGCTAACTCTGAGATTCTGCTGGACACTGCTGATTATATTATTCTTTAGGATTTTCTAGTTTTTCTTACCTGCAGATAATAGTGTTCAGTGAGAAAGGTCATTTTGAGAACTACTGAATATATTAATTTGTGCAACTTTTACAGCAACAAGAAGAAAATTTTTTATTTGAACAGGTGGTTACTGATTGTATAAGGCATATATTCTGTGACACCAACTTGTGTTTTATGAATACAGTAGAAAAAAATAGCCCTTATGGAGATGTTTTGAAAGGAGAGCAAAAAGGGGCGCATGGATGGCTCAGTCAGTTAAGCATCTGACTTGATCTCAGCTCAGGTCTTGATCTCAGGGTTGTGAGTTTAAGTCCCATGTTGGGTCGTAAGTTTAAGTCCCATATGTATGCTTTTGAAACTTCCTTCTCCGTTATTTTTGATTGGACTCATGAGTAAAGGAAATAATTTGCTTACCTCTTAACTTTTCATTTATGGAAACAAGCTGTTAATAATTTTTTTTTTAAAGATTTTATTTATTTATTTGAGAGAGAGAATGAGATAGAGAGAGCATGAGATGGGGGAGGGTCAGAGGGAGAAGCAGACTCCCTGCTGAGCAGGGAGCCCGATGCGGGACTCGATCCTGGGACTCCAGGATCATGACCTGAGCTGAAGGCAGTCGCTTAACCAACTGAGCCACCCAGGCACCCCACAAGCTGTTAATAATTTTGTAAAATATAGCTTATAATGGAGATGAATTATAAATATTTACTCTCTCTTGCATTTCTCTAGTTATTGTAGCTTTAATAGAGTGGGAGATGCCAAAGACAAGGTTCGAGATGAAGCTCAGACTCTGATACTGAAATTAATGTTATTGTTAACAATTTCCATCAGGTTATTCATCAGGTTATTCCAGACATACAGCTAATTGTCTGAATCAATCCTTTCTCCACATTTAGAAACACCATCCTTACCATTTATTAGATTCACACACACACACACACACTCTCTCTCTCTCTCTTCCTGGACTCTTTATTCAGTTCTAATAGTTCTCTTTCCGCCAAACTTTCTGGAAGGTAACTTGGAAGTTTATTAAAAACCACGACAATAAATTGATATGTAAACAAAGATTTATAGAATGTTAAGTAGAAAAAAATCAGAATTTACAATATATACAATGGTATTATGGGTTATTACCTAAAATACAGTTTCAAAATTATAACACATATTACATATGTTTTATAAAAAATTGCAAAAATTAACTGTTTGCCCAGATATTTTATACCTTAGAATGAAGTCCTTGTTAATAGTTTGGTGGGTATCCTTCAACACTTGTTTAGTGGTTCAAATTTTAACTCATTTTGACATGCTGTTATAAGCAGTTCTATAAGGAACATCCTTGTACATGTGTCTTTGGATGTACATACAAGTATTTATATAGAATAGTGTTCCAGAGATGGTGTTGCTGCATCAAGTTATTCACATTTAAGATTTTCTGAATAAACTTCCAAGTTACCTTCCAGAAAGTTTGGCAGAAAGAGAAATATTAGTAGAACTGAATAAAGGGTCCAGGAAGAGGTGGGGGTTTGTGTGTGTGTATGAATCTAATAAATGGTAAGGATGGTGTTTCTAGATGTGGACAAAGGATGGATAGAGACAATTAGCTGTATGTTTGGAAGAATAAAGTTGGGTTCCTTCCTACACCAAATTCGTATAATTGCTGTAGATTATCTGTTATAGGTTATGTATGCTTTTTACAAAAGAAAATTATATTAGGTAGCAATAAAATGACTTTTACCAAATGATGTTTCTGTATTTGGATCCAGTGCTAAAGTGAGAAAAGCCTGAATTATAAAATGTTGAAAAAGCCTGTTCCATGTGACAATTTGGAGTAGTTACTAGGCAACATTGGACCTTTTAAGTGCTTACTGGACTACTGGGCTTATAATGGTAGCATTGTTGTTGGGAGGTTTCTAAAGCTTAGAAAGAATTCTATGTCCATGGAAATTCTAAGGTTTTTAGGTATTGAACATAGTTTTCCTGAGAATAATTGAAATCCACAGTGAAAGATGGACATAGTTTTTCTGAGAATAACAAATCTAAAGTGAAAGATACTAAATAAAAACTAAAAATGTGATTAAGATACTTAAAAATGGGTGAGAACAACATTAGTACAAATTTGGTAGAGAAGTAAAGTCTGATGGGAAAATTCAGTTATCATTAAGGTTGGTGATAAGGTTGGGAATAAAAAAAGATTATAGGGGCGCCTGGGTGGCTCAGTCGTTAAGCGTCTGCCTTCGGCTCAGGTCATGATCCCAGGGTCCTGGGATCGAGCCCCGCATCGGGCTCCCTGCTCAGCAGGAAGCCTGCTTCTCCCTCTCCCACTCCCTCTGCTTGTGTTCCCTCTCTCGCTGTGTCTCTCTGTCAAGTAAATAAAATCTTAAAAAAAAAAAAAAGATTATAACATGAGTAATTTAATCTTTTTGTTATACTTGTTTTTTAAATAGTACATTTGGGAACAGTTGGCTTCTGGTTTTAAGCACAAGAATTTTCGATCTCGAGAAGGCGTGTGTCTGTGTCTTATTGAAACCTTAAACATGTAAGTTTTATGATTACTGAAAATAGCCATCTTGTTTTTCATTTTTCTAAAAGGAAAAAGCAATATCCATTTCATAAAGCTTGAAGAAAGCTATGGAAGTAACATTTTAAATAGTTACTAATTGATTTCTGGTATAAGAGTTTTTGATTCGGTATCTTTAGCTGTTAATTTTTTATGTGTATGTTAATTTAAAATTATTAGTCAGTGATAAGAAGTGTTTTTCTTTTTTTCTTGAGTAAGTTAATAGTTGCTACCCAAAATAGATGGTCATATAACAAGTATGTTGATATAACTTAGGAACTACTTCTGTTCTGGACCCAGTTTGGAATTGTTTTTAACTCAGTGGTATTTCAAATATTGTAGCCAATTCCCCCCAGCTAGGCTTTCTAGACCAGTGTGTATGGCTACCCAAATCACAGACTGAACAAGATTCTCCCAGATAACTAGACAGTGAATCAGGTAGCAGTATGTAGAGCTCTGACAGCAGAGAGCCACAGAGCTCAGAACTCCAGTCCGAAGAAGTTGTTAGGGCTTTTGATCTCTTTCTGGATTATTTGTTCAAGTTCTGTGCAACAAGATAGGTGATATATAGTAGCTTTCAACTTTTCCTGTAGTGTTACTTCCTTTTTTCTAACTATACCTTCATTTATTTTCTATTACTCCACTGTGGTCCTTTCTGCCATCTAGAGCTTGTAAGTGCATTCAGTTCTGCACAACTTTTGTGGTTTTTGGCTCTCCTGTCATTTGCTTTCAACCCATGACCTCATCAAATATTAATAAACATAATTAAAGGTTTTATTGGAATGCAAATTTATTTGAGACCCAGCATCTAAAAAAAAATCACTATTTTAAAGCAAAAGCTCAATTTTTCCTGAGTGATCAGTAGGTTGCTAGGTGTTACAAGTGCCATTGGTTGAACATTTTTTTCTGTTGGATCATGTGTTGACAGTTTTCATTGTCAGTCATGATTTTTCAAGTTTGCATATTTCACATTGTTTAGAATTAGTTTTTGCTTGTGTCTGATGTCTTTCATGTTTTAATGATGTATACCCATGCTCCTCACCATGTTTGTCTTTTTGATATAGACAAGAAGAAAGTATAAGGCTATTTTGTTTACTGTTCGATTAAAACCAAATTCTCTTTATTTTTTGTTTCAAATTATATTTAGTTTTGGGGCTCAGCCACTAGTCCTCAGCAAGTTGGTACCACATTTGTGTATCCTATTTGGAGATTCCAACAGTCAGGTAAAATTTTACTTAAATTCAAGCACCGACTAATTTTTTTGACTATCTCTTCTTTCCTAGTGGCCTTAACTCCATTTTAAAAAAAGAAGAGGGAGGGCGGAGGGGGGTAGTGAAAACAAGATTTCACCTCATTTTTTTTTTTTTTTTAATCCACCAAAGTTACTTTCCAAGAACACATTATATTCACGTAAGTTGCTTAAGTTTGTTACTCGTTTGGCTAGTATTAAGGATATATGGGACTAAAAGGATAGTTCTTGGGTTTGAAAGATTGAGTGACAAAGAACCTGGATTCCTTTTTATAGTCCTCCTACATGTTAATTGTGTGGACAGATTGTCAGCTTCCTTTCTTCATTCCTGAATGTGGTTGCGTAACAACTTTTTGCAACAGTCATAACCCTATTTAACAGAGGGAATTTGTACCAGTGGTGTATCACTTGTTAGAAATTTACCTGAGCTGTGTATGCTGTAGGCATAATACAGGAGTGTATTCTGGGTCTTGTCCATCCTAGTGGAGTTGAATTTTGACTGTAACCTTTTTGGCATAGCTTGGGCATTTGGAATAACCCTGGATAAACTTTTCCTTGCTATTAGGCCCCAGCTCTGCCTTTGGATGTTTGAAGAGAGTTCCATTACCTCTTCACTTGCTCTTTGACAGTGAGCTGTGCAAGGAAACTAGAGCTGTCTTCCAGATTCCTGTCTTGAGGCCACATTTTTTTTTTCTTTTAATTGTGTTAAAATATACACAACATAAAATTTACCATTCCAGTCATTTTTTAGTGTACAATTCATTGGCAATTAAGTACATTCACACTGTTGTGCAACCATCACCACCATCCATCTCCAGAACTTCTTCATCTTCCCAAACTCTGTACCCATTAAACAATAACTCCCCATTCTTCCCAACCCCCCAGCTCCTGGCAACCACATTTTACTTTCTCTGCATATGATTGTACTACTCTAGGTACTTCATGAAAGTGGAACCATACAATTTGTCCTTTTGTATCTGGCATATTTCACATGGCATAATGTCTTCAGGGTTCATCCATGTTGTAGCATGTGTCAGAATTTCTGCCCTTTCCTTTTTAAGGCTGAATAATATTCCATTGTATGTGTATACCACATTTTGTTCATACATGCATCCTTAGGTGGACATTTGGGTTTGTTCCACCTTTTGGCTATTGTAAATAATGATGCTATGAACATTGGTGTTGAGTTCAGACCACATTCTTGAAGGGCAGTTTTATTCCAGAAAAGTGTATTAACTGCAATAATGATTTGTATTCATACAGTTATTGGCAGTTCTTTGTGCAGTCTTACTACAAATAGAAGATTTTTAAAAAACCACATTGGTAACGTTTACATACATGTTTCTTAGATTTCTACAAAGCGTTTTACAAGATTTCTCTAGAGTTTTCTCAGCAGGTCCTCTTGCTTTTTATTAATGACCTGCCAAAATCTCTCAGGGGTTTAGAGGCATTAAAACCAACTGAGAACTTCCAATTGTAATGGTGCCTTGAGATGAAGTGTTTTATTATGTCTCATCTAAGTTTAAGTTCTGAATTCTTTGGCAGGTGAGAGATGCTGCCGTATTAGCTATAGTGGAGATCTATAGACATGTGGGAGAGAGAGTGAGGGTGGATCTTTGTAAGAGAGGAATTCCTCCTGCTAGGTAAGTCTTGCTAAATTTGTTTTGGTTTTGGTGTTTTTTTTGGCCCCTCATTTTATAAGTTTTAATATCATGTGTTTCTTTTAAATAGGTTCAATTTTCTGAGATGTTTTAAAATTCACAAGATACATAAAGATATGTAGGTTATCACCATTTAAAAAGTTCTTTACATCCTGTAATTTTTTTGGACACTGATTATATACTCATATGTTATTTAATATGTAATTAAATATCATCCAGTGAACTGTCTTTTGATACCAGACAGTAATAATCATTATTTGGAAGATGGTTGAGCAAGAATTTAGTAAAAATATTAATTTATTCATTAAGTAAATATTTTTTTGAGTGCCTCCTGTTGAAAGGTATTACACAAGATACTGGATAACAGAAAGCTATATAATTATTAGTCACTACTGGGGCGCCTGGGTGGCTCAGTCGGTTAAGCATCTGCCTTCGGCTCAGGTCATGATCCCAGGGTCCTGGCATTGAGTCCCACATTGGGCTCCCTGCTCAGCAAGGAGTCTGCTTCTCCCCTTCCCTCTGCCCCTCCCCCACACTCGCTCGCATGTGCTGTCTCTCAAATAAATAAAATCTTTTAAAAAAAAGAAAAAAGAAATTAGTCACTACTAGTCACTACTCGGGGTGCCTGGGTGGCTCAGATGGTTAAGCAAATGCCTTCGGCTCAGGTCATGATCCCAGGGTCCTGAGATCGAGCCCCACATCAGGCTCCTTGCTCAGTTGGGGAGTCTGCTTCTCCCTCTCCCTCTGCCATTCCCCCCACTTGTGCTCTCTGGCTCTGTCTATCTCTGTCAAATAAATAAATAAAATCTTAAAAAAAAAATTAGTCACTACTCTTAAAACCTAGTCAAATAAAAAGAAAATTAAGAATATCTGAGTATAGGGGCGCCTGGGTGGCTCAGTCGTTAAGCGTCTGCCTTCGGCTCAGGTCATGGTCCCAGGGTCCTGGGATCGAGTCCCACATCGGGCTCCCTCCTCGGGGGGAAGCCTGCTTCTCCCTCTCCCCCTCCCGCTGCTTGTGTTCCTGCTCTCGCTGTCTCTGTCTCTGTCAAATAAATAAATAAAATCTTTAAAAAAAAAAAAGAATATCTGAGTATAGTGGCATCAGTCAGATCAGTAAAAATCCCATTGATGAGCTTCTCATGTATCAGAACATTTTTTCCAAAGGTACTTTTTTTCTTTAGTAGTTCTCAGAGTTTCTGTTTTTATTAAAGATATTATTCCAGTTAAATTTTTTTGTAATCAAATTTTAGTCCCCATTTTAAGGGGGGCTTGAAAGGAATTTTTTAACTTTTTATTACAGAAAATTTCAAACACAGACTCAAGTAGACTAGTATAATGAGCCTTCATGTACCCATTACCCAGCTTCAATAATTAACAACTCATGGCCAGTTTTGCATGTTATTGTCTTACCTACTTACTCTTGTTTTATTTTGAAGCAAATCCCAAGTCATAATATTTCATCTGTAATTCAGTACATTCAATACTGTCATCACAACTTAAATTTTTTTTTGCAAATAGTTCTATAAATCAAATATCCAGTCAGCATTCAAATTTCCAGTTGTTTCATAAATGTCGTAAGTTTCTGTATATGTTTTTAGGTTTCTTTGAGTCAGTATCCAAATAAAGTCCAACAATTAATTGATATGTTCTTACAAGTCTTTCTAAATCTTTACCTCCAACACGTTTTTCTCTTGTGTTTATTTGTTGAATAAGCTAGGTAGTTTATCCTGTAAAGTTTCCCATATTCTGAATATTGCTAATTCTTTTTCTGTGGTATGGTTTGACATATCCTTCTGTCTTTATATCTTACAAATTGGTAGTTAGATCTAGAGGCTTGATTAGATTTTTGGTGGTGGGGGGGGTTGGGTGTCAGGAGATTTAAGACTACTTCAGAGGTATGTTCTGGTATAACTCATCATATCTGGCTATCTCTCTTACCATGTATTTTTTTTCCAGTACCAATTATTTTTTGGTAATAAGATTGTCCATTAAATATGCATTTTGTTTGCTTACTCATTTTCTACTTCCAGGGCTAACAATTTCATTTGAGTAAATTCTACATCATTTTATGTGAATGAAAGAAATGATGTTAACATAATGTATTTATGTGTATGAATGTGTATATGTATGTATATATATTACATTATATATTTATTTATATTGAAAGTATTTTTATTAAATAATTTTACAGTTTCATGCAAGTATGACATCCATACAGAAATGTATGTAAATCATAAGTATGCAGCTGTGTAAATTACCATAAAGTGAATACACCCATGTATCCACATAGGTGGCAAAGTTGAACATTATAATCATCCAGAAGCCTGCCTAAATCCTTTTTAATTCTTGAATTTTTGAATTTTATAGAAGTGGAATCATATAGTATGTGCTCTTTTGTGTCTGGCTTCTTTCAGTTAACATTATTTTTTAGAGATTTATTTACTTATTTGAGGTGGGGAGGGGCAGAGGAAGAGAATCCTCAAGCAGACCCCCTGCTGAGTGAGGAGCCCACCATAGGACTTGATCCCACGACCCTGAGATCGTGACCTGAGCTGAAACCGAAATGACTCTCAGTTGCTCAACCAACTGAGGCATCCAGGTGCCCCTTGTTGTTGTTGTTTTAATTCATTTGGGTTGTTGGATCTGCCGTAGTTGGTTTGTTTTCATTGCCATTTACTTTTCTCTTTTATGAATAAGTCCTACCTAATGAATCCATACTAATGATGGACTTGTGAGGTGTTTTCAGTTTGTAGTTCTTTTGAATAATGCTATTAAAAACATTCTTGTAAATGTCTTTTGGTGTACCTATGTATTCACCTCTTAGAGTATATCTAAGAGTGGAATTGCTGGGCCATCGGATATGTTCATCTGTAATTGATACTGACAAACAGTTTTCCAGAGTGGTTGTACCCATTTATATTCTTGCTGGCACTGTTCGTAAGTTCCTATTATTCTATGTTTTCACTGATATTTAGCATTATTAGTCTTAATCTTACTAATTTTAGGTTTCTGGTGTTGTCATTATAGTGGTAATCTGCATTTTTCTGATTACTAATAAAGAAGAGAACCATTTCATGTATTTATCAGCCATTTGGATATGTTCTTTTAAAGTGTCTTTTCAGGTCTCTTGCCTATTTTTAAAAATTGGGTGGTCTGTCATTTAAAAAAAATTGATTAGTAGGACTTTTTAACATACATTCTAGGTGCAAGCCCATTGTCAGCTATGTATATGTTTCAGATATCTTCTCCCACCTTGTGACTTGCCTTTTTACTTTCTTGATGATGTCTTTTAATGTACGTAAGTTATTAATTTTGATGTAGTTTTTAGACATTTCCTTTATGATTAGACATTTCTGTGCCCAGTTTAAGAAATCTTTGCTTACCCTAACATCTTAAAGACATTCTCTGGGTGATTGTCTTGAAGTTTTATTCACATTTAGATTTATAGTCCGTGGGGTATTTTCTTTGAAAGTGGTGTGAAATGGGGGTTCAGATACATTTTTTTTCCATGTGGGTATCCACTTGACCAACACCACTTACTGAAAACGTCTTTCTTCAGTGTTCCTTTTGTTATAAATTAAGTGTCCATATGTGTGTTTAAGATTTTTGCATTTATGCTCAAGGTAAGATTAGCCTATAATCTTCCTTTTTGCTTAAGTTGTTTTTTTTAATAAGTAATTTTAGTTGTTATGGGAAACTCCTTATTTGATTTTCCCCCCATCAGAATCAATCTCATAGGAGTTTTATCATATGTGGATAGCCTGCACTTTAATGTTCTTACTGAAATAAGCCAATGACCTATTAATCCCATCCTTTCTTATTTATGGTTTCTCCGACCATGAAGTGGTGAGTCACTTGGCAGATAAGGAGTCTGAGACCAGAGCAGTGACAGGTAGTAGGGAATGGGAGGGTACAAGGTGTGATGAGCTTTGCTCTTTCAAGCATGCCAGAATGTTTTCTATCCTTAGCATATGACCTCATTATTTTGTAGGTAGTATTTTGAATCGTCACTGGACCCCTTTATGTCAAAAGGTCTAAAACTTTTATAAGGTAAAAATGAATGAATTTTGGTTTACCCATTTCTTCAGATGATTGTTCCACTGTTTCCCTCTTTTAACTTTATACTGAATATTGCATTTATTTGAAAACTATATTCTTTTATCATGTAGTGGTCATTTTCTAACTTTATGTTTCAAAAGGGTATTTCTGCCTATCAAATGCTGCTCCCTTTGTGATTTTGAAATTTCCTGTTGGATATAGCCCTTTAGGGTAAAATTTCTGGTTTTGCCCACCCTTATTTATATCAAGAACATTCTTCTTTATTAAAATACCTAAGCTTAAGTATTATTTATAAAGCCATTGAATCAAATAGTTTTAAAGTAATAATTAAAAAATTTTTCTTCCTGGGGTGCCTGGGTAGCTCAGTTAAGGAGTTGTATGTTTTATCTGCCCACCTCAATTCCTTATCAGTTCTCTTCTCTCAGAGCTTTCTGTCCTCAGTTTCTTACTCCCATTTTGCTACTCTTGAGTGTTAATTTCATGCTTCTTAACATCTTGTTCTGCCATTTTCCCCAAAGAACTCTCCTGGTTCCTCTCCTTTCTGTATCTGGCCTGTGTGGTCTTCATTCTGAGGTGTTCCACCTTCCAATTCCAGCATTCCCTCTCCCATTTCGTCTTGTCCACATCTTGTCTCTGGGCAACTTGTCTGCTCTCTGCTCAAGTCTCTGGAAGATACTACTCTGTAGGATGAAGCAACCCATGTCTTTAAACTGAAATGCTTTCAGATGTGTGAATATTTTTATTTGTTGAATTCAGTGGAGGTAGGAGGTAAGGCTCAGGTTTAAAAATCACATTATGGGGGCGCCTGGGTGGCTCAGTCGTTAAGCGTCTGCCTTCGGCTCAGGTCATGATCCCAGGGTCCTGGGATCGAGCCCCGCATCGGGCTCCCTGCTCAGCAGGAAACCTGCTTCTCCCTCTCCCACTCACCCTGCTTGTGTTCCCTCTTTTGCTGTCTCTCTGTCAAAAAAAAAAAAAAAAAAAAATCACATTATGATGAGTTCCTAGGTTTTCAACTTTAAAAAAATATATTTTTAAGATAGAAAGTGTCTGCATCCTCAGTTTACAAGTGAGAAATGACAGGGTATGGACCACGGCTTAACTAAGGTTATAGAAATGACACTGTGACAGAAACATAAGGGTAAGTCAGAGAACATCTGGCAATTAAAAACAAAATGACAATGGCCCTCTTCCCTTGCCCAGATTTCTAAGTCATAACTTTAAGAATAAATCAGAGCATAGGGGCGCCTGGGTGGCTCAGTCAGTTAAGTGTCTGACCCTTGATTTCAGCTCAGGTCATGATGTCAGGGTCCCAAGATTGAGCGCTACATCGGGCTTTGTGCTATGTGTGGAACCTGCTTGAGATTCTTTCTCTCCCTCTCCTCCCTCCTTCCCCTCCCATGCTTGCTTGCTCTCTCTCTCTCTCAAAAAAAAAAAAAAAGAATAAATCATAGCATGATATATTGGAAAGTAAAGGCAAAGCAAACTAAAAAATACTGCTGTCAGCATGATCCCATTTTGATCTGAAGAAAATTTATATATAAATACAAACCATCGGGGTTCCTGGGTGGCTCATTCATTAAACATCTGCCTTCAGGCTTGGGTCATGATCCCAGAATCCTGGGATCGAGTCCCGCATCGGGCTCCCTGCTCAGCGGGAGGCCTGTTTCTCCCTCTCCCGCTCCCCCTGCTGTGTTCCCTCTCTCGCTGTCTCTCTCTCTGTCAAATAAATAAAATCTTTAAAAAAAAAAAATAAATACAAACTATCAGAAAGCATACAACTCAAAAATATTGGATGTTGGGATTGTGTTTTGGGTTTTTTCTTTTTTCCTAATTATATTTCCTCGTTTTCTTTTATAATGAGTGTACATTGCTTTTGTAATAAGAAACACATTGTTAACTAAAAAAAAGTGATAGCAGAAGTGTAGAAATAATTCTGAATATAATCAGAAGAGTAATGGAATTGGTGTCGAAAGAAAGTAGTTTAATAGAGAAAATGTCAGATTATCAGTCATATCCGTATCACTTTAGTTTCTAGCATTTTATATTTCATTGTTTTTATGTTTGCCTTACATTTCCTTTGCATGATTTTATGTACTTTTTACTTTTTTTATTTTATTTTTTTTTAAGATTTTATTTATTTGAGAGAGAGAGAATGAGAGAGAGCACATGAGAGGGGGGAGGGTCAGTGGGAGAAGCAGACTCCCTGCCGAGCAGGGAGCCCGATGCGGGACTCGATCCAGGGACTCCAGGATTATGACCTGAGCCGAAGGCAGTCGCTTAATCAACTGAGCCACCCAGGCGCCCGATTTTATGTACTTTTTAAAAAGGTCTTGGTGACTGAGTGCATTCATTATACAGTCGTAACAAGTATTTTTGGTGGGTTTGGAGAAATAATTTTATGAGGAAACATGAAACTGTGTGCATGTAGATGCTGCCTGTGTTTGGCTGCTTCTCTACTCAAGCGAGATGGGCTTGGTGTTTTCTCTCGTAAGTGAGGTAATTGTAAAAGAGTTGTATGAGACTAACTGAATCTCTGAACTTATTTTTCTCAGGGAGGTGGTTAGGGAAATTATTTCTATTTAAACTGTATATAAAACAAACAAAATGTGTTCTTTATTCCCAGGTTAGAGATGATTTTTGCCAAATTTGATGAAGTGCAAAATTCAGGTGGTATGAGTGTCTGTAAAGGTAAGAATAATTAAGTTATTCCAGTTCTCAAACATTTCTAAGATTATTTAGCAGTTTTAGATACTAAAACATGTTTTCAAGCCAACTATTGTATCACTGATGCAGCAGATTTGATTTCGTGGACTGAAGCTTAGTTAGGGTATAATAACAAAGTCTTTACATACTGCTAATTATTACCTATTCTCTCTTTTAGAGTAACTGAAAATTTAATTTTGGGTCAACTGTGGAAACTGGTATTACTTTTTTGCCTTATTTTTTGTAGCTTCTGGGTTGAAGATACGTTGACCCTCTTGCCTTCCATGTTCCACGCATAAAATGTGTTTTTTATTCTGAAAGTAATTGTTTTACTTAGTTGTTTTTAGTAAAAGTTTTGGGGTTGTTGGGCTTTATTACACCTATGTGTAGACTCTCAGTGATGATACTGGTGAAGAGACCTAGAAGTAGAAACTTCACCAGCATGATCATCTTTGGCTTCTCAGTTGGAATTCAAGGAGGTTTCAGGTTAATTCTGGCACTTACTCAGTTTTGTGGTTGCTCTTCTTTTTGTAAGATTGCTAGATTGTGTTTGGTTTTAGTGGGTGGCATTTACCTAGACTTTAGTTTTTATCCATGTATGTGAAGAATATATTCTATTTCTAAAGATAGTATAGCTGGTTTTTCCACCTAGGAAAGGAGGTTCCTATTAAAGAGAGTGGGGTGGGAAGGCGCCTGGGTGGTTCAGTCTGTGAAGCGTCAGCCTCTTGGTTTTGGCTCAGGTCATGATCTCAGGGTCCTGAACTCAACCGAGAGTCTGCTTCCCCTCTCCTCTCCCTCTGCTTCTCCCCATGTGCGCACATGCACGCGCTTTCTCTCTCTCTAAAATAAATAAATAAATCTTTAAAAATAAATAGAGTGTGGTTAGCTTAGTAATGTAATTGATGTTGGGGGGGAAATTGGTATGTGAGTTGTATAGTCAAATAATGGAAAAACTAGTTACTAATATAATTTAGTTCTTTTTCTCTGGGTTAAACCAAGACTGAGCCTTGTTGTGTTGCAGGAAGACAGATGGAGTGAGAGTTTAGTGTTAAAAAGATTGTGTCTACCCTAATCTAAACTTAGTTCCAGAAGTATAAATTGACTTCAGCACTACCAGTCCTCACCCTGACTGCCAGGTTTTCTTGCTCTTCTCTAAATAGAAGAAGGTGTTTTAAGTACCTTATCCTTATTTTTCCAGCAGTTACCTCTATTTCCATAGAAACCAGAAACAGCGGGAAGATGGATAGTTGTTAAAATTACTTGGATTGAGACTGCTGTGTTTTCATACCATTCTCATTTGTGTATTCCAGACTATGTAGTTATAACTCTAAGAGAAAAGTATAATGCATATTATAAATTTAAGATATTATTTGGATACAGTTTATTTTGAAAGTGCTGTCTTTCTTGTATTTTGTGAGGTTACTTCTTTTCCTTCAAAATAGAAGATTTTATATTCCCTATTCTCTTAGCTCCTATTTCTTTTTCTCTTGTTTCTCTCTCGATAAACAGAGGTTTGGGGTCAGTATCTGGCATTTCTTTCTCTTGGAGGGAGTCTTCAGAGATTTTTTTGTATTGGAGATTATGATCTGAATATTCAAATGTGGTCACATGTGAATGTTAAAGTCTAAAAGGTTATACAGTGGGGTGTAGGAGTAGGTCAGGATGTTTTTGATGACAATATTATGCTGTCATTGAAAAAATACTTTAATGGATTCATTAATAAGGGAAGAGACTATAAGAGGGAAGCCTGTTTATCATGTTGGCAAGTCCCAGGGCCCACGTCTCTCCTCTTCCTTTCTGTATTCTCTGTAATGTAATCCAACTCAAAGGCTTTAAATGATAACTATTTGTTCTTGACTCCTAAATGTGTGGTTCTGGTCCTCATTCATCTCTCTTATGTTCTAGATTTAGTAGCTGTGGCCTTGATGACATTTGCATTGGAGTGCCTAATAGGATCTCAGGCTTAACGTGTCCAAAAGTGGAAAGCCTGTTGTTGTCTCTTCCTTCCCCTCAAATCTGTTGTTCCCCCAGTTTACCCATTTCAGTCAGGGCCACCACCGTCAGCTCAGGCTAGAAACCTGAATTGATCCCCCAGTCTGTCTACCTTTGAAATCCTAATATATCTAAAATTTGTTAATTTTTTTCCTATCTCCACTGCTAAAACCCCACTGTAAGTCTTCAGCTTTTACCTGGATTATTGCAATAGATTTCTATTTCATGTCTGCCCTCTAGAATCTGTTTTCTACCCAGAAGTGAGAATGATCTTAAAATGTAAATTAGATCATGTCACAACAGGAAGAAGGCAAAGTTCCTGAGTCAGGGAGCCTACATTCTAGTGAGGGAGATAGATTGTAAACAAGCAAGTAAGCAAATAAGCAAATGAATATCTAGAGTGATTACAGTTGGTAATGGAAGAAATACAACTACTCTTTGTTTAAGGAATTTAATGAAATTAATTTAAATTATTCCTAAAATCCTTGCAGCTAAGTGAAAACCATTAAATGAAAAAATTATTTCCACTAACATTATAGTATATGTCATCCCAACCCAGGACAATGAATAATTTTTTAATAATTTTTATAGGTAGAGAAATCTATTAATTGAACATTGAAAATGAATTTTGTAAGTAATAATTTGAAGGCAAAAAGTTTGTATCCAAAGTAATACTCTTTTTTTAATTTCTGCATTTTTCCCCACAGAATTTTCAGCCCTTATTGGCTTATTATAATTGTGTACTCAACCTAAAACTTTAAAGTTATAGAACAGAAAAACAGTTTAGGGGGCACCTGGGTGGCTCAGTTGGTTAAGCGACTGCCTTCGGCTCAGGTCATGATCCTGGAGTCCCTGGATCGAGTCCCGCATCGGGCTCCCTGCTCGGCAGGGAGTCTGCTTCTCCCTCTGACCCTCCCCCCTCTCATGTGCTCTCTCTCTCTCTCTCATTCTGTCTCAAATAAATAAATAAAATCTTTAAAAAAAAAAAAAAAAGAAAAACAGTTTAGGGCAAAATAAAGGCTGAAGATGAAAACTTGTGGAAATAGTTCATGCACGTAACAGACTGAGAGCCATTGAAGATACCACCTCTTCTCTCTCTCACTTGATGTACATGTGCAAAGCAAATTGTTATGAATGCACCCAAACATGGCATTCCATTCAGATTTGTTCCATATGATATTCTACAAACTGTTACGGTAAATAAAATTTTTTAGTGTGTCTGTGCCTGAAGCCATAATAATGAAACATCAAACTTTTTATAATATATGGATTTAGAGTGCTTTGGGATGAAAAAAGTCATTTTAGTAAACACAAAAAGAAAAAATCCCAGGTTATAAAGGTGGTATAACCTGATTGTAAGAGTTATTTTTTTCTCTTTAGTCTACCTCTTCTCCACTTATGCATGTCTCGGTGCACAATCTTACATCTCATGCTTTTGTCTCTGATTTCTTTCATAACTGCCATATCTATACTCTTGATTTAAGTTTTGGTTGAATTCTTTGACTTGATTTTCTAGCAAATTAGTTCATCACACTCAAGACACAAAGTAAATTACATCATCAGAGATTTGAGCATAGCATTTAGTTTAGGAAAGGGAGAAATGCGTATTTTCTTGTCTCGAAGGTTTTTCAAGCCGGACTTTAATTCTCATATTACAAAGTAAGTTAGGCAGAATCCCTAAGTACAGTGGATTAGCTCTGCTGTTAGAAGGAAACTAAGTTTAATGTTAATCAGATCAAGGCTGGAAGGAGGCAATACCAGCCCTGAAGAAGGAAAAGACAGAGTTGCAGGCCCCCTGTGATTATGGCTGGGCCTGTTGTCATGGAGCTTTCTAGACCATCTCCTACGCTAACTGAGATGTAAACACCAACAGTGTTGGTGGCTGTGACTGCAAGTCTTTTTCTCTTTGCCTGTGAAAAAACTATGCATAATTCTGATTTGTCTCATGTGCGTAGGGCCTAATGAAGTCTTGGGGTGAAATCATTGTAAAATGTTTCCCCACTTCTCTATTTGAAACAGTTGCTAGGAAAAGAATTGCTCTAGGAGGCTGGCAATAAAACAAAGCATAGGAATTAGGCTTTGAAATTACCTTGAAAATGGGCTTAGAAGAGGCAATAAGGTAACTTGCAGTGTAGTTTTTTATATGCTTGTAGCATACACATTAGTGAAATGCAAAGCAGACCTTTTCTTAGATTGATTTTAAAACATGTCTGTTTGTGACCATGAGCCCCAGGGCCTTCCCAGAGCTTGACAATGTGCTGATGGTTGTGCAGCTTGGATGGAGGGTGCTCTGTGTCCTGCAGCTGCGCACTGGCTAGGTTCTGTCTCCACCAGAAGCAAGCTTTGTTCCGTGTGGCCCTGCTGTCCGCACACAGAGCAGCCTTTGATGGGCTGCCTTTGACGTGATTTGTTTACGGCAGCCAGAAATGCTTCCTGCATAATGAGAGCAGTTAATCATGGAAACTGGGCTATTCCTGTTTGTGCACTTCTAGCAATCTTCTGTTGTAAATATTAAAAGGTAATGACAAAAGGATGAAAACCTTTTTAAAAAGGCACAAATCAGTTAATCCATCAGATCATGTGATTGCTACTGATTACATGGTATCTTTAGGGAAGCAGAAAATGATTGCTGAACACATGCCTTGTGTTTTGATGATTGCATTAAAAGTCCCCCAGTGGGATGGCATTTATTGGCTCCCAGAGCTTTTCTTACATTAAATTTCAGGCAGCCAGTACAAGGAGAAGCATCATAACCTGTATATAACCACATATGTGCAGTTAACGAATAATCTTGATCAGGCTCTGCTAGGTTCTGCTAAATAGACGAGGATTTTCAGCAAGATCCCAGACTTTTATTTTGAAGTGGAGTAGCAGCTGTTGGCTATTGCGGTGCAGAGCTGCAGCGCGGCCTGGGTCACACAGTGCTCCGGGTGTCTGCAGGCTGCAGGCCGAGCCCAGTGGCGCAGGCAGCAAGCTGCATTTATTTGCTGTGCTGTTTGACCTCTTGGTTTGAGAAAGCTCCCTGGACCATCTGAATGGCTATGGGAGATGGTGAGTAAGATCTATTTTTCTTCTTATGCTTGTGTTATGCACTTCCTGTTAAAGTGACGATCATTTGCTGTGTAAGAAATATATTTCTCCCTAAAGAACGAAGGACACTTGTGTGTGTGTTGTGTGTATGTGTGTGTGTACAGTCGTGTGTGCGTATATGCACATGTATGCTTACTTGCCATTTAATATCCTTTTCTACTTGATATGTCTATACGAGATCTGGCAAATATGCCAATTTACCTTGCAACCCAAGCAAGCCCTCAGTCTTTGGTAGTGGATATGAAGGGCTATTGGAAGAAATATGGAATATATGCAAAAGCTTTGAAGAAAGAATATGGAATGTGGCTCTTAGAAGAATGACAGATTTTGGCAAGAAGGTTTGGTTAGCAAGCTTGTCATCTTTCATGTTGTATATGACAACAAGTAGAATTTTGTGGTAATAAAGTATTTAAAGAAGCAAAATGGCTTGCCATAGACACTATTTTAATTAATATGTTTGTGATTTGCCAGTGTCCTTAGTAAATAGTTTTCTAGAAAATATTGCCTTTTACAAGTCCTATATAGGGTATAATTTTATTAAAAATTGATTTTGCTAGTGTTTTATTATAATATTTTTTTTAATATTTCTATAGTGCTTTATAGCGTTCCAAAGCACTTTAGTATACTTAGTATACATTAACTCCTTAGGTACAAATAACTATATGAAGTGTACAGAGTATTTTGGTGTTTCCATTGCACAGATTGGGAAACTGAGGCTTGCTGCTATGATAAGTCCTAGATCTAGGCACAGAGAGCAAACCAGAAGCAAATCTAGAGCCTCAGGTTGCATTTGGTATTGTCCTTCATAACACTTAACTACCTGAGCGTGGTTCTTTTTTCATTATTAAAGCTTTTGTTAATATGCTTAGAGAGGTATATTTTATAATATCAATGCCAGAGACATGTATGAAGGGGTACTTAAAGTTCCTTAAAAATATTATGTTATTTTTCACTAGGTTCTTAAGACTGGTCTGTATTTGGAAGTTTTAAGTCTAACAGTTTTATCCTTCTTTATGACGATATAATGACTTCTCTCTCAGGAGTTTGTCCCCTTGGGACTATGAGGAATGGGATGCAAATGTACCAAAATGATGATGTTGGTAAATAGTCATTTAAACTGTTATGTACATGTTAATAGAAATATGATAGTATATTTTGTTTTGGTATTGTGATGGTTTATTCCAAGAATATACGTAACTGTTCTATATGTCCTTTTGGAAATAATTTTAACTACTAATTTTTAAGGCAGAATGCATCAAAATTAGCAAATTAAGTTCTCATATACTTAAGAACATTGCCAAGTTTATATATTTATTTATGTTTTAAACCGTAGTTTACAGGTGACTCTAAATGTTGCATTTGATTGGGGCCATATCCAGATTTTCTTCTTTCTTAAACATAGATTTGATGACTATTAGTGTATATTTAGTTTTCTTTTTCCAAGCAATGCATAAATACATTCAGACTACTTAGGAATGTACTAATTTTAAAAAATCAAAGTAACAGCCTTCTGTGAAGTTCAGAAGGTAACCTTACTGCTCCTTCTGTTCTTCAAAATGGAAATACTTTTATTGGATGTTATTGATAATTATAGTAATACACTTTTATTTAAAAATAGGAAATCTAGCAGGGGCACCTGGTTGGCTCAGTCAGTAAAGGATGAGACTCCTGATCTTGGGGTTGTGAGTTCGAGCCCCATGTTGGGCATAGAGTTTACTTTAAAAAAGTTAATTTAAAAAATAAAAGTAGGATATCTAAACAGTAAAGATACATAGTAACAGGTCATCCTGCGATTTGTAGTTTTTAACAGTTTCATATATACTTCTGTATATTAGTCTTTCTCACATGTAGTACACATATACTATACTAGTATCAGGTGTACATGTGTAACAAATGGATTATAAAACAAAACAAGGGGCGCCTGGGTGGCTCAGATGGTTAAGCGTCTGCCTTCGGCTCAGGTCATGATCCCAGCGTCCTGGGATCAAGCCCCGCATCAGGTTCCCTGCTCAGCGGGAAGCCTGCTTCTCCCTCTCCCACTCTCCCTGCTTGTGTTCCCACTCTTGCTGTGTCTCTCTCTGTCAAATAAATAAAATCTTTAAAAAAAAAAAAAATTTAAAACAAAACAAAACAAATGGGTTTTGTTATTCCTAACCTGTGTTGTTTCTTATTCTTTGATTTTAATTAACAAATACCTTCTTTTCAAAATTCAAATAATGCAGATAAATTTCCCTCTGAACCTCCTTCAAGTCCAGATATAAACAGAGGTGAACACTTTTATTCTGTCTTTGCATACCTTTTACTGTCCCTTACATGCACATTAAGTATCAAAATAAATGGTTTTGTTTTTATTGTGTTTACATAAATGATATTGCTCTGAAAGTATTTTTGCCATTTGCTACATCTACTTGGTATGGCATAGAGTTTTTCTTTTTTTTTCTTTTTTTAATGTCCTCATGTGTAACTGTCTTGTTTGAACTGTTGCATAACGTTCCATAGTATGGATGTATCATAACCATTTCTTCTATAGAATTTTAGGTTGTTTAATCACATACAATTTTATAAATTATTCTGAAACACCTTCCTACAAATAATGTGTGTGTGTATACACACACATATATGTTTCTTAAAATACTCTAGAAGTAGAATTTCTGTATCTTAAGTTTTTATTGATTTCAAATTGTGTTAGTTGTAGCTAATTTCCTCCAAAAGAGGCTTTACCACTTATATTCCCACCATCAGTGCCTGTTACCCTGCATTCTTTTCAGTTCTCGCTATTATTATTTTTAAAATTTGCCTGTCAAAGGAGTGAAAAATATCTCACCCTTTTAAAAACATCTCTGCTGTCCAGTAAGGTTGATCATCTTCAAATGTTTGATTATTTGTATTTCCTTTTCTGTTTGTATTTCCTGTATCTCCTTTTCTTTATTCTTACCCAAGAATATAAAACCAAGTAGTCAGATGATTGTGAAGTAGCTCTGGGCAGTCAAATCAGATAGAGTTAAAAACCTGTAGGATTATTATGTGGCACTGAGCCCTGCAATCTGCCTCAAAAGCTCATGAGAAGAATTTGGCCTTTTGTTGTTACACTGCAGAGTGGCTGGAAAGAAGTAAGGTTTTGTTGCAAATAGATTGTTTCTACACTTGTAACATTTCAACACAGTCTATTCTTCCAAACATGAATCTTTTTAAAAAACATATGTAAGTGATGATATAACCTTGATTTTCCAAAGGGAAGCCTTCTAGACCACTCTTGATTTGGAGTGGTCATATCGCTACTGATTTGGTGGGAAGGGAACAATAGCAAGAAATTAGTGCTGAGTAGATATCTCCTCTTCTGTACCCTTGAATATTCTATGTGCTATGCTAGAATTGGGTTAACACAAATCACTGAAAGAAGGCAACCCTTCTTAGTGGCAAAAAGGCCAAACTTTTTTTCTGGAAGCAGTGATAATGGGGAAAACAAACAGTCTGTAAGAAGAAAAAGTAAATTATAAGGGACAAAAGATTGGGCATTCAGCAATATAGGTGGTAGTAGTGGGCGCTAAGATCAAAAATCTTAGCCTTCTTGAAACAGGCTCCGTTTACCCATTTGGGTGCAAGGTCTTGGGGCACCAGTAGCAACATATCCTCCAACATAAAGTTGCTAATGAACCTGAGTCTTCAAGAAATGGTTTACATTATTTTTTTGTACATGTAGAATGTATAGTTGATGTTCTTGATAGCTATTATGACCAAGTATAGTTGTCATGAAGATTTACCCAAAATGACTAGTTTTTGTGAAGGTTCTAAATAAACCTTATTGGGGCACCTGGGTGGTTCAGTCCATTAAGCACCTGCCTTTGGCTCAGGTCATGATCTCAGGGTCCTGGGATTGAACCCCACAGCAGACTTCATGCTCAGTGGGGAGTCTTCTCCTCCCTCCCCCTCTACCCTTACCCCCCCACTTATGTTTTCACTCGCTCTTTCTGTCTCTCTCAAATGAATAAATAAAAAATCTTTTAATAAATAGATAAATAAACCTTATTATGAGTATCATTTATTATTTACTTTGATATTATGGCTATTGTGAAATATGTTGTTTTTAATTTTATTAATACCAAGTAATGGTTTAAATTGTGTCTGCCCCTTCATTGAACTATCAAAGGTCTTAAATTTTTAATGGGCTCCTTTAAAGAAAAGGATAAAAGTCTTCAAGTAGGTTTTTTAACTAGTGAGTTAATAACTACCTAGAAATTCTAAGAGACTTTATGAAATTTCTTGGTCTCTTTTAAACTTTATATGAGATGGACTTTATTTTTTTTTTAAATAAAATTGTTAACAATTTAAGATTAACTGTGCTGCTGAAAACACAGCATCTTTATGTGAATATTAAAATTTGGCCATTTTATTTTGAAGCATTTGGATTTTTAATTTCTAGTCATTTACTGAACTTTTTTGTTTTAGTTTAAATTGAATACATTTTAAATGTTTACTGTTCGATTATTTTACTTCTGAAGGCTTGTGATTTTTCTTCAGCTCTGAGAAATCTTCTCTTTTATTTTTTTTGATAAGTTTCTCCCCTTCATTAGCTTTAGTCTCTCGTTACGGAGTTGTTACCAGTTAGATATTGAACCTCGTATGTTGATTCACTGTCCATTATGTTTTGTCTCTTCACCTAAGTTTTATGTCTTTCTCTTTTCCCTTGTATTCTAGGGGATCTCCTTGACTTTCTCATCTAATCCTTCCATTAAATTTTAATTTTAACAAATAAAAGTTTATATAAGAACTTTTTTTTCCCTTTTCTGGTGGTTCCATTTTTACAGAAGTGTGTGTGTGTGTGTATGTGCGTGCACGCACTCATATGCATACTTATATATAAAATATTGAGCTTTCTGAGTTGGGGGTGGGAAGAGTTTAATGATGAAATCATTTCATAGGTTTTCAGTGATTCCTTGCAAATCATTCCTGTACTTGTTGGCTTAGAGAGTGTCACTTCTCCGTCATTCTGTGAGGTAGATCAATCCTCACTGTTGTTTCAGTCTGCTTCTGAGAATTCTGAGTTGCAGCTTTCTGTGGTTTTATTCTTCAAAAGCTTTCCATCCTTTTAATTTGCATTTTATGAGAATTTTTTGCTATCTTTTGGGTGCTGATTTCACATACTTTGCCCTGCCTCATTTTCTGTGGTCTTACGATGTGCTTATAATTTTATTGGGGTTCCATTACAGCGTTTTAAGCAAGAGAGCAAAGTGATTCAAATTATCATAGTTCTTTTAAAGAAGAATTTCAAACATACCCAGAAATAAAGAATATTGTGACAAACCTCCATTACTACCTACTCTCCAGCTTAAAGAAATTATCAGTACATAGCCAATCTTTATTCATCTGTATCCCTACCTATCTTCCCCAGCCCTACCTATCATGCTGGACCAGGGTATGGGTGTGTAGACACACATGCACATGCACTCACACATAAAGTAAAGTAAAACATCTTTTTAAAAAGGCAATTAGAGAACTTTTTAAAAGACAGTAGGGGGTGCCTGGGTGACTCAGTCATTAAGCGTCTGCCTTCGGCTCAGGTCATGATCCCAGGGTCATGGGATCGAGTCCCACATCGGGCTCCCTGTTCCATGGGAAGCCTGCTTCTCCCTCTCCCACTCCCCCTGCTTGTGTTCCCTCTCTCGGTCTGTCTGTCTCTGTCACATAAATAAATAAAATCTTTAAAAAAATAAATTAAAAGACAATAGAAGTTTGTTTGTTACCAGGAAATATTTTATTGACAACCAGTTTTCACACCTAAAAAATTAACCCTTAGTATCAAATATTCAGTATTCAGATTTACTCAGTTGTTTCCTAAATACCTTTTTACAAATTGAATTTTAATTCAAACAAGGTTCACCATTGTAATTGGTTGATATATCGCTTAATGCTCTATTCATCTGTAGCAGTTGTCTCTCTTTTTCTCCTCTTGCCACTTATTTGTTGATGAAAAAATATATCTATCAGGTAAAGTTTTCCCACATACTAGATTTTGATGATTACATTGCCATGGTGATTTTATGTTTTTGTTTTAAAGGTTTTTATATCCCCTTTATTTCCAGAAAATTAAAAATTCTGCTAATGGCTTGATCAGAATCAGGTCTAATTTTTTGTTTCTGTTTCTTGGGCGGTTTTTGGTACACATTTTTATAGGTGGTATTATGCATTTTTTTTTTTAAGATTTTATTTATTTATTTGAGACAGAGAGAATGAGATACAGAGAGCATGAGAGGGAGGAGGGTCAGAGGGAGAAGCAGACTCCCTGCCGAGCAGGGAGCCCGATGCGGGACTCGATCCCGGGTCCAGGATCATGACCTGAGCCGAAGGCAGTCGCTTAACCAACTGAGCCACCCAGGCGCCCGGTATTATGCATTTTTATCAGAAGCCATGCAGTGCCTGATTGTCCTTTTTTGTGTGTATTAATATTGAACAGTGGGTTCAGGTGTTGTTAGCCTGATCTGTTCTTTATAAAGTTCCCCATCAGCCTTTCATTTAACAGTTTTAGCAGCCACTGGTCCAAATTACATTTTTAGATGATCTCATTGTCTACTATGGGGTTTGGAAGGTCGAGAATGGAAGCAGGGAGACCAGTTAAGAAGTTGTTGTAGCAGGGCGCCTGGGTGGCTCAGTCGTTGGGTGTCTGCCTTCAGCTCAGGTCATATCCCAGGGTCCTGGGATCGAGCCCCATATCAAGCTCCCTGCTCCGTGAGAAGCCCGCTTCTCCCTCTCCCACTCCCCCTGCTTGTGTTCCCTCTCTCGCTGTGTCTCTCTCTGTCAAATAAATAAAAAATATTAAAAAAAAAAATTGTTGGAGCAATATAGGAAGAGAAGATACTGGTCTGGTCTTAGATTAGGAATGGCACCAGAAGTAAAGAGTAATTAGGTGGATTTGAGATATAATTTGGAGTTATATACAACAAGAATTATTAATACGTGATCCGTGTGGGGCAGAGAACTTGGAATGCGGCTCCTGTATCATGAGCTTGAGTAGCTAAATAGATGGTGATGTCATTTACTGGGATAGAGGTAGATTTAGGGAGAACAGAGAACAGGTTTGAAGATGGTGTTGGTGTTAGGTTACATATGTCAGATTAGAGATACCTTTGAGATATCTATGGATGGGGGAGATGTTTAGTAGGGCAGTTGAATATTTATGTCTGGAATTCAGAGATGGTATAGGCTAGAGACAAACATTTGAGAGTTGTCAGCATATAGATGTTTTAAACTGTTGAGAATGGATGAAGACATTTAGAAAGTGTGTAGTCTGGAGAGAAGGATATTCAACATTTAGTGATTGGATAAAGGAGAAAGAGACTGAGCTAGAGGGACCTCTGAGGTCAGAGGAAAGCCAAGGAGAGTATTCTGTTGTAAAAGCAGAATGAGGAGTGTAGGCAATTGAAACTTGAGTTTTCTGAGACACCTGTGGTACCATAGCTTATAGTGATTATTGTTTCCTAATCTCAGTTACTAATTTATCTGTTACATATGAACCATGGTCATTGTTAGATATGTAAGAGGGTAAAACCACTCAGGAATCCAGAGTCCTCTTACTCATTGTTTTAATTAGAATAAGGAAGGATATAGCTTCAAGAGAAAAGAGGAACTTTGGTATAAGAAGCTACTTAATATGAAACAGTATATTTGTGCATGAAGATCTATGGTGTTGTGGGTTCTTCTTTCTGAACTAGTTGATTTACTGAAGGAAAGCCACACAAAATGAATTTTTTAAATGAGATAGGATATAAAGTTTTGGCTTTCTCTTTTGTTTGGCATGTAAGAATGGAGGAGTTTTTCATCCTTTATGTGAATTCAGAAGCAGAAATTTCAGGTTTTGGAACACATGTACCCATAAAAGTGAAGTGAAAAATTTGAATAGCCATTTGAATATATGGCTTTCCTTTGAAGGGAAAAAGAAAAAAGGGAAGGGATTTGATTATGGTAATATAAATTTACAGTTCATATCTGAAACTTTGGGGACCAGCTATGTTTTGGAATTCTGAGTAGGTCAGATTTTAGAAAAGTAATGGTCATAACCATATATGATACAACAACTTCAGCTGGGTCTGGGGCTGCACCTAATAACAAGCACATTAATATTTTTACAGTTAAATATATGCAAATTCACAATGAGTGAAGTAAAAACAATAAATAGCCTCATGTCAGTTCACATGTTTTGCCATAAACTAAGTTCAAATCAGTTTAGATTTTGCTACCAAATGAATTTTAAAAGACAACAATTTAAAGAAAAGTTAATACCTGTTCTTCTCAAACTATTCCAAAAAAATAGAAGAGGAAGGACGCTTCCAAACCCATTCTATGAAGCCAGCATTAGTCTGATACCAAAACCAGATAAAGACACTACAAAAAAAAAGAGAACTACAGGCTGATGAACATAGATGTAAAAATCCTCAACAAAATTTTAGCAAATCGAATCCACCAATAAATTAAAAATCATTCACCATGATCAAGTGGGATTTATTCCTGAGATGTAAGGGTGGTTCAGTATTCACAGATCAGTCAACAATGGTACATCACATCAACAAAAAGAAAGTTTAAAAACCATATGATCGGGGCGCCTAAGTGGCTCTGTCAGTAAGGCATCTGCCTTTGGCTCAGGTCATGATCTCAGGGTCCTGGGATTGAGCCCCACATCAGGCTTCATGGGAGCCTGCTTCTCCCTCTCCCATTGCTGCACCCCCTGCTTGTGCTCTCACTTGCACTTGCTCCTCTCAAATAAATAAATAAATAAAAACATATAATCATTTCAGTAGACACAGAAAAAGCATTTGACAAGATACAACACCCATTTTTGATAAAAACTCCCAACAGAGTAGGTTTAGAGGGAACATACCTCAACATAATAAAAGCCATATATGAAAAACCCACAGCTAACATCGTACTCCGTGGTGAAAAACAGAGCTTTTCCCCTAAGATCCAGAATAAGAAAAGGATGTCCACTCTCATCACTTTTATTCAACATAGTACTCGAAGTCCAAGAAAAAGAAATAAAAGGCATCTAGACTGGGTAAGAAAAAAATAAAACTTTCACTATTTGTAGATGACATGATACTATATATAGAAAACCTGAACGATTCCATCATAGTACTACTAAAATTGATAAATGAATTCAGTAAGGTCACAGGATACAAAATCAATGTACAGAAACCTGTTGCATTTCTATACAATAATAATGAGGCAGCAGAAAGAAATTAAGAAAACAGTCCCATGTACAGTTGCACCAAAAATAATAAAATACCTAGTATTAAACTTAACCAAGGAGGTGAAGGACCTGTACTCTGAAAAACTATAAAACATTGATGAAAGAAATTGAAGATGACACAAACAAATGGAAAGATAGTCTGTGCTCATGGATTAGAAGAACAAGTATTGTTAAAATGTCTATACTATCCAAAGCAATCTACATATTTAATGCAATCCCTATCAAAATACCAACAGCATTTTTCACAGAACTAGAACAAACAATCCTAAAATTTGTATGGAACCACAAAAAACCCCAAAGAGCAATCTTGAAAAAGAAGAACAAAACTGGAGGTATCACAGTCCCAGATTTCAGGATTCACTACAAAGCTGTAGTGATCAAAACAATATGATACTGGCACAAATAGACACATAGATAAGTGGGACAGAACAGAGAGCCCAGAAATCCATGATTATAGTCAATTAATCCTTGACAAAGGAGGCAAGTATATGCAGGGGGAAAAAGACAAATCTCTTCAACAAATGGTGTTGGGATAACTGGATAGCTACATGCAAAAGAATGAAACTGGATCACTTTCATACACCATAACACAAAAATAAACTCAAATGGAATAAGGACCTACCTAAATATGAGACGTAAAACCATAAAAATCCTAGAAGAGCACAGGCAGTAATTTCTCTGATACTGGCCATAGCAACATTTTTCTCAATATGTTTGCTAAGGCAAGGGAAACAAAAGCAAATATAAACTGTTGAGACTACATCAGAATAAAAAGCTTATGCAGAGTGAAGGAAACAGTCAACAAAACTAAAAGCCAACCTCCGGAATGGGAGAAGATACTTGCAAATGACATATCCAAGAAAGAGTTAGCATCCATTAATATATAAAGATTCTCAGCCATATAAAAGAATGAAATATTGCCATTTGCAACATGGAGGGATCTGGAGAGTATAATGCTAAGTGAAAGAAGTCAGAGAAAGACAAATGCCATATGATTTCACTCCTATGTGGGATATAAGAAACAAAACAAAGGAACAAAGAAAAAGAGAGACAAACCAAGAAACAGACTCTTAACAATGGAAACAAACTGATGGTAACCAGAAGGGAGGTGAATGGGGGGATGGGTGAAATAGGTGAAGGGGATTAAAAGTACATGTGTCATGATGAGTACTGAGTAATGGATAGAATTATTGAATCACTGTTGTACAACTGAAACTAATATAAGACTGTATGTTAACTACACTGGAGTTAAAAAAAAAGACAAAACATGCTAAAGCTAGACTCTTAGAATTTACTGACTTTCGGGCATTGCAGATAAGGGATTATGGGCCTATCATCTCTCAGTGCTTGCTGACAACAGTGTCCCGTTATTATATGAATGCAACAAAAGGTAGAGTCTTCTTCTACTTGCGCTTCTTTTTATTTCTTCTTCCTCCCTATTTGTTATCTCCATCTTTTTCTCCCACTCTTCTTAGCTACTCTCCTTTCTCCTCCTTTTCCATTTCCATCACACACATAACCACTGCAGCTTGCCACTTTATTAGTTTTTATCCTCTACTACCTTTTAATAGGTTCATCTTGTTCATTTTCTGCACCAAACCATAGTAATTTCTTTTTGAAACATTGGAGTGAGAACAAAGGTGTCAACATAATCATGCTTTCTGCATTTAATCCTCTTTTATTCAGTAAATATTAAAGCACCTACTATAAGTATCCCAGGTGATTTTTTTCTGATTTATCTTCCAGTTCACTTCAGCTGTATCTAATCTGTCATGTCTGCCCACTGAATTTAAATTTCAGTCATTATATTTTTATTTCTAGAAGTTCTGTTTGGTCTTTTTAAAAATCTGTCACTTTTTGGGGCACCTGGGTAGCTTAGTCCGTTGAGTATCTGACTCTTGGTTTCGGCTTGGGTCATGATCTCAGGGTCCTGGGATTGAGCCCTGCATTGGGCCCCATGCTCAGCAGGGAGTCTGCTTGAAGATTCTCTCTCCCTCTCCCTTTGCCCCTCCTCCGCTCACACACACATGCTCTCATGCTCTCTCTCTAATAAATAAATCTTAAATCTGTTACTCTTTAAATTTTTCTCTTTTAAAGATTTTATTTATTTGACAGAGAGAGACGCGGCGAGAGAGGGAACACAAGCAGGGGGAGTGGGAGAGGGAGAAGCAGACCTCCCATGGAGTGGGGAGCCTGATGCAGGGCTCAATCCAGGACCCTGAGATCATGACCTGAGCCGAAGGCAGACGCCCAACGACTGAGCCACCCAGGCGCCCCTCTTTAAATTTTCTGATCCCTGAAATTATTTTCAAGCTTGTCTAGTAAAGCTTTTGTAGTCTATGCTTGATAACTCTAGGATTTTTAGTGGATCTGTTCCTATTATCTATCTCTGTTTATTCTTGCTCTTGGTGTCTTGTTTCCTGTCATGCCAAGTGACCTCTCAAAAATTATTTGTGCACGTAATATGAGGCCAGAGACTTTATCCCAGGAAAATTTTGCATTTGCCTTGGCTTTTGCGTGGGAGTAGGAATACTACCGGCGTGAGCCTGCTAAGTTCCAAGGGCTTGACTCTCTTGACTGTCCAAGCAGTTGACCTTAATCAAGTACTCCTTTTGATTTACTTCTCTGTTGCTCTCTTTTGAGAAAAATTGGAAAAGAATAAAAGGCCATAAGAAGATAAGGACTTACTTATGGTTCACTTTAACCTTGATAGTATAGTTGTTTGGTATACCAGCTTTCAGTGGGAACAATATCATATTAGACTCTCTATCTTTTTTATGTGGGCTTCAAAATCTGTTCCTTTGCCTCACAAGGCCTTCAGAATAGAAATTCATATGTACTGATTCTGTCCCCTGTTTCTTACTATTTTGTCAGGTACTTAATTGTTTTAAAGAAGATTTTTTTTAAATGTCTATTCTATTGAGTGTTTATAGTTGTTTGCCTTTGGAGTTTTGTTTCAGTAACCTGGAGACTGAAGGTCTCCGTACTATGAAATGGGTCCTTCTAAGCATTGTTCCACATGGCATAGTTGTGGCAGTGGACAAAACAGACAAAACTTCTTACTCTAATAGATAATACATTTCAGTGGGAAGAGTCAGATAATAAACAAGGTAAAATATATAGAGGTAAGTGCTAAGGAGAGAAATGAAGCAGGGAGGTGTAGGGAATAGATCAGTAGTGTCAGGATGTTGGAAAGTTTATAATTTTAGTATCCAGAGAAGACTTCATTGGGAAAGAGATAGAAGAATAAAGTTCTGAAGTTGGTGAGTAAATAGGGCAGCTGTGGAGGGGAAGAGCATTCTAGGCAAAGGGAACAAGTGCAGAGGCCCTCTTGGGAGTCTCAGCAAGAAGACTGGTGAGGCTGGATTGGAGCAAAAGATGGAGAGCAGCAAGTTGGGTCATGTTGGAGAGAGAACTACATAGTATCTAAGATCTTGCAGATTTTGAAGTACTGGTAGGCCTTTTTATGGAGTCATAAGAGGATTTTGAGCAATGGTGGTGTGACTTCGTTCAACTCAGGACATTATTTTGAAAACAAGCTCAAAAGGGCAAAGGTGGGAAGTAGGAAGAAGGGTTAACTATGATACTTATCCTGGGATTTTTCTAGGTAATGGGGTTATAGGGTAAACAAGATAATGTTTCTGCTCCCTTTCAGTCCAACTTCTAGTTCACTCTTAAAAGTATTATTTCAGGAAGTGATAGGTGCTAGGAAGAAATATAATTGATTTGGACTGAATATTTTATAGTTAAAATATTTTTAAGCCTAGAATATTTATAATCTTTATAATTACAAAACATTTTTAATTTGGGGACTTTTGATGATGAATTCATTTTATAAATTCTTTTAGCTTATAGTCAAGAAAAGATATAACATTATTGGAGGTTGTAAAAAATTTTCCCCCTCTGTAGATATGTCCTTTTTTATTTTATATTTTCGAAGCTGTGTTACTGGGTACATAAAAATTTAGGGTTCTTTTTTCCCTGTTGGATTGACCCCCTTTATCATCATTAAGGGTCTATCTCTAGTAATGCTTCTTAAAACTGCTTTGTTTGAAATTAGAATAAGCTACATCAACTTGGTGTTTGCCATAGTTTGTCATTTTACCTTTAACTTTTATGTGACTTTGTAAAGTATATCTCATTTAAGCAACCTATTTTTTAAAATTCAGTATTGGTCTTTTACTTGGAATATTTAGTTCATTTACTTTTAAGGTAGTTACTGATATATTTGGCTTCATTTTTGCCCCTTTGCCTTCTATTTCTGTTTCATCCACTTGTTTCAGTCCTTTTTGTCCCCTTCCTGCCTCTTTTCAGATAATCAGATTTTAAAATTTTTCTTATATTAGTTTATTTATGTATACAGTTACTCTTATTTTAGTGGTTACCCTAGAGCAACCCAGACTGTTGCTTACAAGCTAAATCCAGTAGTACCCTCCTGATGTACATAAAATTTTATCGAAACACAGCCACACCCATTTGTTTACATATCCTGTATCACTGCCTTGGCACTACAATGGCATAATTGAGTAGCATAATTGAGTAGCTGCACAGAGAGACCACATGTATGGTTTACAAAGCCTAAAATATTTACTATATGGCCCTTTATAGAAAAAAATTTGCCAACTCCTGCTGTTGAGCAATGGTTCTTAAACTTGACCACACATCGGAGTCACTGGGAGGGTTTGTTAATACACAGAATGCTGGGCCCCCATCTCCAGAGTTTCTGATTCATTAGATTTCTATTGGGACCAGAGAATTTGCATTTTTAAGAAACTGCCCGGTGATGCTCTGCTGCTGGTCCAGTACCGCTGTCCTAGAGGCTACAATATGTATATTTGACTTACTCAATCAAAAATTGTGTGTTTACTACTTCCACAATAATGCTTATAAGTCTTAGAACCGTTTGTTTGCTTACCTCTTAGGAGCACTATTTTATAATTATTTCAAACTGGCAACTCAAAGGTCCATCAACAGAATGGATATTGCTAGATTATAGTACACTAGATAACTATAAGCAATGAAAATGAATCTTCCAAACATATTGAGTGAAAAGAAGCTAGATATCAGAGTAGATATTGTATGATTCCTTTTATATAAGGCTCAAGAATGGGCAAAGCCAATTATGAAGTTAAGACTAGTTAGTTGGCTTTGATAGGAAGTAATGATTTGGGGGAGGTCAATGAGGGTGCGTATAGGATGCTGATAATGATCTCTTGGTCTGGAGACTGGTTACATGGGCATGTTTGTTTTGTGAAAATTCATTGCACTCATACTTAGGATTTATACACTTTCATCTACCTTATTTTGATAAAAAGTTAAAATTTAATTTCCCAGTAGTTTTAGAATGTTAAGAGTTAAATTTTTTTAAGTGGTAGAGACATTTACTCTTCATTTCTTGTGTGTGTAGGAACAGAACACTGTTTCCATGGGAACTTCTGGCTACTCGGTGTTTCAGTACCTATCTTTCTGTGGATTTATGTGTCTACTCTGTCTCTCTTAGCTGTATATTTTTTTACATGGTGATGGCAAAAAAGTTTATTTGGGATCGTATTAGTGTTTTTATTTTTATTTATTTATTTTTTTAAAGATTTTATTTTATTTGAGAGAGACCACAAGGACAAGTGGAGGGGGAGGGAGAAGCAGATGTCCCGCTAAGCAGGGAGACTGATGCAGGGCTCAGTCCCAGGACCCTGAGATCATGACCTGAGCTGAAGGCAGATGCTCAACCGACTGAGCCACCCAGGCGCCCCCCCATATTAGTGTTTTTAACAGAACAAACCTATATATATATGTAGGTTTTAAGTGATCCCATCTGGCTCCCTAATATTATTATGCCAAAAAAAAAAATGTCTTTTAACTTGAAGGTACTTTTTTCTTATAAATTGTGCTATTTAAGGGAAAAAAACCCACTTGCTGAAATGGAGTTCGGCTTTATATTGGTGTGTCTATTTGATTTTCTTTTTTCCAAATAAAAGTCTTACCACTTATTTGGTATATTTTCTTTAAAATATATTTAATAGTTGGACTTGAAGTATCCCTTTGTAGTAATGATTTCATTCTAGTTGATTTGGGTATTTGCATAGGTAAGGGGGAGCAGGTTGAAAGGAAAAAGACTCTGACATATTGATCTGAAGCCTGTGGTAAATCTGCTCTGCCTCGCCCATCTTGTTTGTCGTGGTTGGTTTGTGCAGGGTCCTAGAGAAAACCATCTTCTCAGACAAGTAAATGCATACAGCTTGTGATTTTTTTTTTGTGGGGATTGGGGGGGTTCCATTTTATACAAGGAGATGATCCTAGCATGGTCATTAATAAATATTCTAAAAGGAGCTTTGGGTAGAATATTTTAGAATCATTTATGAAAACAAATTGTTTGGCTTGGTTTCTGTGCCCTAAATAAACAGAAAATTGTAAGATTACAGAGTTAATTATGCACAGTAATGAGCACTGTGATATTCCATGTTTTACTGATGCAATAATAAGCACCACAGCAGAATGAATATTGCATAAAACCTTATTTTGTATTTGTATTAATTTTCATGTGAATTACATAGGAGAAAACAAATTTAGGTTTGTAAACCTTTGTATTGAAAGCCTTTGAAATTTAGGTAAAGAATAAGGATTGCAGCTGCATAGATAATATTTTAAATACATGGAGAATTTTTACCTTTCATCTGGCAGTAGCTGCCATAAGATGATGTCACCTTGTAGCTGATTGGCTGTTACAGCACCTAGGGCAGGGAAGAGAAAGAAAAATGCCGGCACAAACCTCAGCGGTGGTTCTGTGGTTGTTTCTGTCTATTTTTGATAGAATCTTTGATTAGTACTGAATCTTCTGTATTTGGCCATGTGAACCATTGGGAGCATCCTAGGGTGAGGGAAATTAAGAGCTTTCAGAGGAATGAGGCGACTGATTTGCAAACGGATCTGTGATTGTAAGTTGCAGGATCTGGGTGTAAGGAATAAGGCAGGGTGTGCTGGAAGATACACTATGGGAGGAGCTGGGAGAAAATGCTTACATGAGTAGCAGAAAAAATGAAAATGCTCTTTGCTGTCCTTCGAGTTAATATATTTGGTTTTATGTTTTGACTTAATATATAGGTAGGAAATAGGATAATAGTGCAATCAAATTTTAAATTATACTGTGTTATTTTATGTGGTATTAGCCAATATATAAATGCTTATTCAAAGGAGCTTTATTTTGTATTATATCTTATAGAGTAATGATTTTATATGTAGCTTTATTTGATTTTTGAGTCTTATGGAAAATGGAGCAAAGCTTAGTTCTCTTAAAATACATTTTTCTAATGCTTTGTGCAGATAAAAGCTTTGATGATGAAGAATCAGTGGATGGAAATAGGCCATCATCAACTGCTTCAGCCTTCAAGGTTCCTGCACCTAAAACATCCGGAAATCCTGTCAACAGTGCAAGAAAGCCTGGTTCAGCAGGTGGCCCTAAGGTTGGAGGTAATGTAAATCCATTTCAAATCTGATGTGCATGCCTCATGCCCTTCATATGGACACACATACTTAGAACTTCAGAGGAATATGTTTATTCATGACTGCAGCACGATTGCAGATCTGGAGAGTCTATTGCAACACACAGAAGAATATGCTGCCTTTTCAGAAATGTTTTTAAAATACTGTATATTGCTGTTTCCTGTGGATTAGTGAAGTCTTAAGAGTATTCATTTTTCCTGTGTCATTTTTAAAGGGAGACATTTAAGGGAGTGTTGGGATTTGGGGTTTTTTTTATTTTGTTTTTTAAGGAGAGAGCAGGTTTTTCAGAATTTGGCTATTAATTTTCAGGTTCTGTAGTTGTTAAAGAAATACTGATTTATGTAACATTTCTATAAATTCATATAGTAGTGAGTCTTGAATACTTCAGTGTTGAAAAAATGGTTGAAGATACTGGATATTGAATCATTTGTCACAATGGGAAATGGGTGGTGGTCAAGTAAAATTGCCTTAAAAATGGTTTCTGGATTAGATAATAATAAATAGGATAAAACAGTTTTTATGAATATATACAACACATAGTACATTCTTTGATCACATTAGAACTGCTTCTAGCATATTGTTTATCTTTTTAAAATTTTTATGGGTTTTTTTCATATTCTAATAAGAAAGCCATGAGTACTTTTCAGGTGCTAGTTTCTGCCAGGTCTTTCTGGTAAAATGAATCCTATTAGAATAAGCAAATATTTAATGCTAAAAGGACATTAGCTTCTTTCTCTTTTTCTCTTTCTTTCTTTCTTTTCTTTCTTCCTGTCAGACTTCCTTTCGTGTGTGTGTTGGGTGTGTTTTAGTTATAATTTGGGAAAACAGATTTTCCTTGTTTATGATAACTGGTAGGAAAATCAGTCTTCAGAATTTTTGTTTTTCTTCTTTTTATCTATATCTCCTTTATTAAAAGCATAAAGGAAAGAAAAATAAACTGTATATTTTGACCAGGTCCTGTAAGTTGTGTTCTCTTGATCTTTCTATACCACTGAACATTAATTTCAAGTCATATATATTCTAAATGTAGGAAAAATACCATAAATACTGCATTTTAACTATCTTTTTTGTGCCATATAACTCTCAAGAAAGACAGTATGATATATATAGACACACTTATATATTTATATGTAAATGTATACATATATTTACATATATTCATATGCATATAAATAAATAGGTGAATATTGTGAATCAAATGTCTTACTGATTTATCTGGGTATTTTGAGTATTTACATTTTACTGGTTTTTTGTTTTTTGGGGGTTTTTTTGCTTTGCAATTATAGGAATATATTCTTATCCAAATGTTAGTTATCATATCCTATTACATGATATTTTCTATTATGCATTCTTATCTCTGGTAAAAAGTATCATATTCTGTGGTTTCTTTCTTTTGTAACAAATGGCTACCTCGAATTACTGCAAGGGGAATTTTTTGTCTTAATTTTTGAATTAGAGATTTCGGATATATATAATTATTTCATGAAATGTCTTATTTGACTTGAATTAATATTTGAAATACATGGTGATAATATATAATATTTTTGTGATTCTGAGCCACGGTGTATAATTAGCTCTGTATTTCATGTTTTATTATCCTTTCTTAGATGAAAATTGAGGTTGTAGTTTATCCAGCAAAGCTCACTTAATTTTGATGTTAATTGAATTGATAAAATCTGATATTCTTTTTAACGAAACAGAGATTTTCTTTATGCCACCTCGCCTTCTCTGGTTTGTAGTCCTACCAGATATGAAAATGCTAGGTAGCTTTTGTGATCGTAGGCATTAATCACTCATATAGATTATATCATCCATCTAAGCAGCGGCTCTTTTGATAAAAAAATAAGGGTAAGGACTTCATTCTTTCTTCCTTCTCCTCTTCATCCTCTTCCTCATCCTTCTTCTTTTGGCAATTGCAGATTCAGTCTGCAATTTTTTGTTTGTTGCTTTTGTTTGCCACAGCTCATTTAGGTTCACTGCCTATTTTTCTAAGAAAAGAGTACTAGCCAGAGGATATTGATATTGCTTCAGAAATTAATGCCCTTCTTGGCTGTCAGTCCTTTGAAAATTTAACTTTAGAGTTTCTGTTCTTGGCACAGGCTTATTGATTTTTAAATTAGTTCTAGAAAGTTTTCTGAAAGTTGTAGAATCTTGGAGTTAGAAGGGACGTTGGCATATAGTTCAATTTACTATTCAAATACAGTAGTCCCTTTTATAATGTTCCTGATAGCATGACTATTCAACATCTGATTAAAATAATGTGTGCTCATGGATTAAAATTCGGAACAAAACCATCTTACAGTACCACTATATGTGGGTATAATCAACTGATAAATTATGATGTAATTCTAGTTGCTTTCATAATTACTTTTCCAATAATTTTTATACATAACACGTTTTCTTAAGAGGAGGACAGAATTGGCACCATTCATTGTATCGTTTTGTATACCTTTTCTCTTACTAGTATTTTACCTGGGGCATTTTCTCAAATTATTAATTGAAAACTATTCATAGCTAAATAATATCTAGGTTGCTTTCAGTATTTTTGCTGTTATAAACAATTACATTATCCTTTTACATATATCTTTTAGCACATTTCCTCCAGTCATTTCCTTGGAATAAATTTCTCAAGTTTATTGAATCAAAAGATACAGTTATTCTTTCAGTTTGGCATAGTGTCCTCCAGGAAGGTTATAAGCCAAATTCAGTTCTGAATAAATAAATTCTATTTTATATTGCATTAAAACCTGCCTCTTTGTAACTTAAGCAAAGAAGGTGAATTATTTGTTAACATGATAACTTTGAAATACTTGAAGGTTGGGTTCCCCTCTCTCTTTATAACTATTCTGCTTTCTAGACTAGACACTTTCTTTCTCATAAGTTTATATGGAGTAATGGGGATTCAGTATAGGCATTTCATTTGCTACTCCTAGTTACATAATATACAGATAGGTATGATTAGTTCCTAATTAAAGGAATATGGTAGATGGGGGTATGTCTATATTAGTTGAATAAGCCCATCACAGACCACTGAGTTTAGCAAATATTTTTTCAGGTAAGATTACCAAAATAAAAATAAAGTGAACTTCTTTGAAATCCTGACTGAATCTACTTTTGAAATTTGGGAGTTTAATTTACTTCTCTCAGAGATATATGTCAAGATTAAAGAGATGCATGCTATTTTTAACAGAGTATCCAATCCAGTTAATTAAAGCCAGTAGGACCTGTGTTTAATCTTTAGTGTGTTTTTCATTGTATTTTAAAATTGTCTTTTCATTGTCTTTAGTGTAGTTTTGTAGTTTAGTAGTGTAGTTTTTCATTGTTCTTTGGCTCCCTGTGCCAACCTGTTCTACTTATATTGTAATTGTGTGGCCTTTAAGTCAGGGAGAATCAGAAAAAGGATTGTGGGTTGCTCCATACCAATATATTATTGCTATAGAAATCCATATTATGTGGGAGTCAAAAGTGTTACTTACTTTTGTGCTTTACTAATTAGAATAAGGATAAAATGAATTCCCTTAAATAGTTATTTTCTGAATAACATTTATAACTTCATAATAGGAATTACGGTAAACACGTTTTCTTTTCTTTTGGCTTAATGGCCTAGAATATAATTGCTGAAGGTACCTGATTGTTTAAAATATTTTTATCTCTGGAGTATTTTAGGTAATTTTTTAAAAAGATGTTTGAGTGTTCTCACATATATTCTCTTATTTAAATCAAAACCCCTCCAGTTAGGTACTTTATTATCTTAATTTTACTGATGAGCAAACTAAAGTTTAGAGAAGTTAACTTGCACAGGGTCATGCATCTAATAAGTGCACTAAGCACAAAAAATACTTTGCTATACTGCTACCCACACTAATCTCACCGAGTAAATAAGTATTCTAGATCCTTTAGCTCTGAGATTATAATCTACAGTAATGATCACTACCTTTCAACATCCATAAATCAGTCATTTTAAAGCTCAACTACTACGATTCTCAGCTATTTTATTTGGAAATAAAGCAAACCTGAATTTTTTTCATTATAAGTAGAAATGCTTTTTAGTATTGTTGAAATCACCCTCCTGTACCAATAATTTTGGCTGCTATTCTTTTTAAAATACAGAGATTGAATTAGATGATAATATAATTGTTATTGTTTGTAATTTGTACCAGATTTTGAGGTTAATCATTTTTTACTGAGGCTTGTATGTAATCATGGAGACACGTCATTGGCTAAATCATTAGTTCTCAGAGTTCTGTTGTTCTTTCTCACTTGCTCATTCATTCAAGTAGACAGCATTTTCTCTCTATGGTTGTTTTCATCTAATATCAAAGACTGCTTTGAAATAGTTTTAGTTCTTATAATTAACTACCACCTTTCCAAATTCAGGAGTGCTTAGTCATTGTTTTGATATATTTGTTTTACTTCATTTATGTCTGACCTGAGGTTTTATTAAGAATGTCCAAATACGGGGACGCCTGGGTGGCTCAGTTGGTTAAGCGACTGCCTTCGGCTCAGGTAATGATCCTGGAGTCCCAGGATCAAGTGCCGCATCGGGCTCCCTGCTCGGCGGGGAGTCTGCTTCTCCCTCTGACCCTCCCCCCTCTCATGCTCTCTCTCTCTCATTCTCTCTCTCAAATAAATAAAATCTTTTTTTTTAAAGTAAAGATTATGAGAATCAGTATATATTTAATAAGAGAAATCTCACAGAATTTAGTGTTTAATCTTGGAATCCAAAATTTTAACTGATAAACCTCAATTTCTTGCTTTTGAACTTTATATAAAACCAAATAACTTTTCTGTTTGTGTGTTTTGTTGTGTTTTTCTTCTTCTCTTCTTCCCCTGATGTAAGGAAAGATACTAAACCAGAATGTTTTAGCCTTTATCTTAAAGATTATCTGGCCCCAATTCAGGTGAAGAGACTGAGCCTCTAAGAGTTAAATGATGTATCCAAGATAAGACAGTTAATAAGCAGAGATGAAACAAGGACCCAGTGCTTGGCCAGAGGCTTTTTCTGGATCATCTCTGGGTCATCTCCTATCCAGTACTGCATGTGATACATATTTTTATCCCATATAGCAAGACACTGTTATTGGCGTTTGGAAATTAGGGATTGGCCAGTAGCCTTTTTCTGTTAAATTACAATGAATGCCACATCTTTTACTATCCATCGTAAGAAGCGCTGGTGTTCTTTTTTTTTTTTTTTTTTAAGATTTATTTATTTGAGAGAGAGAGGGGTGGAGGGGGGCAGAGGGACAAGGAGAGAAATCCTCAAGCGGACTCCCCACTGAGTGCAGAGGCCAACACGGGGCTCAGTCCAGGACCCTGAGATCATGACCTGAGCCAAAATCAAGAGTCGGATACTCAACTGCCTGAGCCACCCAGGGGCCCCTGGTGCTGTCTATCTAAACTTTAGTTTTAAGGTAAATAAGATTCAAGTAATTCAACAGGTTTAGTCTAATAGTATCTTGCCTCTTTAATACTGTTGCTCTGCAGTAACAGGTGTTAAGTTTGATATGTATCCTTCTACATTGTACTCTGTGTTCATTTATGTAGGTACGCAGATTAGATTTTATGTTTGCCCATATTAAACACACGAGTAAATACTTTGCAACTTGCTTTTTTTCACAGAATATTCATCCTTCAACATCAAGAATGACCGCTCTCACATCCTTTTAATAGCCATACAGTATTCCACATTATTGATGTACCATGATGTAATAAACTGTTCACAAGTCAGGGTCATTCAGGTTGTCTACAACTTTATGCCATTACAAAGAATGCCAGTCTCCATGTCCTTATTATATTTGGACATTCTGGTGCTTCTAATTGTGGAATAGATTCCTCCCAGTGTTCAATTAAAGATTGGGTGTGTTTTTAATAAAGACATTATTTTACCTTCTCCAGCATTGAATGTAACAGCCTCATTAATTGTTGTCATTTTGATAGGTGAAAAATGGTGCTTTTTTTTGATTTTGTTTTAATTTGTACTTTTCCATCCACCTATCCATCTGACCAGCAGCTAGCAAATGTTTTCTGAAAGCTTTTAGCATGCTTCTGCTTTTGTGACCTCTGGAAAACATCAATGAACCAAAACAAAGACCCTGCCTTCCTGGAGTTTTTATTCTCTTGAGGTTCAGAATATTTAAATTCATTAATGAAGTTAGCATATCTTCTTCCGCAAATTACATGTTGTTGTTATTTGCCCATCTTTTAATCTTTTTTTTTTTTTTTTTTTAAGATTTTATTTATTTGAGAGCGAGAATGAGAGACAGCATGAGAGGGAGGAGGGTCAGAGGGAGAAGCAGACTCCCCGCCGAGCAGGGAGCCCGATGCGGGACTCGATCCAGGGACTCCAGGATCATGACCTGAGCCGAAGGCAGTCGCTTAACCAACTGAGCCACCCAGGCGCCCCTGCCCATCTTTTAATTGGGCTGTTTTGTCTTTCTCATCAGTCTGTTACACTTTTTTAAATATTCAGATCTTTTATTCTTTTATTAAAAGTCATAAATATTTCCTCAATGTCTCCTTTGTGGCAATTTACATCAAAACTTAAAAATTTTTGTTGTGGTAGGTAAAATATCTGTTCTGTCCTTTTTGACTTCCAAATTTCCTATCCTGAATAAAAAGGACTATTTTCCAGTCCCAAGGCTATGCAGATGTTTTCCAGTTTATTCTAAACATTATTTTACATTTAATTTGTTCAGTATATCTGGAATTTATTTTTGTATAAGGTGACAGTATATTCCTTTTAATTTATGTTCTTATGCATGGCAAATTAATGTCCATGCAATTAAAGAAAACATTCTTTACTTCATTAAATGAATACTATTGTATGTATTTCAATTATTTTCTATTGTTTCTTTTCTTATTTTCCAGATCTGTATTTCTACCTACTCTAGCTTTATAGTGAGTGGTTTCCCAAACTTTTTATTAAGAAAAATTTGAGCATATAGCCAAGTTGACAATGCAATGAACACTTATCATCTAGATTGAATAACTAGTGTTTGCCATATTTGTTTTAACTCTCTATATAAACATATTCCCATATATATTCTTTTTCTTTTTTTTAATCTCAGCAGTTGGAAAATAAGTTGTAGACATTATGACATTCCAGCCATAAATATTTAATATGCTTCTCCTAAGACTTAAAGGCATGCTGCATTATATCCATGATATCATTATCATATGCAAGAAGATTCCATAATATTATGTATAAAACAATCACATTACCAATTTTTATACCCATAACATTGATACATTTTTTGAAGAGTCTAGGCCAGTTGTCTTAGATTGTCTGGGTTTGTTCTGGATTTGTCTGATTTCTTTGTGATGTTACTTAACTTGTTCCTTTTAGCCCTTTTATTTTTTGTAAATTCTTTTTAAAATTTTATTTATTTATTTGTCAGAGAGAGAGTACAAGCAGGGGGAGCGGCAGGCAGAGGGAGAGGGAGAAGCAGGCTCCACGCTGGGGAAGGAGCCCGATGCGGGACTCCATTCCAGAACCCTGGGATCATGACCTGAGCCGAAGGCAGATACTTAACCGACTGAGCCACCCAGGCGTCCCTATTTTTTGCAAATTCTTAAACTATATACTCATGTCCTTTTAAGCCCTTCCATTCTATATTCAAATTTCCTAAAGTATCCTAAAAATGGTTTTTATAACAAGTGATTCTTTGAGGCCAGGAAGAATTTTTAGTTTCTTCATTCAAGAATGCCCTCTTCTGTTGGTATGGTGAAATGGCAGCTGCTTTCCTAAATGATACCCGGGCAGCTTTCTTCTTCTAATTCTGTTGTAGCATCTTATTTCAGTAGAGCCCTCGTCTTCCCTTTCTTCCTTTCCTTTTTCCACCAAGCTTCGAAGGGATACCTCTCCTTTTTAAGTGCTACTTACCTGAGGGTCTTGGGGGGAATCCTAGTTAGAGGTCTGTGTTCCACCACTACCAGGATCTTCGTCCTCCATACAGTTTCCTCTGATTTTTCTCTGTGAGGACTCTATAGTTGACATTGCTGGCCTTGGATGTTCATATTTACCCATTTACTTGTAAATTGAAGTTTGAAGTGTTATTAGTCTTCTCTTAGTTGTATTACAAGTATGTGCTGTGGGTAATTTTATTTGTTCTTCTTTTTGGTCTCTAGTTTTTGGAATATGTAGTTGAATATTTGATTTGAATTTGGATAACTACCATTTCCCATGGGAATAAAAATGTCTACTATAATTTTTAATATTTAGTAAGGAAATGCTTTTTTTTCTTGATAAACCATTATCTCAGCATTTTGTTGAATTTTAGGACATTATTATTTTAATAGTTTCTACTTTCACCATTGATCTGAATCACTTCTTTGTCATGTATCAAAGTCTCATATATTTGTGGGCCATTTTTGAGTCTCTGTTTTGTTCCTTTGATTGATTGTTCTGTTCCTGCACTAAAACCTAATTGTCATAATTAGCTTTTTAAATCTTGATAGCTGGTAGGGCAGGTACTTCCTCCCCCATATTCATCTGTTTGTTCCTAATGTCTTTTGTTGATTGGTATCTTTGTGATTCTGTCCACATTATTTCTTTAAATGTTATATTCACATATGCTTTGTAGTCTGTAACTAGACAATATCTATAGTGCTATATCTATTATTTGTTACCTGTGACTCTTAGTGCAAAATGGTTTGCCTTGTGTATTTGAACTTTGTGAAATTGCTTGAAGGGAGTTCTTCGGGCTTAAATTGGGGATTGTAGAAGCTTTTCTTCAGAGATTTATTGGTGCTCAAAACTGGGGAATCACCAATCAGGGACCTCTCCTAGGTCTTGTCTCAACTCAAGAATTCCAGGTTACTCCTCCCCACCTGTTGGCTGGGGAGCCCTCTTGGATGGGAAGAGTTGTAAAGTTACGTTGTGAAAGGAGCATTCAAGAATATGAGGAATTGTTACAGCTATCCTTGCAAACAATCTATTGCAGTTTGTCCTCTGACCACAGTAATTCACATGCCTTTCACATACAAGATACACTCACAGACTTTTCTCAAAAGTTTCAACTCATATATAGCATCAGGTTCAAAGTCCATGATTTTTAGTCTGTATCAGGTCACCTGCGAGGGTTCTCTGGTGTGGCTGCTCTCCATCCAGAGGCCTATGAACTAAAATGATATCTTAACTTGCAACCCACATGCTCAGTATACAATGGTGGTATAAGGACAGAATATCCATAATAGATATTCCATTCAAGAAGGGGAGGAATAGGGGTGCCTGGGTGGCTCAGTCGGTTAAGCGTTGGCCTTCAGCTCAGGTCATGATCCCAGATTCCTGCATCAGGCTCCCTGTAGGGAGCCTGCTTCTCCCTCTCCCTCTCCCTCTCCCTCTCCCTCTCCCTCTGCCTCTCCCCTCTCCCGGTGGACGCTTCCTCTCTCTCTTTCTCTCAAATAAATAAATAAAATCTTAAAAATAAAAGGGGGGGATGCCTGGGTAGCTCAGATGGTGAATGCCTTCGACTCAGGTCATGATCCCAGGGTCCTGGGATCGAGTCCCACATCAGGCTCCTTGCTCAGTGGGGAGCCTGCTTCTCCCTCTACCTGCTGCTCCACCTGCTTTTGCGTGCTCTCTCTGACAAATCAATAAAATCCTTCTTAAAAAATAAATTAAAAAAAAAAGAAGGGGAGGAACAGGAAGTTCACTGACATAGCAATTTTCAAATCCAACAGGAACCTGTTGTCAGTTTCCCTTACTTCAGTGATGGTGTTTCTTTGATGAAGGTTTCGTTCTCTCTTGGGGTGTGGTTCTCTAAACGAATGTTTTCCTCTGTTCTTGGTTCTGCACTGAACTCTGGGCTCTGCCTCCTGAAATATTTCCTTCTTTTGCCTAAAAATCTTGTGTTGCCACTGTGCGTATCTTTTTCAGCCCTACTTGAAGGAAGGCTCTTATGCTAAACTGTCTCTGTCTCTTGGTAGCACTCTTCAGAAGCACTGGTAATGCTCTTATTGGTTAACTCTCTTTAAAAATTACGGGTTTTATATTAATTTTATTGGGGTTTAAGCCATATTTACCCCCTGTTGTTTATCATCTATTTTTCTCTTTAGGGCTAGTCTCTTCATAGTAGCATGAGAAGAACCTGCCCCTTTCCACTTTTGAGACCTGTTCTCCTATATCTGAAACATACTGCTTTACCCTTTGTCTCAGTCACCTTTGTATCCAGCACTTCATCTTATTAGTTGTTAAGGACTAAGTAGAATGACGTTTTCACTTTATACTTAAACCTTTAAGTAATATTTAGGAATTTCTGAGAGTACCTACCCTAGTCAGTCTAGCATACTAGAAATCATGCTATCTCATGAACGTCAGAAGCCTCTAATCTCCACCACCCCCACCCCCCACCCCCGGCCCCCATCCAAGTGAATACTAGTTTAGGGTGAGTTCTAGAGCAGGGATCAGCAAACTAGGCCACAGGCCACATCCAGCCAACTGTCTGTTTTTGTTTTATGCATGAGCTTGGAATGTTTTTTTAATTTTTAAATGATAAAAATATTCAAAAGAAGAATAATATTGTGTGACATGTGAAAACTATATGAAATTCAAATTTTAGGGTCCATAAATAGAGCTTTATTGGAATACAGCCTTACTCATTCATTTACATGTTGTCTGTGGCTGCTTTCATGCTACAGTGGCAGAGTTGAGTAATTGCAGCAGAAACCATATGGCCCACAAAGTCTAAAATACTTATTATCTGGCCCATTACAGAAAAAATTTACTGACCTCTGTTTTAGAGTAGTTAGACAACTGAGCAAAGCTGTTCTGTTGTGTTTTTGCCCATTAATATCTTATGGTGTGACTGTTAACCCAGTTATATTTAAAGAGCTTTAGTCAAGTTGGAAGCCAGCATTGTTCATCCCTTCAGTCCTGCAGCCTCTACTTGTGCTCCTGCTCTCAAACTTAACTTTATTTAAATGCAGCTCCGCTTTGTGTATACACTCACTGTCCTTTTCTTGCGGTAATATTTGGCATTAGAGCCCATCACTTGTTTTGACTCTCTGCCTATAGTATTCATTCTCCTTCCTGGTGCTAAAAGTATTTTGTAGTATTTTTTAGGTGAACTTTAAATCTATATCAGAAAATGGAATAATGCTTGTGAGAATGAACAGTTTATTCAGCAGATTATTCCCTATTAGGCAAACTAGGATTGTAAAAAGGTTTACTTGCAGTACATATAAGAGATAAACGAGGCCAACCTCAGCATGTCCTGTCTTTACACTATTCACATACCCAATACGCTCCCATTAGCAACAGCTTTGCTTATACAAAATGGTTCTCAAAGGTAAGAGTGAGATAGATTGGGGTCAACTATTTAAAACCGTGCAAGTTCTTATGGAATTTGGTAATTTCCATGTCTAGGTTTAGAGACCTAATTGTCACATCTGAACTGGTAATAAGGCTGCATTTAGTGATATTTGTAGCCTTTTGTCTCTGCAGCTTCTGCAGGACTTTTAAAAGCCATTTGATTTCTACTTCACCTACCCTCCCCCTTAGGTTATTTGTCCCTACTCATAAGACATAACTGACTGGATATTAAAACTAAGACATTATGATCAGAGTGAATTGTGACTTTTAAAGTTAGACTTTACTATGCATGTTCTTAGTCAATGGCACATTTTTCTGGCTTTATTTGGGATTTGTTCAGATGCTCTGCGTTCTCTTGAAGGTGTTTGACATTGTGTTGTGGCTGGTGGGTTAATGTGTTGGAGTTAACATTTTATTCTACATTTGATACCTTTTGTAAACTGCCCGTAAGCTGTAGAACTCTTCATGCTGATCTCCCCTTCACTTTTTCATTCCTCTGTAAAATTTCTGTCTTCCACACTTGAGCACGCTGATGTTGTCAGTTGGCTGTGCTCTGGTACGTCTGCACAGGTCTCCTCCACCAGTGGCCTCCTCCAGGAACCACTTGTTCTCAAAACTTGCCTAGTGGTTCCTCTTGTTACTGTAACAGAGTAATTTGCAAGAAGTGGTATATAACTGAACAGACTATATTTAATGAATGTGTAAAGAAAACTGTTTTTTGAAAACTGTGTTGAATTTTTAAGAACTACATGATAAGGACAAGTCCCTAAAGAAATTTCTGTTCAGGGACGTCTGAGTGGCTCAGTCGGTTAAGCGGCTGCCTTCGGCTCAGGTCATGATCCCAGGGTATTGAGATTGAGTCCTGCATTGGGCTCCTTGCTATGCAGGGACCCTGCTTCTCCCTCTGCCTGCCGCTCCCCCCGCTTGTGCCTGCTCTCTGTCTCTTTCTCTTTCTCCCTCTCTCTCTGACAAATAAATAAATAAAATCTTTAAAAAGAAAAAGAAATTTCTGTTCAGTGGCCTGGGCTGGGCAAGACAACTGCAAAAGATTGGGAAGAAATTGTAGAAATCTAGGCTTCTGCTTTCCTGTCAGGGAACCCATTGTCAAAAACAATGAAACCCAGGGGCGCCTAGCCAGCTCAGTCAGAAGAGAGAGCTACTGTTGATCTTGGGGTCATGGGTTCAAGCCCCACGTTGGGTATAGAGATTACAAAACAAAAACTTCAAGAAAAATGAAACCCGTATTAAGAGATTGATAAATGAATGTAGTATAAGATGTTAAAATAATGTGGTTAGGTATCTTATTTTTTGTTTCTTTGCTTAAACTGATTATTTTCAGTTAATCTGTTATTAGTACTGATCATGGGGATAGGGTCCAGAGTTTTATTGTTATTGGATTTTTTAATAATATTTAGGGAATAACTAATTTATTTACTCTTGTAAATGAATTTCGTACAGCAAGAATGCATTCCTGTCTCTCTTAGTTTATTAAATTGTCATTGCTTTTCATTTGTAGTTTTATATTGTCTTACAACTTTGTTACATTTTTCTGTGGTCCATCTCTTATTGCCGTTAAAACTCACATGCAAAAAGATTATCTTCAAAGGTTTTTTTTTTGTTTTTTCAGGATGAGGAGCTTCTTATATACCTTTGGAAATCTTTAGCTTTTTTTTTTTATTAGGATGTTAAATTTTTAAGCCCAGTTTTGAAAATAATATTTCCTTTGGTAGATGATAAACCTAATTGGGGAGCTATTATTATTTAACTTTTTAATTGGATAGATTTTTAAGCTAATTATCCCTTAGGATATGCATCTTATGTGGTTGAAATCCATTTCAGTGTGTTAAATTATTACCATGAAGAAATAAATATACAGAGTTAGAAACTAAGTACCACCTGTATTGGCCAGAGTTCAGTCAGGAGACAGAAACCACAGGGGCGCCAGGGTGGCTTAGTTGGTTAAGCGTCTAACACTTGGTTTCAGCTCAGGTCATGATCTTAGATTGTGAGATCAGCCACGCATCGGGCTCCATGCTCAGCGATTCTCTGACCCTCCCCCGGCTCGTGCACGCGTGTGTGCTCTCTCTCTAAAATAAATAAATCTTTAAAAATAACTGTTGTGGGTTTTTTTTAAGATTTTATTTATTTATGTATTTGAGAGAGAGAGAAAACACAAGTGGGGGGAGGGGCAGAGGGAAAGGGAGAGAATCCCAAGCAGACCCCCGCTGAGCCAGGAGCCCTACACGGGGCTCTATCCCACAACCCTGAGACCATGACCTAAGCCGAAATCAAGAGTTGGACACTCAACCAACTGAGCCATCCAGGCTCCCCAACAATTATTTTTACAGAGAGAATTTCATATGAAGAATTGTTAAATGGGTATGGTGAATTAAAAATGCAAAAAGAGAACACTGAAGTGTCATCGAGGTAGCAATTACAGTCAACAGCTCCTACTCCTAGAGCTGGAGGAACAAAATGAGGAGGTTAAAATTATTAAAACAGAGAGGTGGGGTCCTGCAGAGGTGTGGCTCAGACCTCTGTGAGGGAGTACTAGCTGGCTGGCGTCTCTGACGGGCCCTGTGAGCTGGATCAGTGAGGGTTAGAAAAATCGCAACAGGAATCAGGTGCTGGGAGCCTCCTGACAGAGTTGCTAGGGTTTTACAGACAAGAACAGGGAGCCAGAAGGAGCATGTCCCTTCTTCTGTCAGCCTCCATCTTTCCAGCATCCCTATTAACAGAGTTTAGCAGGAAGCCATTAAAATCAGCAGAAAAATGGTTTGCCCAATCCTGGCTAGGCCCAGCATCACTGAATATGAAAGATAGGATTTGGAGCTGAAAGTAGCTTAATTACTGGCTCTTTTAAACAGCTACTACTTCTTAAGTTTACTTTTTTATTGTTTATGTGCAGTAAAGGAAGATTTGTTTGCATATATAAATTTAATTCTAAGGTCCTCATTTCTTTCACATTTGCTTTCCTGAACACTGCAGCATACATGGATCCTCTACTCTGTTATTTGCCATCATTTATTGACATTTAGTGTCATTTAAAATTGCCATTTACCTTTTTAAATGATTATCTTTTCACCTGTATTTCTTGTGTACTTGCTACTGCATTGAATAAGGATAGGAGGGCTCTGTTCTTACAGTTTGAAGTTTACAACTAGCCTACTTTATAGAGAGTTAATCAACCATTGCTATGGACCTTGACTTTTCTGAAAGATGGTGATTTTTTTTTAATGCTGTCTTATAAAATGGAATGTCTCTCAAAATTATGCCTTTGTTGATATCAAAGGAGTTATATTTTTCATATTTTCTTTGGTGCTAACATGCTTAAACTTTAAAAAAATAAATTTCCTTTTGATTAGCAGGTGCTTCTAAAGAAGGAGGTGCTGGAGCAGTTGATGAAGATGATTTTATAAAAGCTTTTACAGATGTCCCTTCTGTTCAGGTAAGGATACCAATAAAGTGGCACTCCCCAAGAATATTGCTTGCATACCTGTTCATATAATTACTTTTGTCCCTTTTAAAAATTCTCTTTTTCCTTAAATGACTATGTAAGTAAAATACTTGGCTTATTATTACCAAGCTGTTATTTGTTGGTACAATTAGGTTTTCAAATGATTTTTCTCTGAGGCTAAAATAGAATCCGTAATGAATTATGACATTGCAATGTTCAACTACATCCACTTTTTTTAAGTTGTGATACATTGTTCTCCCTTTTTTTGTTTTGTTTTTACCTCCTCCCTTTTTGTCCACTTTATCTCTGTCTCTTTTACAGGCATACCTTTCTCTACCTGGCTGTTGAATATTGGAATTTCTTAGGGGTCAGTTGTGGGCCCTCTCCCTCCACTTTCTTACTAAGTCATTTCCTTCAGACCCATGGCTTCAGCTCCTGCCTTTACATAGATGACGCATCTCTCTTGAGTGCCAAAATAATTTCTCCACTGACTGTTTACCTGACATGTCCTTATAGATGTCTCAGAGGCATCTCAGACGCAGCCCGTCCAAAATGGGGCTCATGATCTTACCCTTACAAATCTGCGCTTCTAGTGTTTTCTATGTGAAAACCATGACTTACTTCAGTTATAAAAGTCAGAAATCTAGGACTTATTCTACTGCATCAGATTTCTAACTTAGTAGTATTCACACTTCTTTTGCTTATATTATCTCCGAAAAGAATGTTTGAAAAGTTGTCTACCCTCTCACCAAAGTAAATTTTTGACTTTTCTCTTTTTCTCGTTGGGGAAGGGGGAACCTTAAACTGTATTCCAGAGCAATGCATCATAATAAGATTCAGAATGGCAGAGGGGCCTGCCTGCCTTCTGAAATTGGGCAGAAGGACTGTTGTGAGGGGAGTTTGGAGGCAGGAAAGAACTGGCTCAGAATCCTGCAGTAGTCATTCTCTAACAGAATGTTATCTTGACCCCCTCCTACCTCCTCACCTTGTCTCATGCCCTGCTCCCCTTTGTACTGTTGTTGGGGAAATTAATGGCTGTTGAAAGTGAAAGACTCTTTTGCTGAAGGTATCTGTTTGATATTACTTGGATGGTATCACCAGGACCCCTTTCTCTACCTCTCTCATTTCTGGATTCCTCCACATGATCTTCCCTCATGGTCAGCGACATGGCTGCAACTGTTTGAGCGTCACACCTTCACTGCCCTCTGTGTCTTTTCTGATTGATCCTGTAAAATTTGTGAGAATCCTTCTGATTGAACTGATTTAGATCACATGCCCACCTCTGAACCTTTGTGATGTAGAGAAATAATGAGCACCAATTGATTATGGTTGGATCATTGGCTCTTCCCCTGTCCCCCTTTGCACTTTTTACTCCTGTGCTTTGGCCTTCTTTCAGTTTCCTTCTGTCACAGAGTCTTTGCACATGCTATTCACACTAGGGAAGGCTAATCTCCCTACTTTGCCTGATGATGTTCAACTCATCCTTCGCTCTCAGTTCAAGCTTGACTCTTTTAACTAATTCACACCTCCCATATAGACTTTCATGAAACTGTAATTCTTTGACAGTACTTTGTTTGCGGTTTTATATCATTTGATTAATTTTTTTCCCTCCCTGACTGGATTATAAGCTCCATAAGGCAAAGACCATGCCTGTTTTTGCTCGCCATAATATCCTTCATGCCTAGCATCGTGCATCCCTGTTATGTGAATATTTAAGTGAGTGAAAGGATAATGGTGTTTTTGGCAAACAGTTGGCTCCTGGGGAAACAAAGCATGTAGCTTTCCTGGCTACAGTGTGGGGGAGCTAACCTAAACCATGTCCTTTTGCAATAGTGTATATGAATGCAGTAGGTACATACCTGAAGTCATTTTGAGAAATTAGGCCTATCATTAGTTCTTAGGATATTTGCATCATGTTTTTAAATGACAAAGCATTTTAAGAGTATATCTAAAGTTAGTCATGAGCAGAGAAATAGCACAAGGGTAACAGGTAAGGAAGACAAAGCATTTTACTTTATTGTATATAATGTATATCTATTTTCCATTAATGGTGCTAGAATAGGAAATAACATTATTACTTGAAAGATTACTATAAACATTGGGGCATAGTTTTGATATTGCTTATAGCAAGAAATATTAATGTTATAATTTTGTATCTTTAAGATCTATTCTAGTCGAGAACTTGAAGAAACATTAAATAAAATCAGGGAAATATTGTCAGATGACAAACACGACTGGGATCAGCGTGCCAATGCAGTAAGTTTTTTATTTTTTATTTTGTTATCCTTCTCTTTTTTTTTAATGTTCCAAAAACATGGAAATTCAGTAATATTACTACATGGTATTTGCTTATGAAATAGAGCATATGAAAGCTAACATTTCTTTCTGGAAAACACTTTGAGGTAATAGGAATTTTCTGAGTTAGGGTCAGGTTTTACTGTTTCTGCTGATCCGTGGAGCTTATCTTACTCATTTGTTAGTCTCTCCACATGTGCTACTTATTGACTGACCAAGAAAGTGTGAGCTTCACTGATGTCTGGGTGATGGGTTTGTGTGGGTTTACGTAGTTGTTCATCAGTAGGCAGTGTTCTCAGTTCTTATAAGGTTTTCCTGTAAAACAGTTCACTTTGCCCACATGTTCGATAATTTCATAGTACTGACATCAATTAATGACAATATATCTGTTTGTCTGGCTTATTTTCTTTATTTTCTCACATATGTCTCTGAATATGATGAATATTTTTCACCTGTGATTTAAAAAGAAAAAAGTCTCCTATCCTTGAGTTAAGAATATTGTATCCTAAATTCCTTGATAAAATATTTGATACTTTTAAAATAATATCTACATTGACAAAGGACTGTATATTTTAAAATTTGTAAGCTTGCCAGATTTACATCTGAGGTTCCAGATGTGTCCTCTAGAAGCCAGAGAAAGGGTTCCATTTTTTTTTAAGATTTTATTTATTTATTTGACAGAGAGTGAGAGAGAGAGCACACGAGCAAGGGCAGAGGGAGAGGGAGAAGCAGACTCCCCTGCCAAGCAGGGAGCCCGATGCAGGCCTCCATCCCAGGACGCTGGGATCATGACTTGAGCCAAAGCAGATGCTTAACCTACTGAGCCACCCAGGCACCCCAAAGGGTTCCATTTGAAGACTTCTGCTCTGAGAGTTCTCAATCTCCATTTTGATTAATTAATCCTATATGGCCCTTTGAAAATTGCCCTTTTTGATGCTACAAACAAAAGATTTTTCAGCTTCTCTTTAATAGGAAGTTTACATATTTTAAGGTATTAAAATATTTTAACAGAAAATCTTGCTCCATATTTGCTAAATATGATTCATTATTCTGTCTTCAGTTCTGAGATTAGTCTGAGATAGAAAGACCTCTGTCATAGGTAATCTATGGAGAAACATGACAAATTAAATGTTGTCAATATAAAACACAAACTCTGTACTTAAGAGTTTTTTGTTGGGGTGCCTGGCTGGCTCATTCAGTAGAACATGAAACTCTTGATCTTGGGGTCAGGAGTCCAAGGGGTTGTGAGTTCAAGCCCCGTGTTGGGTGTAGAGATTTTTTTTTTTTAATGAATTTTTTGTTTTACTTCGAAACAGCCCTTTTGGAAACACAGGTGGTCTTTTAATTTTTTTTAATTAGAAAAGTGACATGGGCTCATTGTAGTAAATGGAACAATACAGAAGATTATAAGGAAAAAGTTAATAGTTTACTCCCTATTAAGGAAACAAATGTTTTCATTTTGGAGTATATCCTCTTCTATGTATATGTATGATAAGATAAACACAGTTTTTTTTTCCCACTTCTATAAAAATAAATGAGATCATACTAGATACGTTACTTAATAGCTTGTTTTCATTCACTTTCTTTCATAATTTATGCCCATTCAGTACAATTGCTATAGATGCCAGGCATATAGTAGTTGCTCAGATATTTATTGAATGCAAATCAATATGTGCATATATTTCTTAGTTAAAAAGATACCATGTAATTTATTAAACCATTTCCCATTTGATGGACTTAGAGTTTTTTATTTTTTGCTATTTCGGCAATATCGCAATAAATATCCTTGCACACATTTATAACAATGGTGTTTTTATTTTTGTAGGTTAAATTTTTCAAAGTGGGGTTGTTGGGTAAAGAGTAGATATAATTTTATTTTAGTGTTGCCAAAATATTTTGAACAAAGGTGTTAGTGACTCAATCTTACTTACAATAAGAGCATCTCTTCTTTCTCATACTGGAAGCTGTTAATTTTTGCTAGCCTGTTGGAGAAAAATGATATATCTTTGTTGTAATTAGCATTCGCTTATCACTAGTAAGGTTGAGCACATTTTCATATATTTATTTTGCTCAATTTAATATTGGGTTATTTGTCTTTATCTCATTATCGTTCTTTTGTATTGTACTTAATATGTTGCAAGTAATTTTTTCCAATTATGTTGTGATTTGTTTGGTTAATCTTGTTTAGGTGCCTTCTGATTTCTCTTCTACCTATGATAGTTTCCCTTATATGCGTTAAGATTATATAACTTGTTACAAAATTTTTCCTACTATTGTAATATCTTTTTTATGGTTTTCATTGTCAGTCCATCTGATTTAGTTTTAAAGATCTCTTTAAAAATTTAGAGAACCTCAGAGTTTAACATGAAATTATATATAATAATGGATATGATAGGTAAACTTTTAGCTTCTCAGTATGTGTGAGCACAGATATGCAAATGTGGGTATCTTTTGATTGATGTAATTTTATTAGGTATGTCTCGTATTAATATGGAAAACATTTGTCAATCCTCTATTAAAAAGTAATGCTTAAGGATAGAAATGGGGAGAAAGAGCTATTTATTTCACAAAGTGTGAAAATATTAAAATACGGACCTGGCTGACTAGTTGGTCCAGTTGATTCTGTACTTTGACTTATGGGTGAATATAGTTTCCAAATTTGGCCCTTTTAAAAATAGTCTCCTTGGTAGATAGTGGTAATTTTGCCTGTTTTGAATGTACTTATGCCTCTGAATTGTGTGCTTTACAATGTTTAAAATGATAAATTTTATGTTAATGTGTATTTTACCACAATAAAAACTTTAAAACTTATCCTTAAGACTTTAAAATGTACTTAGCTATTCATACGTTACATATATCCATTTTGTATATAACTAAATCTGTAACATTCTTTTCCAGAAAGCTTTCTTTAGTTTGCATGTTTATTTATAAGATACATTTAATGCTATTAAAATGTCTGAATATAGTTATACAAATTTTTAAATTTTTGTTCAAATAATGAAGTTTTGGTAACTTTTTTTTTTTTGAATTGACACTCTTTATACCAATAATGAAAATTCTCTTTACTTCAGCTCAAGAAAATTCGATCATTGCTTGTTGCTGGAGCTGCACAATATGACTGCTTTTTCCAACATTTACGCTTGTTAGATGGAGCACTTAAACTTTCAGCAAAGGATCTTAGATCCCAAGTGGTTAGAGAAGCTTGCATTACTGTAGCGTAAGTATGTTCTTTCTGTGATAAGTTTTTTTTATGAATTCATTCAGTGCTCAGTGATTCAGTGCTCATTAAGTAAAGCAGGACAACCCCAAAACAGCATGTATATAATCCAAAATTAATTTTTAATATAAATAAAGAATCCATTTGTGTGATTTTTTTTTTTTTAAGATTTTATTTATTTATTTGACAGAGAGAGAGATAGCGAGAGCAGGAACACAAGCAGCGGGAGTGGGAGAGGGAGAAGCAGGCTTCCTGCCGAGCAGGGAGCCCCATGTGGGACTCGATCCCAGGACCCTGGGATCATGACCTAAGCTGAAGGCAGACGCTTAACGACTGAGCCACCCAGGCGCACTGTGTGATTTTTTTTTTTAATCTTTCTTAACAACACTATATAAACGTTAAAATGTGGTTATATGTATAAAGCCCATGGGTGCCTTTTTGGTCACTAAGTCTTTAAGAAGAAAATTAATGGGTCTGAGAACTATTCAGTTTTCTCTTTACTAATTTGGATATTAAGCTCTCTATTTCTGATTTTTTTTTTTTTTTAAAGATTTTATTTATTTATTTGACAGAGAGAGACACAGTGAGAGAGGGAACACAAGCAGGGGGAGTGGGAGAGGGAGAAGCAGGCTCCCTGCAGAGCAGGGAGCCCGATGCGGGACTCGATCCCAGGACCCTGGGATCATGACCTGAGCTGAAGGCAGTCGCTTAACCAACTGAGCCACCCAGG
>NC_138369.1:53009313-53031660 GCF_054177405.1 Leptonychotes weddellii
TTTTTTTTTAAAGATTTTATTTATTTATTTGACAGAGAGAGACACAGTGAGAGAGGGAACACAAGCAGGGGGAGTGGGAGAGGGAGAAGCAGGCTCCCTGCAGAGCAGGGAGCCCGATGCGGGACTCGATCCCAGGACCCTGGGATCATGACCTGAGCTGAAGGCAGTCGCTTAACCAACTGAGCCACCCAGGCGCCCTATTTCTGATATTTTAACAGTTATCCTGGAATTATAATGTGTCATTAACCTATCAAGATTCTAATGTATTCCGCAAGTTTATATTCTTCCAAAATTCTAGTATGGTACAACACTTAAATTTCTTTTACCTCTACTTCTGATCTGTGTACTGTTGTTATATAAGCATTTCTTTGAAGATAGGGAACACAAAGATGCCCACTATTAATATTTGTAATCAAAATTGCATTAGATGTCCTGGTCAGAATAGGGGGAAAAATCCCAGGAAATAAAAACTATGAGGGTTTGCTAGAAAAGGAACAAAGCTGCCATTATTAACAGGTGGTATAATTATCCATGGAAAACAACAAAAATATATAAACAATTATTTTAATTAAGGGACTTTAGCAAGATGCTAGATACTTCAGTATACAAATATAATTGGGTATCTTTTAAAAGCAAAAATAAAAAAACAAAAGTCTACAAAATGTAACCTTGAGAAATATTCCATGGTGAGAGTTCTGCATCTAGCAATGCTGCAATAACTGGTACAGAGCTAGCTCTCTTGCAAAAATTGGATAAAACATGTGAAACAGCTATTTATAGATAATGGACAGTGGACGGAGCAAGACTGTGATTCTTGAAAGAAACAAATCAGTTGAGCAGTATAAATCAGCACAGTTTTGACCTGGAGGTACTTTTTGGACCATGGAGAAGAGAGGAAGCACCCAAGGAGAGCAAGACAGTTTCATGAGTTGAAGAAACAGAGACTGGAGTTTCTGAAAATTGGAGTGGTTAAAATTTACAGTGCAGAATCCTGGAGAGTAAAGAGAGAAACAGAGAGCTATGGAGAACTGGATAAGGGATCCCATGAGTCTAGCTGAATACGTATCTGTGCATGTGAAAGGTGCAACTCCCTGAGGATGGGAAAGAACTAGTGCTGGAGGCTATAAGGTAAACAACAGTTCCCAGAGCTCATATGGGCTGGGAGAAGTTCAAGTTCTGATGAGTCAGAATGGAGAAACCTAGTTGAATACCCAGGGCATTTGGCAGAGATCCCAGAAAGGCCATTGTATAGGAATAATACTAAATTAGTTTTAAAGTAAGCCTCCTTCTGATAAACTGATAAAGATCAGGCTGATTCCCAAGTACATCACCTGCCTACCAAAATAAAACTCACTCTTTAAAGGAAGACCACCCTATCTAGACATAGGTGGTACCTCCTTGCTTCTGATTTGAGGTTCCTTTTTTTTTAAGATTTTATTTATTTATTTGACAGAAAGAACACACAAGCAGGGGGAGCAGCAGAGGGAGAGAAGCAGGCCCCCCACTGAGCAGGGAGCCCGGCGTGGGCCGATCCCAGGGGATCATGACCTCAGCCGAAGGCAGACACTCAACCAACTGAACCACCCAGGCGCCCCTGAGGTTCCTTTTTGCCTGCGAGTTTAGACATTAGAAAACTTGAAAGTATAACGGAACACTAAAGGTCTGAGTACCTCTGTGAATCAAGAACCTGATCTTTTGGAGCTAATTGTATCCCAACAGTGTATTTTAAATAAGACATGAATATATAGAAAGTAACCAAAACTGCAAGCATTGTGAGAACTGTGAGTGATGACAGCATCCTTCTTAAGTGTTCTAACTAAATCATGCAATTAGAGGCTGAATTTAGTAGTTTAGGGTCACCCAACGAACTAGTGTATGATAGAGTTGTATTTTCAGCCCAGAATTCTGAAACCCTACACCAAAGATGTAAAGGAGTATTTCGGACTAAAACGGTAGTGGTACCATTAATAGAAATAGAGATTGTCTTGACGAGTACTAATGTGGGTAAGATTTTGAACTTGTTTGTAAAATATGTTGAATTTAAGATTGATGTTGGGGCATCAGAGTAGAAATATATGATGGATAAAGACTAAAGGTCAGAGCAGTCAGGGCTGAATGTTTTACCTGTCAAGATAATGGTTAAATTCTGACATCAGATGGCTTCTCTTCGCCATTGTAAAAAGATTGTAAAGGGGCACCTGGAGCAGCGTCTGGGCGGCTCAGTCGGTTGAGCGTCCAGCTCTTGATTTCGGTAGGTCATGATCTCAGGGTCTGGGATTGAGCTCCCTGTTGGCCTCTGCGCTTAGTGGGGAGTCTGCTTGTCGCTCTCCCTCCTCATCTGACCCCCCAAAGTAAAAAATAAAACCTTTTTTAAATGTGGGGGTGCCTGGGGGGCTCAATTAAGCATCCAACTCTTGATTTTGGCTCAGGTCGTGATCTTGGAGTCATGGGATTGAGCCCTGCAGGCTCTGCATTCAGCATGGAGTCTACTTGAGATTCTCTCCCCCGCCACACCCTCCGCACTCTCTCTCTAAATAAACAAATAAATATTTTTAAAAAGAGAGATATGGTAAAATGCCAAATTTCAACTTTGGACTAGACAAAGGGAAGGAAAAACAAGGAAATGAAGTAATATTTGCACTTCCCTTTCTCTTTTGTTTTTCTGCCATTAGAAGTGGTTAAAATAAAAATTTTAAGTTAATTCAGTAAGAGAATATTTTTAAATTATATAGTCCTACCTATACTTAATATTAAAAAAAAATTTTTTTTTTTTGTCTTCCTTTGTAGACATCTTTCAACAGTTTTGGGAAACAAATTTGATCATGGCGCTGAAGCCATTGTACCTACGCTGTTTAATCTTGTCCCCAACAGTGCAAAAGTCATGGCAACTTCTGGATGTGCAGCTATCAGATTTATCATTCGGGTAGGTTCTTCTCTTCTGTGTTTCTCCTTCACTCTCCCCACTTCTCTGTTTTCAATATACTTAAGTAAGTCATTGGTACTTTTTTTTTTTTAACCCCAAAGGAAAATCACTTTTGAATGACTTTTTCTGAAATAAAAGCAATACTTGGTTATTACAGTTATTATAGAACATTTAAATAATACAGAAGATTACCAAGTAAACATGCTTGCATACAGAATATAATATACACAGGTACATGTACTTGTGTGTGTGTGTGTGTGTGTGTGTGTGTGTGTTTAAAATTACGTTACAGGTAGTAATGGACAGATGTAAAACAAAAATGTTATAGGCAGTGGTATGACAGGGAGATTCTTAGTATTTCTCATCTTCCATATCTTGAATGTGCTCCCAAAAAACAGAGTTAAAAAAATGAATCTACCCTCTTGAATTCTGTTCTTCTACAACTAATCACTCCAGCCATTCAATATATACTTTTCCAAACTTCTAACTGTATTTATTACAAAATATAAACATAATATTTGTATTTTACATATATATAAATAATATTTTTTAACTTGTTTTTTAAACTTCATTTACTTGGGCAGCTTCCCTTGTCCATCCATATAATTCTTCTTAATGTCTAGATTGGTTCTCTGTTAAAGGACAATAACATTAAATCATCCTCACCATTCTTCCCCCTGAGGTTTATGGAGTCCTTTTTCTCCATCCTTTTCCAACATTGTGTATTATCAGTCTCTTAAAGGCCTTATAATTTGATAAATGAAATATTTTTTCATATTCTACTTCACATTTCTTAGATTACTAGAGACATTAGGCATTTTTTTCCTTTCAGAATTCTTCTGTGGATTGCCAGTTTATACTTTGTACATTTTTTCCTCACTGATTTCGAAGGTCTTATGTGTCCTATAAGTATATTGATTCTGTGTTATAGATGTAGGTACCAGTCTGTCAGTTCTTCAAATATTGTTTAAGCTATTATTTCTTTATATGAACTTTCAGATTTTTATGTATTGAGACAATGCTCTTTTTGTGGGTTTTGTTATAGTTAAAATGACCTTCCCCATTTCACAATTATAAGATATTCAGTTGTTTGAAACTTTTATAATATTGCTTCTTACATTTAGATCTAAGTGGATTTTGTTTCCTTGTGAAGGATAGGTATCTAATATGATTTTCCCCCAAATACAAAACCAGTTGACTCAGTGGCATGTATAATTCAGTCTTTTCTTGGCAATGCCAGCATGTTCACATAATAAATTTCCATTAAGTATATGAGTCTGTTTTCTAAACTCCTATTCAGTTTCTTTGATCAGTTTGTTCTTTCCTAGTAAAGAAATGAAGGTTTGTTTCAATAATGCTGCACCAGAAGGTTGTTTCAGCAGTGAAATCAAATGATTATTTAGAAAGCTATGAATCCTTTTCTGCTTTAGTATTTTTTTAAGGTTCTCTCAATCCAGCACCTGGGTAACTGTTAAAAAGTAGTAGGAATTATTGAGATCTTTGTTTTGTCTCTGAGTCTATGGGAGTACATTAATTATGATGTTTGGTTCAGGTTTCTATGGATACTCTATATTAGATTATGGGAATTTCCTTCTGTTGATATTTTTGCTAAATTTTGATCAGGAATAGATGTGAAATCTTATCAACTATCTATTTAATATCTTTAGAAATGATTATTTATCGGGCGCCTGGGTGGCTCAGTTGGTTAAGCGACTGCCTTCGGCTCAGGTCATGATCCCGGAGTCCCGGGATCGAGTCCCACATCGGGCTCCCTGCTCGGCGGGGAGTCTGCTTCTCCCTCTAACCCTACCCCCTCTTGCGCTCTCTCTCTCTCTCTCTCAAAGAAATAAATAAAATAAAAAAAAATGATTATTTATCCATTGTACATTCATGAACTGAATTTTGGTTGGCCATTGTAAATCATTATACTGCTAGATTCATTTGGCTAATACTTCAGTTAAGATTTTGGCATTCGGGGCTCCTGGGTGGCTCAGTTGGTTGAGCGACTGCCTTCGGCTCGGGTCATGATCCCGGGGTCCTGGGATCGAGTCCCGCATCGGGCTCCCTGCTAGGCGGGGAGCCTGCTTCTTCCTCTGCCTCTGCCTCTCTCTCTCTCTCTGACTCTCATGAATAAATAAATAAAACATTAAAAAAAAAAAAAGATTTTGGCATTCATTTTAATATATGAGTCTTTATAGAATTTCGTGTATTATTCTATTATTAGGGCTTGCTGACCTTGGAAGTTCTTTAATGACTTTTCTAGTATTTTAGACTCTGGGCACTTTTGTGTTTCATTTTGAATGGTTAGTTGTATTTTCTCAGTATATCCGTTTCATATTGACTTTAAGAATCTTTGGCATGAGGTCGTATACTGTATTCTCTTAAAAAAAGTCTCTACCACTGTGGTTCTATTACCATTTTTTCTTGTTACAGTATTTTTTTTACACTTGCTGGAGGCAATATCGTTCTTTTTTTATTTTTTAAGATTTTGTTTATTTATTTGCAAGAGACAGAACAAGTGGTGGAGAGGGGTAGAGGGGAAGAGAGAGAGAGAGAAGCCGACTCCACGCTAAGCAGGGAGCCCGATGCTGGGCTCGATCCCAGGACCCAGAGATCATGACCCGAGCCAAAGGCAGATGCCCAACCGACTGAGCCACCCAGGCGCCCCGTTTATGAAAGTTCTTTTATAAGCTTCAAATTTTAGTTTTATAGTTTTCAGGGGTGTTCTTCAGCTTTTTTCTAATCTTTTAGTTCCTGTAAGTTTCTTAATTCCTTTCTTTGACTTGTGTTCTCTTCTTTTTTTTTTCCTAGATCTTTGTGGTATGTCCTTAGATAATTTGTTGCAGTTTTTATTATTTAATATTATAAGGCTGTAGGTTTTCTTTTGAGTTGGCATTAGCAGCATCCCAATGATTTAGATTTACCAAATTCTTTTTATATTTATCACTTGTAATTTTCATTTCAACATTCTCTTTGAATTACATAATGATATTATTTGCATTTTCAGTTGGTTCTTTTGTTACTCTTGTCGTCCTTAGTATAATTTCATTACATTCTGATTAGAGAATTTGGTTATACAGTTTCTTCTTCAGTGAATGCCTTGAATTTTATTTGTGTCCCAGTACATCCTAAATTTATATAGGTAGTCTTTTAGTACTTGCAGAATATGGAATTTGTTTATAGAGTACTTTGTTCATCTCTAAATCTAGCTTGATATTTCATATTATTCAAAATCTTTATGGTCTCATTTTTTAAAAAGGTACTTTATCTGGCAAATTCTGATTCTAGATTTTTGTCAATTTCATTTCCCCAAACAATTCTTACTTTATGTATGGTCAAAGTTTTTTACTATTACCATTTTGAAATAGTGTTTTTTTTCCTGTCATTTCTGTTTTCTGTTCATTGTGCTTTTTTTTTTTTTACCTGTTTCTTATGTTCTTAGAAGTTCCTTATTCTTGATCAGTGTCAAGAATAAAACCTCTGTTTTACTTCACTCACATTTTTAAAAGTTTATATTTTATCTCATTCATGTTGTTTTTCCCTTAACCATTAAATTGAACAAAAACATTTTCATTTTCAGCAATTGAAAATTGTAGTTTTTTGGGTGCTCCAAGGTGGCTCAGTCATTACGCGTCTGCCTTCAGCTCAGGTCATGGTCCCAGGGTCCTGGGATCGAGTCCCTCATCAGGCTCCCTGCTCGGCAGGAAGCCCGCTTCTCCCTCTCCCACTCCCCCTACTTGTGTTCCCTCTCTCCCTGTCGCTCTGTCAAATAAATAAAATCTTTAAAAAAAAAAAAAGAAAGAAAGAAAATTATAGTTTTTTACTTTCATTCCTGACCATTGTTTGTTAGTAAACTCTTATTAACCAGTTTTTAATTGGTTCTGCATAATTTGTTTGATGTAGTGTGTTCTCAATTTTCGTGCATATTTATCTTTGCATGTCTTATTTTTTATTTTTTATTTTTATTTGAGAGAGAGCTTGTGTACACACATGAGTTGGGGGTGGGGCAGAGGAAGAGGGACAAGCAGACTCCCCATTGAGTGTAGTGCCCAACACAGACTTGATCTTAGGACCTGAGCTGAAGTCAGAAGCATAACCAACTGAGCATGTTTTGCATATTTTGAAGTGGCTTTTCTTCGCCTTTACAGAAGAACTAAAAAATTGGACCTTAGCTACATATTCCTTTTTCCTCAGAATTGTTTATTTTTCAGGGGCAGCTGGCTGGCTCAGTTGGTAGAGTGTGCAACTCTTTTTTTCTTTTTTTTTGAATGCTCTAAAGGACATTTCTTTTTCTTTTTTTTTTTTTAAGATTTATTTTTTTAACACGGGGGGTGGGGAGAGAGCAAGCACAAGCAGGCTGAGCGGCAGGCAGAAAGAGAGGGAGAAGCAGGCTCCCCGCTGAGCAGGGAGTCCAACATGGGGCTCAATCCCAGGACCCTGAGTTCATGACCTGAGCCGAAGGCAGACGCTTAACGACTGAGCCACCCAAGTGCCCCTAGTGTGCAACTCTTGATCTCAGGGTTGAGTTTGAGCCCCATGTTGGGTGTAGAGATTACTTAAAAAGTTAAAAAGAAATTGCTTTTAATTGTTTACTTTTCATTCAGAATTGTTTTCTTAATTTTTTATTGTTTATGTAAGAAGTGAGATACCATTTGTTTCTTTTCTAGAAAAACAAAAATAAAAACTTTAGGAAGCTTTACAGAATTGTCTCTGTGTTAGAAGTTTCCCTACAGCAGGTCTAGGAGTCTTCCTCCATTAGTGCTATCCTTGCACACAGTGGATAAGGATTTCTGACGAAGATGAATTTTCCTTAAATTATGTTAGTTTTCATGGATCATTTATTTATTGCTTCTGTTTTCTTTGTCAGGTTTTTTTCTTCTGTTAGTCTTATTATACAGATTTTGCAACCTCAGTATCATTTATCATTTCTTAAATTTTTTGTCTTTTGCCTTATAGCTGTATATGTTCTCAAGAAAAATATCTTTTAATTCTACTTACATGACAGTATCCATGTTGTCATTCTTAGGCTTTACACATCATAACATTGCTTTCAAATTTCTCATTTTTCATAAGCTTGCTTAATGTTATTGATATATTATTCTGTCATCTCAATGAAAATACAAATCAAGTGGTTTTGTTGTTTTATGTTATTTCCTGTTTTCTGTATTGTGTTTGTCTCCCAGAGGACTGCTTCCTTAGATTGCTGTATTTGATTTCTAATTCTTTTAATTCTAAAGCATCTTTGTATTTTTCAGTTATTGACTTGTATTAATACATTAAAATCTAAATCGTCTGACTTGATGTTTGGTTGAAATGCTTCACCTGTAACTATGAGGTTCACTGTTTATTTTCCTTTGGTACAGCTCCCCCTGAATATGGTGTAGTAATAGGCCAGTGTATCTCCCCATCCCCTGCCACTGTGTTGAATGTGGGCTAATCAGCAGTAGGGTTTTGGGGAGGTTATGAGAGAGAGGAAAAGGATGGTAGGTAAGACCTATATAGTGTGTTGTGACTGGGGAGTCTCCTTGGGCTTTAAGTCCATAGCCGTGTTTGGGGAATGGGCTCTTCCGGGTGCTGTAGGAAACAAGTCCACACGGCCCTTCCATGCTGAGTGTTGTATAATTCTCATTTTGAAAACTTCAGGTCTATAGGTGGTTTCCCTCTGTAATAGCTGAAAAAAGTTTGCACTTTTATTTTGGTTGAGTTAGTTATAGCAGACACAGATGTGATACATATTCTCCTTCAGTGAAAGACTTGTTTTTCCAATACTGTAAGCACTACTGGCAGACAGTTTTTAGCGGCCTCCTCTTCAAGGATTGCCTCAGCTGTAGAGAGCTGCCTTTTCCAAAGTCTTGTGCCTTCCCTTTATGGCCCACATCCAGTAACTGATTAATGTGGAAGTATAAAGTTTTGGCCATTTTCAACTAATTCAAGACTACTCTGAAGGGCCATTTTAACTCCAGAACTCCCTAATGGCTTTTAGCGAAAATATCCTGTGGCTAAATCAGATTGATTTCTTTGTCTGCCAATTCCTGCTTCCTTCACCACCCTTCCACAGGTGTTGATTCCAAGGGCACTTCTTAATATCCTGTATGGTAGACTTCATATCAGAGCCTGCTTTCTAGGTAATCCATCTTGTACCATTAGCTCAGAAGAAAAAGTAGGATATTTGAAGCATCAAATATGTATGTTTAGATTACTATTTTATTCTTCTGTCTCCTGTGCACTTTTTAGTGTTTACTTCACTAAAGAAGAGTGTTTAAGAATTACTGATAGAAATCAAAAGATTGTATCTGTTGGGCACCTGGGTGTCTCAGTCAGTTAAGCATCCAGCTCTTGATTTCAGCTCAGGTCATGATCTCAGTTGTGGAGTCCAGCCCTGCATCATGGACTCTGTGCTTAGCAGGGAGTCTGCTCGAGATTCTCTCTCTCCCTCTCCCCCTCGCACTGGCACACGCTCTCTCGTTCTCTCAAATAAATAAATCTTGAAAAAAGAAAAAAAACTGTATCTGTTGAACTTTACCTGAATTCTAGACAGCTGTGGTTCAGTTACAGTAAAGGTTACATTAAAATCACCATTTCCAAGTGCATTCCCAGTAGTTAGATGTGCAGATTCACTCTGCCTACTTGCTTTGATGACTTAGTAGTTATTTTTTCCAGCAGCAGTAGCCATGGCACCTCAGAGAGCATGATAGATGCATGCCCACTCCCTCTAGTGCTCCCTCCCCAGAAATACACTGTCCTAACAGGTCTTTGCAATTACACAATTAACTTATCTTTCTAATATAGTATTTCAGCCACACCTGCCCTTCTGAAACTATATCATCATTACCGTTACTTTAATTGGAGAAACTGTTTGACAGTCTTAATTTCTTTCCAAATCTGATTTTATGGGTTTTTTTGTTCTGTTCTAATATATCTAAATGCTGCGTTGTAAGGCAAATAGAAGAAGGGATTATATGAAGTAGACAATATTTTTCAACCTTTTCTAAAACATCTTTTTCAGCATACTCATGTACCCAGACTTATACCTTTAATAACAAGCAATTGCACATCAAAATCAGTTCCTGTAAGAAGGTAAGTTTTGAGGGGGAAAAAATTCTTAGTATAGCTTTAATATTGTATTATGATTAATTGTTATTCTGGTGTAAAAATTAGTTGTCACTGATTTCTTGCCTTCTAGAAACCTTAGTAAATTTTTTATCTTATGTCCTATAAGGAAAAAGGAATGAAATGATCATTATAACCACTCACGTTTCTCAGTTTTATCATATTAAGCTTTGATTTCTTTGGGCCACTGGTTGCCTGGTTTTCAGAGAGGATGGAGTCTAGAGTCAGGTCTTTGCTAGAGTCCTACAACTGCCATTGAATCACTGTCCTACCTTGGGCAATTTAAACTGCTCTGAACTTCAGAATCTACATATGTTAGTAGGGCTAATGATATTGATCCCATAGAATTGTGAGGATAAAATGAGATAGATACACATTAGTAGAATTCAGTGTAGTGTTTGGAACAGAGTAAATAGCCATATCAGGTCAATCTGTCAGTCTCTCTGTCTCTCCTTATGATTTCTACTGTTTTAATGTCATCACTGTCACCAGCAATACTAAAGACAACAAAAACAAGATTTGTACATTTGATGTTTAAGAAAATTGTGAAGAATCAGGGACGCCTGACTGACTCAGTTGGAAGAGCATGTGACTTGATCTCGAGGTCATGAGTTGGAGCCCCATGTTGGGTATTCAGAGTACTTACTTAGTTACATAAAGAAATACATACATACATACATCACACATACATACATACATACATACAAAAATTGAATCAGGGGTACCTGGGTGGCTCAGTTGGTTGAATGTCCAGCTCTTGGTCTTGGTTCAGGTCTTGATCTAGGGGTCGTGAGTTCAAGCCCTGCATTGGGTTCCATGCCGGGCATGGAGCCTACTTAAAAAAACAAAAAAGAAAGAACAAGAAAACAAAATTGAATCATACCATGTGATTTCACTCATATGTGGAATCTGAAAAACAAAACAAATGAACATTCAGAAATACAGAGAACTAACTAATGGTTGCCAGAGGGGAGGTGGATGGGCAAAATAGGTTGAAGGGGATTAAGAGATCCAATTTGAGTTATAAAATGAATAAGTTACAGGGATGTGTAAAGTGCAACATAGAGAATATAATCAGTAATATTGTTTAACTTTGTATGGTGACAGGTCATAACTACAGTTGTTGTGGTGAGCATTTTATAATGTCAAATCACTATGTTATATACCTGAAACTAATATAATATTGTATGTCAAGTACAATTAAAAATAAACTTTAGAAATAAATAATTTTAAAAATAAAGACATTTAAGTATACCATATTTTATATGCTAATTTGGTACATGTACCCATCTTTTTTGAATTCATATTCTTTTCTTGATCTCAGTTTCTTAACTATTTTAAAATTATGTTGGCTTGATTTATTTTATTCAAAAACCATCTTAAACAATTTTTGCAAGACAGTACACATAAGAAAATAACTACATTTTTTTATATTTGCAATGAAAGACATTTGGTTCACAACAATTTAAACTATAGTCCTATCTGATCATGTTTTGATATTATTTCTATTGCTATATGCTTATAAAATTTGTTCTTATTCATTTGGTCATTATTGTTTCAATAAATATTGTTTGAGTAACAAAGAAAATTGTAAAAACTCTTTTTACTTGATAAATATGTATTTAAGTACTTTGACTGCTAGGAAGAAGCCGAAAGAGACATTGTTGCCTTTAAGTGATTCAGAGTTTTGGCAATAGTTGTTTGATCACTGATCTCTTAGGTCCGTCCGAGGTCAGCAAATGACAGCTTACTGGTCAAATCCGGCCAACAGTCTAGTTTTATACAGCCTGCAAGCAAAGATTATTTCTTACATTTTTGAAGGGTGGTTATAAAGGGGGAAAGAAGAAAAATATGAGGTAGAGACTTGTATGTGGTTCACAAAGCCTAAAATATTTACTGTCTAGCCCTTTACAGAAAAGGTTTACCAATCTCTGTCTTACATTGAGGAAAGTGGTAATTGGAGAAATAGGAATGTGACAGAGAGGAAGAGTCAAGAAATGCATCATAAAATTGCCTTGAAAACGGGGAGCAATTCAGTAACTGTAGGGGAATTGAGTGGGTGTAACCTACGCAGAGATGTAAGCTTGCTGAGCGCTGCAGAGCCATCAGGCAGGCCACTGAGGCCAGAACACATGATAAATGGAAAGTCTCAGTAGGAAAAGAAGCTAACGGGGTGGAGGGGCTGTGTAGGGAGGGTAGGATTAGGTTGAAGTCAGAATATAGAGGGCTTTGAATGTCTACAAAGAGAAATTTTGACATTGCTCCATACTTTGACAGTTTTTGGTTAGGAGGTAATGTCATCCATCTTAGTTTTTATTTCAGCTATGACCAATGATTAAAAAGGGACAATGAAAAGTATGGGTTTAATTAAGTAGGAATTCTTATAGCTTATATAAGAGGGGCAGGGTCTGAACTAGAGCTGTATTGATGATAATTGATTGAGGCTTTATTCAGGAAATAATTCAAGTGATTTTGGGTGTAGAAATGAGAATTTGATCATTGGATATGGATGAAGAGGTGATATCAAGTGCTTCAGACTGAGTTCTGGAATCAGAATGCCAGGGTTTAGGTCCTGTCACTTTAGGCAAGTTAATTTAACCTCCCTGTTTTCATTTTTTAAACTGTATAATATGGGCTATAAAAGACTGGATTCGAGAGGGTAAGAATTAATTTGTTTTTTGTAGGTAGTGTTTGAGTTGATAGTCTCCGCCTATGTAGGGATGTCCAGTTCAACCATGAACTGCTTGAAACTTTGACTTAACAGCTGAATCGTAGAACCAGTGCTGGAGATAAAGGCCTAGATGTGAGAAGCATAGCTAATAGTCACAGCTGAGGGCACAAATACAGATGTTGTTACCCAAGTAAAGACTATGAAAGAGAAGTGGGCTAAGATCAGCACCAACCATGTGAGCACCTATTTAAGGGAAGGTGGAGGAAAAGTGTTAATAAAAGAAGAAAGAGGGAACAACTGTGTCATCAGATGCCAAGAACGAAGAGAAGCTCAAGAATGAGACAGTTGAAGAAGTTGAGAACTAGAGGTCTTAGGAGAAAAGATAGAAATACTTGATGAAAAATTATGCATATTTAAGAAAAGCAGAAATGGAAGATCCATGCCATCTTTCTTGGTCACCATTGTATATCTTCAATTTCTAGTGCAGAGTAGGTGTTTGACAAGTATTTTTTAAATTAAATGGATTAAATTTTTATATTTGACAAACATTTTAAGGTAAAATCATGGGGAACCCTGAAGGTTTTTTGAACTCTTTAGCATAGGAATAGTTGGAGCCTTAAAGTAAGTTAAGTATTTGACAGTTAAGATATCTAAAAACATGTGTTATACTTTAATTCAGAGAACAAAGTTCAGTATTATAGAAGAAACTAATTAACATTTAAATTAATATAACTTAATATGTTATAACACTTGGTTATAATTAACTTTTATTTTTCAGGCGTTCATTTGAATTTTTAGATTTATTGTTACAAGAGTGGCAGACTCATTCACTGGAAAGGTATGCATTGACTCTTCCTTTCCCACTTCCTTTTTCTCCCATTGTCACCAATTCTTTAGAAGTGGATGGGTTTTGGGGCGCCTGGGTGGCTCATTTGTTAAGTGCCTGCCTTTGGCTCAGGTCATGATCCCAGGGTCCTGGGATCGAGCCCCACATCGGGCTCCCTGCTTAGCGGGAAGCCTGCTTCTCCCCCTCCCACTCCCCCTGCTTGTGTTCCCTCTCTCACTGTGTTTCTCTCTGTCAAATAAATAAATTAAAATCTTAAAAAAAAAGAAAAAGTGGATGGGTTTTGCATTATTTCTCCTTTTGCTTAAAAGTTATTTGTACTGGTTTTCCTTTAAAGCTGTGATGTAGTGTGGCTCCTCTTACTCGGTGCAGCTGTGATTTTCTTCATTTGTGAGTTGAGTGAGGATCTCTTAAGTAGAATGGGGTTATAAAAGGTTAAATTGGGCAGAAATTTTAAAATGTATCTCCAGACAAGTGACCTAGGTTTCCTGAGGTGTAATTAATCAAGTAATAAATGATTTAAGATAGAAGGAGGGCCCTTCTTTTCAAAAGAAAGAGATTTTAAGAAGAGATTCATTGAGAGGTTTCTCTGTACCAGTTGTCAGGTGTCATTGGTCAGGAATATACTGGGTGGTGTCTAATGTAGCTCTGAGATGAACAAGAGGAAAATGTGCACAGCTAGTTGGTCAGTAGCTAGTTGGCTATTTGCATGGTAGTAATTTCAAGTTTGAAGCTTGGGGTATACCTGCATTTACTATTGAATACCTTGCTGATTTTCCATTTTCATGGAAATCGTTAAACCTATTTACAGCCCTTTTTTAAAAAAATAGAGTTTGTTGTTTAATGTAGGCATGATATAATTCTCAGTTTCCTTTAAGTTCTTTTGTGGCAGCTACTATTCAGTTAGGTCAGATCATAACTAATCATACTATTAGCAAATCATTTCTACATTGGTGGGTTGGTGAGGAACCACACCAAAGGTTTTTTTTTTTATTCATTAAGAATTTAAAATGTGAGTACTATACTTATGTACATTATCTGGACTCCTTGTAAACATAATTATATTCAACTTTTTAATGTTTGACTTGTCAGGAGGAAACCATACATGAATGAAATGTGTGGGGTGGATTATGAGAAATCTTAGATTTATTATTGCACACTAATCTTTTTATCTCCCCTACCCCTTTGTGACTGATGTGTAACATAGAGGTAGTAAGTATAATTTGTGGTGAAATATGGTTTTACTCATGAATCTAAAGGTGCTTGGGGCACCTGGTTGGCTCAGTTTGTAGAGCATGAGACTCTTAATCTCGGGGTTGTGAGTTCAAGCCCCATATTGAGTGTAGAGATTACTTAAAAATAATAAAATCTTCAGAAAAAATAACATGTTTTGTTTTATAGACATGCAGCTGTCTTGGTTGAAACTATTAAGAAGGGAATTCATGATGCTGATGCTGAGGCCAGAGTGGAGGCAAGAAAGTAAGTCTATAATGTATTTTTGTGACAGTTTTAATGTACTTGGATCTTTACTTTGAAAGGAATTATACTGCAAGAATGAAAATATCACAAGTGTCTCAAGTATTCTACTTGATTAGCTCTTTAGTAATTTCGAGATAGATTTTTCTCCATTAAATCTGTACTAGATATATGGGACCCTGGCTAGCTCATTTGGTAGAGCATACAACTCTTGATCTCAGGATTGTAAGTTTGAGCCCTACATTAGGTGTAGAGATTACTTTTAAAAAAATCTGTACCAGGGGCGCCTGGGTGGCTCAGTCGGTTAAGCGACTGCCTTCGACTCAGGTCATGATCCTGGAGTCCCGGGATCGAGTCCCGCATCGGGCTCCCTGCTCGGCGGGGAGCCTGCTTCTCCCTCTGACCCTCCCCCCTCTCATGCTCTCTCTCTCTCTCTCATTCTCTCTCTCAAATAAATAAATAAATAAATAAATAAATAAATAAATAAATAAATAAAAATCAGTACCAAATGGCTAACAGTTGACTTCACATTGTCATTTGTATAATCATCATTATTCCTATTCCATCATAACATCCTCACTTTCATTATGAATAAAAATAGCTCTCATTTATTGAGAATGTGCTAAGTACCTGATACTGTGGGGTACTTGGTATACATTACTATCTAATCTTGAAAATGATCCTCCAAATGTGGTATTTCTATAGATTGGCAACAGAAGTTTGGAGATTTGGGGGTTAACTCCAGGCCACACAAACTGTAAGGAGCACAGCCAGATTTTGAACGGAGATCTGCTTTTCTCAAAAGCCTACCAGCTTTCCACCAAAACTTGTTAAATTTAGAAAGTATTCACTTGAGGGGTACCTGGGTGGTTCAGTTGGCTAAGTGTCCAACTCTTGGTTTTGGCTCAGGTCACGGTCTTGCAGACGTGGGATCAAGCCTCTCCTCAGGCTCTGCGCTCAGTGCGGACTCTGCTTCAGATTCTTTCTCCTACCTCCTCTGCCCCTCCTCTCTCTCTTTCTCAAATAAATAAATAAAATGTTTTTTAAAAAAGTATTCACTTGATATGTGGTAGATATATTAATATGGTCTCATCTTCATTCTCAAATGTACACATTTTATGTTAAGCTATTACTTTATGTTCTTTTTTCCCCCTTTTTGTTGTTTGTTCATTTGTTTTACAGGACATATATGGGTCTTAGAAATCACTTTCCTGGTGAAGCTGAAACATTGTATAATTCCCTTGAGCCATCTTACCAGAAGAGTCTTCAGACTTACTTGAAGAGTTCTGGCAGTGTAGCATCTCTTCCACAATCAGACAGATCCTCATCTAGCTCACAGGAAAGTCTCAAGTAAGGTCATAGAAATGATATTACTGATTTCTTCCTCTCCAATTCCCTGTAGTTTCTTAAATTAGATGATTGAATATCTGCTTGCTTTCACTTGAAGCCTTGAAAGAATGATAACTGGAATGTGCAGTTGACCCTTGAACAGTAGGGGTGCCTACCCATAAAGTTAAAAATCTGCATATAACTTGACTCCCCCAGAACTTAACTACTAATAGCCTACTGTTGACTGGAAGCCTTACTGAGAACATAAACAGTCGATGGGCACATATTTTGTATGTTGTATATATGTTATGTACAGTATTCTTACAATAAAGGAAGGTAAAAAATATTAGGAAAACCATAGGAAGATAAAATACATTTATAGCACTGTACTGTATTTATTGAAAAAAAATCTGCATAGAAGTGGACCCACACAGTTCAGATCTATGTTGTTCAAAGGTCAACTGTACTTACTTTTTTGGCCTGTGTCTCAAGGGTTGGATTACATGGTGGTGTAACTTCTTTTGGGGTGAAGAGTTTAGTGATTCAAATTTTGTTTCTGTATGTTCATGTCTGTGAAAAATATTGGGAAACACTGATTTATATACATTTTTTAATAACCCCAAAATAGTTCATACAATAAGCAGCCTATTTCTGGGGCATTATAATGGAGGAATGGTAGTGGGGATTCAGAAGTCATCTTCAGAACTCTGACACAGCACTGTGTGACTAGTAAAAATACACTGCTTTCCTGCCTCATCTTTTGCACAACTTAAAACTTTAGCAAATCCCTCAGGGGGGCCAAATTCCCTAGTATCTGACTCACTTCTGTGTAGTTCCATTCTCATAATTATGTTGGCTTCCTCAAACCCTTGCTGCCTTGGTAGCCTTAACTCTAATTTTCTCTCTCTCTAGCCCTATGAGGTTGCTAAAATTTCTAGTGCCATCTCTACTCCCAAGCAGTGGCCTCAAGTATCTGCAGGTTTCCTGACAGAATGTGAGCTTACCCCTATGTAATTCCTGTCCCTTTGAGATTTTGACCCCACAAAGACTGCTGCTTGCCTTGGCAGCTCTCTGATGTGGGAGGGAGACCAGGGTGAGGCAAGTGAGGCAAGCTAGGGCACAAGACTCAAGGAAGCACTCCCAGGGTCTTATGGGTACTAGACTAACATGCAGTGACTTAAAGGTTTTCAGACTAAAAGCAGATAAAATCCGATTTCAGTATAATTATTGTAGGAATAACCAAACTTCTGTTTAAATTTGTGATAAAACCTTCACTGCAAATGAGCTTTGTTGTTTTTTTTTTCCCCTTTTATTTACTTTGCTCAAACTTTAAAGTGCCTATGAATCACCTAAAGATCTTGTTAAAATGCAGAATCTGATTCAGTAGATCTGGGACGGGACCTGAGATTTTGCATTTTTTAACATGTTCCTAGGTGATATCTTTGCTTTTTGAGTATGGACTGTACTTTAAGTAGCAAGTATCTAAACAAGATATTTTATCTTATTTCAGTATTAACATCTTTAAACATAAACAACTTTTAAGTTCTGTGAACCTTGAAGTGGTCTGCCTCAGTCTAATAGAATAAGTTTTAAGGGCCAGTTATAAAAACAATACAATACTGGGTTTAATAACCAACTACCAAATTTACAATTTGATAATAATGACTTAAAGAATATTTTTCAATAGCCTGCTGTTAACCTGTTTGGAGTCTTTGCTTCTCTCTTCCCCGCACTTTTAAGATTTATAGATATACTTTCCTAATCCCCCTTACATACAAAGATAATCAAAAAAGATACTAAAAGAGATGGTGGATTCTTTGAGATGATTTGAGCTGTTTTGCTTTCTAATCATGTTATCCTCAGCAGTAGTTCTTACCCTCATTTCTCTTATGCCATGCAGTAACGCTCAGTAGCACTGCTATAGGTGGTCTGATAACCTACATAATAACTGCATGAATTGCCAGTGGCCACAGCCATTATGGCTTAGGTGAAAGAGGCTTTGGTCATGCTGAATTCCCTGTGTGCTAGTGATAACTCTCTCTCTCCTTCTAAGGAAAACATCTTGGAATACAAGTGTTGGAGTGTGCTTTATTGTATCCTCTGTGGTGAGCACTGTAATGGGTGCTGAGGACCAGAGTGAACAATAGCAAGCTGGTTGCCTCTCTTTGTAGAGCTTACAGTCTGTTCATCGCTAGTTATTTCATTTTTGCTTCACGGCTAACTGAGATACCACTGATATGTGACAACGACTGTTCTAAAATGATTTGTAAAAGGAAAATTAAAATTTAGAAGTAAACTGTTCAGAAAACTCAGTAGTATTTCATTAATTGTTTTGAGAGGAGTAATAAATTACATCTTCTTACTAAAAGTCTTTCTTATTACCTTGCAGTCGCCCTTTTTCTTCCAAATGGTCTACAGCAAACCCATCAACTGTGGCTGGAAGAGGTAAACTGCCTTTCTAAGCAAGAGTCATAGCATATTTTACATAGAAACCTAATACCACATATATATACGTTGTAGCTGTGTTTGTATACTATATACATACACTACACATAATATGTACAATGTAATGTATACAACATATATACATATTATATAGTATACAGCATAATCCAAGTTCTCTGAAGCACCGCTTACCCTTACTGATGCACTCTGTTTTCTCTTGTTTCAGTTCTTTACAGTGCTGGTCATGACCCACTCTGTTGATTTCGCCTATTCATGGATCATAACTCACAGTTTATAAAACTCTTTATAAAACTGAAAAACTAAAGACCAGAAATTTAATGACTTAATGTGCATTGCCTAAGAGTGGTAGAATCTGCATTATTTTCTGAATAACCGTATCCTGGAGTAGTTCTCCTTGCATTTTTCTGATAGTAAAAAAAATAACAGTGCTGCCATCTATTTATCATACAGTGCTTCATTTTCATGAATCAGTCATGAACATCATCTCTTCATCTACAAAACGGTTGTATGAACTTTACAAAGGATAGGTGCTTTTTTCCCATTTTATGGAAAGGCGGAGAAATGTTGAGAAAATTGTCCAAGAAGATGTAGTTGTAACAGGGTTGAAACAGAAGCATTCTTACTTTAAAATACTATAGAGTACTTTCTAGTGTTCGTTTGTACCCTGCTTCTTTTTTGACCATTTGTCATCATGGATTAGCTCGTGATGGTTTCAGGTTTATATAATTTTCATGCTGTTTGCAGTGATTTAAATAACATAGGTTACCTATGCTTTGTTTCCCATAGTATCAGCAGGCAGCAGCAAAGCCAGTTCCCTTCCAGGAAGCCTGCAGCGTTCACGAAGTGACATTGATGTGAATGCTGCTGCTGGTGCTAAGGCACATCATGCTGCCGGGCAGTCTGCACGAAGTGGGCGGTTAGGTGCAGGTGCCCTGAATCCAGGTTCCTATGCATCGCTAGGTAAGACAGCTAACTATGGGGTATTGTACATTGTTTTCTCCCTGGTCTCAGTGAAGTCAGGACGATGGTGATATCTTAATCATTTCTATTTCATTCTTGCTAGTAAAGGATAGTCCATATGTTATAATATGAATCTATACTTAGAACACAATTCTAAGTATTTAAACTACCTTGTTTCTACTTTTTCCATTGTTATCCTGCTAATCATCTTGATCAGAGGAACAGTTCTTGATTCCATGTTTGCCTGTAGAATTTTCATAGTTCTGCACTACTGCCACACTCAACTACTGGTTACTAAGGGAGTTGGGAAGGGCATTGGCCTTGTATCCAGCTTCTGTTTCCTTACCAAGAAGTTAAAGCCTTTTGGGGATCTGGGAAAAATGCAAAGCTTAATTAAAATCAAAGTTTAAACATGTATTTCCAAAGCTATTTGGGATAATAGTAATAATAATAATTTATGTTTATCGACTTTATTATAAATTTTTTTCGTCTATCTTTCTGTCTATTTAAGTAATCTCTACACCCACCGTGGGGCTTGAATTTATGACCCCAGGATCAAGAGCTGCGTGCTCTTCAACTGAACGAGCCAGGCATCCCTGTGTTTATCAATGTTAAAAATTTGAGGCTAGTTATTCATATTGCTTATCTCTGTTTTGTGCTTCATTTTTCTTTCTTTTGGGTAGAACACTAGGCAGGCAGATCATTGGAACACAGTAGGAAGTGCAGAGATATTGGGATGAACTGTTGTACATGATAAAGTTGGCACAACTACATTCAGTGAGGAAAGGATAAATAATTCAGTAAAAGGTGTTTAGACACATGGTTTACAGTTGGGTATAAAATTAAGTTAGACCCATTTTTCACACCATATAAAAATTTATTCCAGGTGACTAATGAGTTGAAAAGCAACTTGATGAAACCAAGTAGTTGTGTATTCATCTAATCTCAGGTTGGGGAAGGAATTTCTAAACATAAATGCCAAAAAGCCACAAGGGAAAAGTCCCTCTGATTTAAATATTAAGTGTGAAAATATAAAATCAAGTGGCTGAAAACTTAAAGGGGAAAACGTTTTTTCACATACTACCAAAAAAGCTAAAATGTCAGCCATTTTTATAAGTCTATGAAAAATGGGCGCCTGGGTGGCTCATTTGTTAATAAGCATCTGCCTTCGGCTCAGGTCATGGTATCCGGGTCCCTGGATCAAGCCCCGCGTCGGGCTCCCTGCTCTGCGGGAAGCCTGCTCCTCCCTCTCCTACTCCCCCTGCTTGTGTTCCCTCTCTCGCTGTCTCTCTATCAAATAAATAAATAAAATCTTTAAAAAAAAAAAATAAGTATGAAAAACAGATGAGCTTATTTTTATAGAAAAATATTTACATATATCAAAATTGTCCCCCCAGAACACCAGAACAAGTGTTGAATCTTAGCTGGAATCAAACAAGTGTAAATTGAAAGAGCTGTAAATATAACAAAAAAGTTAGGCTTAGTGCCTACTGCTGATAAAGAATGTAGTTAAATGGGCGCCTGGGTGGCTCAGTTGGTTAAGCGACTGCCTTCGGCTCAGGTCATGATCCTGGAGTCCCGGGATCGAGTCCTGCATCGGGCTCCCTGCTCAGCAGGGAGTCTGCTTCTCCCTCTGACCCTCCCCCCTCTCGTGTGCTCTCTCTCTCTCTCTCTCTCTCTCTCAAATAAATGAATAAATAAAATCTTTAAAAAAAAAAAAAAGAATGTAGTTAAAAAGTGCTGATGTGAATTAAACATGGAACACTTTTTCTAAGTGGCAATTTAGTAAGACCCATAAAGCTTTTCTTCTTTTTTTATTATTGAAATAAAATTGACATACAGTATTATATTAGTTTCACAGGTACCACATATTGATTCAACAATTCTATACATTACTCAGTGCTCACCACAATAAGTATAGTCACCATACAATGTTATTGAACTCATGAAGCTTTTTAAATGTTCAGAATTCTTTTTTTTTTTTTTTAATTTTTTTAGAGAGTGCAAGCATGAGCAGGGTTGGGGAGGGACACAGGGAAGGGGAGAGAGAATCTTAAGCAGGTTCTACACCCAGCGCAGACTCCGTTGCAGGGCTCACACAACCCTGAGATCATGACCTGAGCCAAAATCAAGAATCGGATGCTTAAATTGCACTGCTGGGTATTTACCCCAAAGATACAAATGTAGGGATCCGAAGGGGCACATGCACCCCGATGTTTATAGCAGCAATGTCCACAATAGCCAAACTATGGAAAGAGCCAAGATGTCCATCAACAGATGAATGGATAAAGAAGATGTGGTATATAGATACAATGGAATATTATGCAGCCATCAAAAAAAAAAAATCTTGCCATTTGCAACAACATGGATGGAACTAGAGGGTGTTACGCTAAGTGAAATAAGTCAATCAGAGAAAGACAAGTATGATCTCACTGATACGAGGAATTTGAGAAACAAGACAGGATCATAGGGCAAGGGAGGAAAAAATGAAATGATGAAACCAGAGAGGGAGACAAACCATAAGAGACTCTTCCATCTCAGGAAACAAACTGAGAGTTGCTGGAGTGG
>NC_138369.1:53031760-53199233 GCF_054177405.1 Leptonychotes weddellii
CGGTGATGAGTATTAAGGAGGGCACGTATTGTATGGAGCACTGGGTGTTATATGCAAACAATGAATCATGGAACACTACATCAAAAACTAATGATGACTATGGTGACTAACATAACAATAAAATAAAATTTAAAAAAAAAAGAGTCGGATGCTTAACCAACTGAGCCACCCTGGTGCCCCTAAATGTTCAGAATTTAGATCCAGTAATCCAGTGTTTATAGATAATTATGCCAAGAAATAAAAAAGAATATTCATCACATTTTTAATAATGTTATTAGAGTCAACCTTGATATGTAACAGAGGGGGTATGATTGAATTATGATATGTTCTTGTAAATACTGTGCAGCCATTAACAAATAATATTTTCAACAAAGATCAAATGATACTGTCAAACAATGTGATAATTTCATCATTTTGTATAAAATTATACATAGATAAATACACATATACTAGACAAAATATTAACAAAGATGTCAACAGTGGGTTGTTTAGTGCTTTTAATTTTCATAAAACTTTTCTGTATTAGAGACATTACTTTGCTAGGAATGCAGTGTTATTTCAGTATATGAAAATGAACGAACTAAATACACTTTGTTTTATTAATAGAATAAAGGACAAAAACCATGTAATTATTTCAGTAGATGCAGAAAAGGCATCTGACAAAGCCCAACACCTTTTCCTGATAAAAAAAATAGTCAACAAACTAGGAATAGAAGGGAAATTTGTGAACCTGCTAAAGACCATCTATGAAAAATCCATAGCTAACATCATACTTCATGTGAAAGAGTGGATGCTTTCTCCCAAGATCAACAACAAGATAAGGATGTCCACTCTTTATTTTTTATTTTTTGTTTTTTTGGCTTGGTTGGACTTTTAAAATCATTTTTTTCTTTTCTTTTTTTTTATTATGTTATGTTAATCACCATACATTACATCATTAGTTTTTTTTTTTTTTTTACATCATTAGTTTTTGATGTAGTGTTCCGTGATTCATTGTTTGCGTATAACACCCAGTGCTCCATGCAGTACGTGCCCTCTTTAATACCCATCACCAGGCTAACCCATCTCTTGCCCTTCCTAATAACATTACCATGGAGGTTCTAGCCAGGTCATTAGTGCAAGCAAAAGAAATGAGATGTATCTAGATTGGAAGAAAAGTAAAACTGTCTGTATTTGCAGAAAACATGACCTTATATAGAGAAAATCCTAAGGAATCCACAAAAAAACTTTCAGAGCTTAGTAATGAGTTCAGCAAGGCAGCAGAGTACAAGATCAATATTTAAAAATCAATTGTATTTCTAAATGCTAGCAATAAACAATTTGAAAATAAAGTAAGAAAATGATACCAATTTATAATAGCATCAAAAATAACAAAATGCTTAGGAATTAATACAACAAAGGAAGTGTAAAACTTCTTTAGGAAAAACCACTCCTGTGTTTCTTCTTTACTCTTAGACTCATAATACTGCTGACACCAGATTTGTTGGTTTTCCACACCAACCAGTTCCCCTACACCAGCTGGGTGTCCTACATTTCACTTCAGTTCTGACAGTAACTATAATTAGCACAGACCTCACAGATTAAGGGCTCAGTCCTATAAGACTGCCCATGCCTGTCCCCAACCCCACTCTTCAGACATTAATTGCAAATCCAGGTTGTCACCAGTGCTTTTGACCAAACTGACTATAAATCAGAGGTTCCCATAACCTCCTCCTGAGGTTCAATTAATTTGCTAGATTGACTCAGAAAACTCAGGAAAACAGTCTACTTACTAGATTACTGGTTTATTACAAAGGACTTGTAAAGGATTTGAATGGGCAGCCAGATGAAGAGATACATGGGGCAAAGTCTGGAAGGGTCCTAAGCACAAGAGTTTTTGTTCCCATGGAGTTAATAGTGTGCCACCCTCCTGGTACATTTATCAACCCGGAAAGTCTCTGAACCTTGTACTTTCGGGATTTTTAGGGAAGCTTCATCACATAGGCATGATCAGTCATTAACTCAGTTTTCAGCTTTTCTTCCTCTCCCAGAAGATGGAGAATGGCTAAAAATTCCAAGCTTCTAATCATGGCTTTTCATCTTTCTGGTGACCAGCCTTCATTCTCTCCAGGAGCCCACCAGGAATCACCTCATTAAAACAAAAGACACTGCTATCATTCAGGAAATTACAAGGGTCTTAGGTCAGGGTATCTGTGTCAGGTACCAGGGTCAAAGACCAAATAGTAGAACAAAAAAGATACTCCTAGTGCTCTTATAACTTAGGAAATTATAAGGGTCTTAGGAACACTGTATCAGGAACCAGGAGAGAGAACCAAGCGCAAAAATTTTATATATATATAATTATTTTCATACTTGTTCACCGAAAACTACAATACATTGTTAAAATCTAAATTAATGGAAAGACACCCAGGTTCTTTAAAGACTTACTACTGGGGGCACCTGGGTGGCTCAGTCGATTGAGCATCTAACTCTTAGTTTCAGTTCAGGTCATGATCTCACGGGTCATGAGATCAAGTCCCGCCTCGAGTTCTGTGCTCAGCAGGGACTCTGCTTGAAATTCTCTCTCCCTCTCCCCCACCACACTTGCTCACTCTCTTTCTCTAAAATCTTTAAAAAAAATAAAGACTTAACATTGTTAAGATCGCAAATTGACCTATAGATTCAGTGCAATCCCTGTCAAAAGTCCAGATGTCTTTTTATAGAAATTGACAAACACATCCTGAAATCCGTATGAAAATGCAAGGAATCCAAAGTAGATGAAACAATTTTGAGAAAGAACAATCTTGAAAAAGTTGGTGGACTCACACTTTTCAATATCAAAACTTACTCAGCACTACAGTAATCAAGTCTCTGTGGTACTAGCATGACAGACATATAGACCAATGAAATGGAGTTGAGGGGCCAGAAATAAACCCATATATTTATGATCAGTTGATTTTTTCACAAGGGTGCCAAGACCATTGGGGAAAGAATTCTTTTCAACAAATGGTGCTGAAACAACTGGATAGCCACTTGCCAAGGAATGAATTTGGATCCCTACCTCACACCATATCCAGAAAGTTAACTCAAAGTGGATCAGAGACCCAAATGTAAGAGCTAAAACTGTAAAACTCTTGGAAGAAAACAGGTGTGAATTTTTTAAGTAATGTTTTCTTAGATACTACACCAAACACACAAACAACCTGAGAAAGGATAGATAATTGGGCTTCATCAAAATTTAAAACTTTTGTTCTTCAAAGGGCACCAACAAGAAAGTGAAAAGACAGCATAGAGAAGGAGAGAGAGAACATTTCAAAACACGTGTCTGATATTAGGGACTTCTGTTCCAATTACATGAAGAACTCTTACAACTCAGTAACAAAGACAATTCAATTTAAAAATGGGCAAAAGATTTGAATAGACATTTCTCTAAAGACAACATACAGACGACCAGTAAGTGCATGAAAAGATGCCTAACGTCATTAGTTATTAGGAAACTGCAAATCAAAAGCACAATAAGATACCACTTCACATCCATGAAGATGGCTGTTACCAAAAAGATGGACAATAACAAATGCTGATGAGGATAAGGAGAAATTAGAACCTTCATGCAGTGCTGATAAGAATGTAAAATAGTGGAGCTGCTATGGCAACAGCTTGGGAGTTTCTCAAAAAGTGAAGATGACCAGGTGACCAGCAGTTCTACTCCTAGCTGGTATATCCAAGATAATATGAAGGACATGTTATCATAAAAATGTGTACATGAATGGTCGTAGCAACAGTATTCATAATAGCCGTGGAAACAACCCAAATGTCCGTCAACTGGTGAATGGTTAAATAGATATGTCCATACACTAGAGTGGAATATTATTCAGCCATAAAAAGGAGTACGTTACATAAAAGTACTAATGCATGCTTCAAGATGGGTGGACATTATGAAGTCAGACACAAACAACCACTTACTGTTTGATTCCACTTACATGCAGTGTCTAGAATAGATGAATCCACAGAAACAGAAAGTAAATTAGTTGCCAGGGGCTGAGAGTCAGGGGAATAGGGAGTGACTCCTAACAGGATTTCTTTTGGGGATGATGAAAACTTTATGGAATTAGTGATGAGGGTTGTGCAACCTATTAATATACAAAACACACTGAATTGTATAAAAAGGTGAATTTAATGGTACATAAATTATATCTTATTTTTTTAAGTGGGGAAGAAACAGGAAAACATAAAACCTATTTATCTGGGGTCTTAAAAATGTGATATTTAATATCTATTATTTTTATTACCAGAAGAATACAATATTTGAAGTGTTCAATGTGAACTAGGAAAGAAAGCAATTTGTAACAATATTTTTTTTGCATAAGGAGGTCTATAATAGTGCTGTGAGATTGACTTAATTAGTTTCTTTTGGTTCTTTAAGGTTTGAAGTGCACATTTACTTCATTACAGAAGGGAAAGGTGTCCCTCTGTCCTCTTTATCTGGTCCATGTTTACACTCAGAGTCAATGAACTACTTGCCTTTGGCTCTTCCCAGGGCCTAGATAATGGATTTTCTCATTCTTCCTCTCTTTATTTCTTTTCTGTTTCTCTATTCCTTCTTCCTTTCTTTGTCTCTCTCCCTCTCCCCTCCTCTCCCCAGATGCCTTTCTTTGTTTCTCTCCTCTCCCTAGATGCCTTTTTATAGAAATTGACAAATACATCCTAAAATCCGTATGAAAATGCAAGGGATCCAAAGTAGATGAAAAAATTTTGAGAAAGAACAATCTTGAAAAAGTTGGTGGACTCACACTTCCCAATTTCAAAACTTACTCAGCGCTACAGTAATCAAGTCTCTGTGGTACTAGCATAAGGATAGACATGTAGACCAATGAAATGGAGTTGAGGGGCCAGAAATAAACCCATATATTTATGATCAGTTGATTTTTTCACAAGGGTGCCAAGACCATTCATTGGGGAAAGAATTCTTTTCAACAAATGGTGCTGAAACAACTGGATAGCCACCCCCCTCTTCTGCCTCTCTCCTTCTCTTATCTTCCTCCCTCTCCCCACTCCCCCCTCTCCTCCAGACAGCTTTCGTATACACATGTGACTAATGTACTCTGCTTTCTTCTACTTTGAGCCTTGCTTGTCATGGCTGAACGTTTATGGATCAGAGGGAGTGTTCCATTGTTTTTCAGCAAACACTTAATGAGCACTTAGTTTTTGCCAGGCATCCTACTAGGTAATGGAGATCCAGAAGTAGATGCTTCTGTACTCAAAGAGTCTCTCAGTCTAGTGGTAGATTGCTGAAGGATGAGCAGCTGAAAATCTTGTTGCATTTTATGCATTTAGAATTTGAAGTCCCAGTGAGACATCAGACTGGAGGTGTTGAGGAGTCATAGTAGTATAATGAGAAAGAGAGAGAGACAGTGGCATCAAGATAGCATGGCAGTGGAACTTAGGAGAAAGATCTGTGCTTGTGAGATTAGATTTGGAAGTCATTAGAGACTTTTCGTACTATAATCTTGCAATGTTAAACTTAGTACATTACTTAAAACAGTTGCTACTGGGTTTTTTCTCCCAGTTCCTTTGGGAATGGGGAGAATGGGGAATGGGGATATGATGAGTGTTTGATTTCAAGAAACTCAGAAGACCAAAGCAAGAGGTCTGCCTGATGATGGCAAGGGTCCCAAGTTGGGATATGGGCTTTACTAACTTCTCACTCTGGGGGAGTGAAAATCAAGCTCATTAGTGATTCTTTGTTTTTGTATCTTTTTCTCACAAAGGAACCTCATCTTGTTTAAATCTCCTAGTATGTTTTAGTTGAAAACAAGTTTCATATACATGTCTGTGCTATGAATTCTGTCATCTTAAAAATAATGTTCTAGGGATTATAAAATCATTTTTTTCTAATATACTAAGTTTTCCTCTGTTCTTTGCTTGCTCTTTCATCAAAGAGGATACTTCTGACAAGATGGATGGTAAGAACTTACTTTTCTAATTCTACAGATTTTTACAGCTCATGGATTCTATATAATGTCTTCATTCTCTTTTTGAAAATAGACTGCTTATTTTGCAGCAATCTGAATGTAAAAATGATTATGTAATTCTCTAAATTTTGGGTTAGGCATATCCATTTTTGGGTTTCCTAGTCTATTCAAATATTAGGTTACTGTTTGTTGTGAGTTAAATCAGTTATCTTAATTTTTTTTCCTTAGCTCATAGAAATATTCTTGATTTCTTAAGTCTGTCTCTGAAATAGAATCAGAATCAGAAGAATGCAACTCATAAGGCATTTGATAGAACTCTTTAGTTTACTAACTGTGATAGAGAGACAAATGAGATATTTTACAGATTCATATGGTTATTTGTGAAAACAAAGTGCAAGTTACAATGCTGCTTTTTATGAGTAAGTTTTAAATGAACATTTATTCAGGACTGAACTTTTAAGCTTTAATTTCAGTATTCAAGTGATTGTAGCTTATCTATAGTTGCTTGGATCAATGTGGTATTTTTTATCTGTATGGTATTTGTCAAATACTACATGGCATATTATCTACATTTTCCCTTCACTTCATCAGATACCATAATGTTGTCTAGGAACTTGAGCTTTTTTTTTTAAGAACTTGTAAGAAGATACTGAATCTGTAAGTCTTAGTATGAGATCTAGGAAAGTTGGAGAATTATGTTTTTCTGTCAGTTATTACATAGCTCTCAGACATATCTTCCATTCTGATGAAATGGGAGATTTATTTAATCTTGGGTTGGGTACATGACTGTTATTTATAGTGTCTCTATGTTCCTCTGTATGTTTAATATATTTCATAAGTTAAAAAAATTATTGAATGAAATGAAAGCCCACCACAAGATAGTTTCTGTATTTTAAACCCTTTATGGTATCACTTCTCACACTGAAATTATCTGTCCTTAAACTATTCTCACTTTCCAGATTAAGATCTTTTCTTGTTTGGGTCAGAAACATCAACCTATTTGAAGAATCATCTGTGTCACGTGATGTGTTACTCCCACTGATGTTCAATCCTATGTTTAAAAAAATCTGTATATACACATACAGAGATATATCTGTTATTGCCCTTTAGTATAGTGAGTTGTGATATTTTCACTTGTTCATTTCTGCTACTTTTCATTGACATCTTAGGGAGCATACATAAATGTTGAGTAAATACATGATGGATTGATAGGTCTTTGTAATGCTGTAATGAAAATACTGGGTTAATGAGGCCTACGTCATGGATTTGACTCCCATGTTTGTCAGTTAGCTTTTCTAGTTCTTTTATGGATAACTTTTTGAAAATGCACAGAAAGTATTCTTATTCTGTAAAAACCTCCATTTCAGAGAGAGTAATGACAGGGTTACATCTTTCTTGAGTGATTAACTTCTATAATTTTCTTCACCATTTCAAATTTTGAGTATGAAATGTAGCAGATAATGGGGCGCCTGGGTGGCTCAGTCGTTAAGCGTCTGCCTTCGGCTCAGGTCATGATCACAGGGTCCTGGGATCGAGCCCCGCATTGGGCTCCCTGCTCCGCGGGGAGCCTGCTTCTCCCTCTCCCACTCCCCCTGCTTGTGTTCCCTCTCTCGCTGTGTCTCTCTCTGTCAAATAAATAAATAAAATCTTTAAAAAAAAAAAAGAAAAAGAAATGTAGCAGATAAAAGTGTTATGGAATTTTGCCATTTTCATTTGTTTAGTTTTAACCTTTTCTTGTGCTGTGAGTCATTAGATGACCTCAAAGACTAGAAGATATTTTTTTTCACTCTTTCATTTTAGTCTTGGGTGGGAGGTGTAAATAGGTCTTAATATCAGCATTGGCAGAATTTGTTGAAATGTTGTTATTTTATTTCTCTTATTTAGGAGCAACATCTGAAGATGGTAAGAATTATACATTTTGTTAGTAACACGAATACCTCTACGTTAATATTTTCATTAGTAGGAATTAAATATTAAACACTAAAATAGGCTAATTTTTTTGCAAAACTATATAATTTGCCACCTGTGATAGCTTCTACATTTTATGTTTGGTTGCGTTAATTACACATGTGAATTTTTTTTCTTTACTTCTTCATCTGGAGTTTTGCTTTGTATCTTGGATCATCTCATGCTGGAAAAACATAATTGCTTAACATGTTTAATAATATCTAGTATAAAGTTAGTAAATAGTGTTTTTTCAGTAGCATCATTAGTGCTTTTCTTTATTTTTGTGGTTTTGTTTTTTAATTTATGCTAATTCATTTATACTTTGGGGGAGCATGCTCCATTGCTTTATCATGGGAGTTTAATACATTGATTTAGACCGCTTTTAAGTGTGTCTTTGATTTAGAATCAGTGGAGAATTGCATATATGATTTGAATTTGGGATTCCAAAAACTTGCTAGACAGACTACTTTATTGAGCCAGTTTCCTTTAAGAAAATAACTGTTTATTGCTTTTGAATTTGTAGAAAGGAAAAAAATTTAGTTTTTTAATTTATATTGCCTGAAGGCTGTCTTATTAAACCTCTGATTTTGAAACACACTTCTTTTTCTCCTAAGTTTTACATAGATGACTTTTTCTTGTGATATAAAACCAAGTGTATTTAACATTTTTAGTTTCATACTTACTCTGATATAGTTGAAATATTTCATATTTTTCATACCAATTGGAGTACTCTAAAAATGGTTTCTGGCACTGTAGCATTATAATTTAGAACGATAGTATCAGAATAGTTATCCTAATTTCTTTGTTATATTGGATAAATTTTCCATTTCAAAAATAATAATTTTGTCTTTCTGTTTTACTTCTTAGTTGGGAGAACATTGTATCCTACTCTAAACAGACTCTAAAAGGGTGAAAGGCCTGAACTATGGGCTTATTAAGGGCCTTGAAGAATTGAGAATGCTAGACTCACCAACTAGACTTCTGGTTTTGCTTCTGTTTTATTCCTGGTTTTTAATCACTCTCTTATCTTCCCTCACTCATTTCTTAATTTTGTAATTTCTCCTTACTCTTCATTTATTTTTTCCTAATTAATATAGCCATATCAGGCCAGCCAGTATAATGATTGCCCCACAAATTGTACCTTTTAACTTAACAGGATTATGAGCCCTTCTTCATGATTATATTTAGTATTCGTTCTGATTTGATATGGTTGAGACTGCTTGAGAACACCATAGTAGCTACTAGTAATATATTTTTGTTTTTACTAATGACACTTAGGTACTTTGATAAACATTATCTCCTTTGGTTCAAAATTCTAAAAATAAATGTGGCTTGGTTTTGTGGAGGGGGATGAGGCAGTGGTAAAGGAGAAGGGAGTATGCTGAGAAAAGTGCCAACTCTTATGTGATTGGTATTTCCTCAAATCATTTTATAGATGAAACTGGTTGGGGGAAGAGAATAGTAAATGTGTCCATATCTGTCTGTAGTAATCTGATGTTTAGCACAAGATAAAAATACTAAATATTTAGCTAATATTACCTCTTCCTGCAAATCCCTTTTAGAAGTATATTTTCAGTCAAAAGAATTATTTGGGTTGTTGTTTCTAATAAGATTAGGCTGATACTTAAAACTATAGACTGTATTTGAGAATAAACTAAATTTTATGGAAACAAATTTTAGAATTGGAACTGCCAATTAAGAAATAAGTATCATGCCTGTCGTAATTATGTTAATTATGACTCTACTAGACTAATAATATCAAACTAAGAATGGAAATCTTTTAGTTTGACTTTATTTTTACCCTTGAAGGAAAGTTAGCTTAATGGTGCAACACATAGAAAGCAGTATGTATGCTAAAATTTTTTAAGAGAAATATCACCTGTCAGTGATGGTTACATTGTTATAAAATTTAACAGTACTTAAAAAGCACACCCAATTAGAAATTACAGTGAGATTTTTTTCCTCATTACTAAATATCATTATAGAAAAATGTCTTTAATTATGTAAATAATTTTATTCCTTAGGCCGGGTGAGAGCGAAGCTTTCAGCACCACTTGCTGGCATGGGAAATGCCAAGACAGATTCTCGAGGAAGAAGTCGAACAAAAATGGTGTCTCAGTCACAGCGTACGTATTGCCTGAGTTTTCCTGCATTTGTAATGCACTAGGATAAGTGTGTTGCTTGTATATGACTGTATTAGGAGATTGACCAGTGGATAAAGACAAAGCTAACTTCAAAAAAGACAAGCCACATACTGAGTTCTTGTTCTGTACTTTAGGTTCATCATCACCTGACAAAAATGAAGGTATTTTTTTTTTCAATGTTTTGGATCAGTTGTTGTGCATGTTTTGGAATTTTTTTGAGTGAGTGTTGTCTTGTCTTTGGTGTGTTACTAGGGCTGCATCATTGATATCCGCCACTTAGAAAGAAAAAACTTCATCTGCTGTACAAAGTTTTGCATGGAGATATTTTAAGTAGCACAAATCTCTTAGCATTAAGGTTTTCACAGTCTACTCAGAAACTTGCAAATGTAGAAAATTGTGCTTTTTAGAGGCAAAATAATTGCCATATGTTAGCATCTAATCTGGTTGCATCTAGCTAATACTATTCAAGGACAGACGTGTGTCTTCATACTCTCCCAAAATCTATTAGAATACAGTTAACATTTTTGGCAGGTGTATACTGATTCATAGTGAGGAAACACAAAATGACCAGTTCTATTATATTTCTTATTAAATTTAAGATTTATATTTTTACTATTTCATTGGAAGCGGAGTTCCTCATAAGCACAATTATTAAAAAGCACAATTTTGAGGTCTAGGTAAAATGAATGATCCATTTCTACATGTTCCAGAATAGTAACCCATACATTTATGGCATTATTAATTTAAGAGTTTGTTCCTATTCTTTCTTTATCAAGAGATTTTCATTAGCACTTAGCTCTAAAAACAGCTTTTTTTTTTTCCCTAGGGAAGTAATTTGGGTGTTATTCTACATACTTGGCTATTTTGAAAAGAAATATATGTAACTATCTTCCACAGTCGTGTAGGTGATTTATCAAGATATAGATGTCCTAGTTGTCTGTTTTTTAATTTGATTCCCAAATCTTGGAATCAGGGAAAAGAGCTGGGCTTGGAGGGGGCCAGGTGGTGATTACACAAGTCCTGCCAGCAGGTTCTCCTTTTCTCCTCTTTCCAGAGTCAAAAAATCCAGGCAGAGAAATGATGGGAATATTCAACAAGAGCCCTAAAAATAAGGAAATCCTTGGTAAAATTGGTTTGCAAATTGAGGATTATTTATAAATAAGAAAAAAATGGAAAATGCCCTCTGGGTAAGGGCTCTTCTTCCAAATTCCAAATTAGGAATAGATCATATCGCATTTTCCCCTGATCTTCTGTATTTTTAAATTTTTTTTTCTATATTTTTAGAGTAATTTTTTTAAGTAACTCAATCATTAGCAGTTGTAGCATAGTTGCTTAGAGCTTTGCTACTCCAGATGTAGCATCAGAATCACCTGGGAGCTAGTCAGAAATGCATAATTTCATGCCACCATAGATGTCCTGAATTCAATATTTTTAACAAGATCAGCAAGTGATTTGTGTATAATAAAGTCTCGGAAGTATTTGATCTAGATCATGGACTCTGGAGCCATATTACCCATATATGAATCATGGCTCTTCCAGTTTCCTTAAAGTTGCTGTGTTTCTGTATATTTATCTATAAAATGAAGAGGATAATCTCATAGGATTGTAGTGAGGATTAAGTGTTATATTTTTATTCCATTAAATGTTATATATTTAATGTACCTTAAAACATACCTGGGCCCAGAATAGGCGCTCTATATTTCAGCTGATAAAATTGTCCTCCTTGTTGTTATTAACCTAATGTCAACTGAATTTTAAACTCCTGTTGTATACTTTTGTACCTTGTTACATTTATGGCCTTCAGGAAACAACGAAATAAATAATGATAGGAAATTTAAAGCATAAAGAAGAATAAAGATAGCAACCCAAAACTGTCTCTATCCAGTATCTTAAGGATAAACTTTAATTTGATGTGAGCTATTTTATTTAGTTCTTTTCTAAAGTAATACCAAGACAGAACTTGTGACAAAGATTCAAAGTGCTTTGTGTATGGTTTTCTAATATATTACCTAAGGACTTCCCTTTTAGGTATATTGTAATTACTAATCACTTCAGTAAGATTTAGAATAATTTTTTTATATTTGATTTTTCACTTTGAAACCCAGTCTACAATACTTCAAATCCTCTCCTGAAGCATGGGAACATAATAATAGGTTTTTTAGACCTGGTAGGATTTTAAAATCAGAAGACTTTCTCACTATAAAATCACTTAGGTTTTAAATCATGTTGAAGAAGTTTTTGTTTGTTTGCTTGCTTATTTATTTGAATGACTGTATATTCCATTCCAGATTCTTTTGAAAAAAGAAATTGTGGCCCTGTACGATTTGATGCAAGTTTCTTTACAACACATTTGCACAGAAATATTGCTATGACCTCTGTCTTCACTTTGTTGTGAAGTAATTCATTAGAGTTTGCATGATCTTTCCAAATTTTTATATTACCATTTAGGAAAAAAAAAATCCCTTGGGTCAAAGCAGGTGTGTTCTGATGACTAACCAAAATAAATAAAAGCAGACCCAATGGAGAGACTTCCAGATTTATATTTACATAAGGATGGTGTCTTTTGTTATTGTTGGTAGTGACTGGTTGTGTACAAATGGCTGTACAGCCTGTCAGAAACTCGGTCTCCTCCCCCAACCCCCTGCCGTTTTTTGTTTGTTTTTTTTTTCTGTGCATCTTTAAAAAAAAAAGATTTGTAGCTTTTTCATGTAAGCTTTCTTCAGCTATAAGATGTTGTAGTTCTTCTTTACCTGTAGTTTTAAATTAAATGTTTAAATAATAAAAAGTTAAACATTTAATTATTTAGATTATAGGCTATTAGTAGAAGAAAAGCTGAAGAATTTATATTTACTTTTGCAACTTCATTTCATCTGCTTTGTACATGAGTGTCTGATTTCAGCTGTAAAAGCTACTAAATGTACTGCTTTTGTTACAGATGTCTATGGCTTAGGGATTTTTCTTTTAAAGTTTGCTTTTTTTGCTTTAAGGTTTTTTATTTTCTAAGAACTGACCAAAGCTTTCTTATTTTCATCTGCCATTCATTTTAAATCTGCCCCTTCCCTCTTCATGGATTATAACCCTTACCCTAATTCTGCCTTTACACTTGTTCAGGATCACAATCTGCTAATACCATTGGTGGTAAGAATCTATAGACTTTATGTGTGCATCTATTGTTTGATCACCTATTTTCATTATCTAGAATGGGTTCTATTCAGCAGAAATTCTCAACAAAATTCCATTGTTGTGTAGCCATACTGGGGCAAAAATTGCCAATTATCTTTGGCCTGTCTTTATTTTATTACCAAAACCTTGAATTGCTGAAATTATCCAAGTCGATCCCACAGGTTTAGACATTCAAAAACAAAGGAGTTTTAGTAATGCCTTGAAAATACATAAAAAGTATAAAATGGTAGTTTGAAAACTTTAGGTAGCACGAGAGAAATTAGGTATCCGGTTTCAAGTTTTGCAAATTAGAGTATTTTCTAGTAGCATGCTATTCCCTAGGTATATCATGCCCCTTTTCATCAATTCTGTGGTTTTCTTATAAGTAATTAGCCTAGGTAGTCCTTGGCTGGGGAAAGAGCCCTGATATTTTCTCTAAGTACAAATAATTCCAAAATGAGTCATAGGCATTGGAATGATCACACTGTCCATAGGGGTTTGGAGTCAGTGGAGAAGAGAGGGTAATGATGAAAGCAAAATGAACACTGCCAATTTTTCATCAGAATGAACACTGCCAATTTTATTTTCTAGGAGAGGGTATGAATGAATTTAAATATAGAAAGAGTGAGCTTGCATAGTTCTGATAAACACAGTTAACCTAGAATAGGTGGGGTGATTACTCTGCTTCTATACTGCATGTTTCCTCTCTGCTGAATAGACCCACATTTCAAGGAATTCTTTAGTCTCCTACCAACACCTTTACCCCTTAAATTTATATTAGTTTTAACAGAATACCATAGTGTATGTGTTCATTCAGTTCATTACTTATACTTTTTATATTGTTGCAAGTGTTCCCATAAAATACTCCATTGGCTTATCTTGCATTGTGAGTTTGTGGCATGTTGGGTGTTTGGATGTTTTGGTGTGTATGTTTAGTTTAGATACTGCATGGAGAAAATAGGTGCCTTGTGGGTATCCTTAAGGTTATAACTGAAAAAAACCTGATTTGAAGATTCTTCACCTGAAACATCAAGAACCAATTCAAACGAGCCATCGTTTTAAAGTAGAATTGAGTAATTGCCCTGAAATAATTTAGAGTTCCTTCTACTCAAATTGTTAATTTTGGAAGTACTGCTTTATTTTATACAGTATTGCTGTAACCTGTGGAAGATAATTTTCATTTTGTGTGCTGGTAGAGTTTAGGAATTAAGCATGAATTTAATTTGTATTTAGTAAGACCATGCCAAGAAAACTAGTGAGGGTCACAGATCAGCAGCCCGTGGACCACATCCAGCCTACCTCCATTCATTTATTATTTGGTCTACACAACATGATAAAAACGAGAAAATTTCAAAGTTTTCATTTAAAACAAAACAAAACAAAACCTAAAACCTGGCCGGTATTACCTCAGGACACAGCTGGCTGGAACTGAAAAGTCACCCCTCCCTGCCTTACACTCAGTGCTCCTCCCTCATTAACATCTCCTGCTTGACCACATTGGCATTTGAGTCTTTAGTTTTTGCTCTGTGAAAATGAAGCATAATTGGGTAAGATTATACAAGGTGAGCAGTGACTGCCCTGTTGGTTAAGAGAAGTGATGCCCAACAAAGGGGAAAGGCTGCTTTCATGAAGAGTTGCTTTCATTTATTTAAGTGCAAGTTTAACTTTTCTATAATGCTACCATTCAGAATGTAGAGTTAAATTATATTCTGGAGTTATCTAGTTTGTTTCCCTAGTCAATGCAGACATAAAATATTTTGATTGACAAGGAGCTCATTTCCTTAAAAGTTAACCCATGCAATTCTAGTTTAAAACCATCTTTCTTAACTTTTTTTTCTTTAACCCTTGCCCCAATCTGAGATTTTGTCTGGCTCCCTCTCTCTTTTTCCCTGATCACATATCCTCTGCCTTCCAAGATTGAGAATCACTAGTTTGGAAAGGGTCTGACTTCTCTGACATTTGCTCATAGTTCTTTTCTACTCTCAGTACCCCTACATCTACATCCTAGGCATGGCCACCCAAGATGCCTTTGCTGTTAAGCAAATAGCAAATAGCAAAAAGCAAATTTCTTATTCAGCTAGCCCAATTTTATAAACATTTAAATTGTAATTTTGTAAAAATTACAAGTATACATAGTAGCAAGATAATTTTGCATCTCAGAAAGCAAACCATTTTAACATGAAGAAAATTTTTATTATATTCTTAACAAAAAATAGCAGTAATGGAATGACTAATTCTGTTCCTTGCAAATACATAGCTTTCTAATACATAGTTGTAGCCATGTGAAATGTACTGTCAGAAAAGTTTTTTTTTGAAATCTTATATACTATTTGTGTTCTGAAACAAACATACTATTAGTGTTGTCCTATACCCCTCAAAACTGAAAATAGATTTTACATGATTTTTACTGTTCAGTCCTAGTATATATAGCATACTTTTTTTTTCCAGGTTATGACAATACATGTCTTCCTCAATCCATTTCCTTTGAACTCAAACTTGCCATACTATCCCAGTTTTCTCAGATGTATTTCTTGAATTTTTATCCTTTCAACAAGTTCTCTTAGAGTTCACATCTTAACATTTGTATGTATGTTTGGTGTTCAGCTGGCAGCCGGTCGGGGTCTCCAGGAAGAGTTCTGACCACAACAGCCCTCTCCACTGTGAGCTCTGGTGTTCAAAGAGTCTTGGTCAATTCAGCCTCAGCGCCGAAGAGAAGCAAGATACCGCGGAGCCAGGGCTGTAGCAGAGAGGCTAGTCCCTCTAGACTGTCAGTGGGTAAGGTTTTCTCTATGAGACTTGGGACCTCTTCTCTTGTATTTCAGGCTTGGGTATTGGAAAGCATGGCAGACATCAGTTGGGTGCTTAGAAGCCAGAAGAAAACAACTCAGAATTCAAAGAAAATTGAAATATAGGTTATAAATTGAATTAGGTTTCTTACCTGGAAAGTAAAATTCATTTATATTTTAATCCTTTTGTTGGCAGCCTTCTTACACTTGTAGAATGCTATTTTACCCTTGTAATCTCATACAAACTAGATGACTATATTCAAATTTAATTGTATTCCTGGTAATGCTTTTTCAAGGGTAATTTGTTCTCAACCTCAGAAAGATTGATCAGTTTTTAAGAAAGAAAAATAAAACTAACCTATCAAAAATGCAAATTCTGTCTTTTATTTCCTCCCTTTCTGTGCTGCTGTTGCCTGGTACCAGCCCGAAGTAGTCGTATTCCTCGACCAAGTGTGAGTCAAGGGTGCAGCCGGGAAGCCAGTCGGGAGAGCAGCAGGGACACAAGTCCTGTTCGCTCTTTTCAGCCCCTCGGTAAGTACTTGGGCAGGCGTTGGGTGCGTTTCTTTCCCCTGTGTTACCACCATCTGATAACCTCAGCATACGTGGGGTTTAGCTTTCTTCATTGGCTGTGTCTTTGCCTCTCTTTTCTATCCTGGTAGAAGAAAGAGTCAGAAGGAAATTACATGTTTGGGAAATTCCTTTGACATTTACTTGTTTTAAATGAGTAACTTAGACCTTGTATAAGCAAATTGCCTCCATAATCAAGTAAATATCACAGATTTAAACTACAGAATATTGCATTCAAGATTTATCTTAAGAAATAAACCTATACAATTTAAAGGTAATATTTAAATATTCTCAAGTGAAGTATGGACCATTTCATTTGATAAAATAAATGCTGTTGGTTTCTTCAGCAGAAGTATTAACATTTCAATTTAGATATTTAACTTAGGTTATTAGAGTGCTGCAAAATACCATATGAACTACTAACTAAAATGGGACAAATTAACATTATTTTTTTACTATTTTACAGTTTAATGGTTGTTTCCCATATATTAGTTTGTGTCATGTCACTGCTGTAAAACCTCTCTGTTTCTGGTTATATAGATTATATTATAACCTTGACTATAATAGAATAGTTACCTCAATTATAAAAATCTTAAATGACTTTTTTTAAGCTTTTAGTATTTGAGAATAATCGGAGAGGCGGAATTTTTTACACTGAAAATTTTTAGAATTTCTGCATGGTCCTTCAGGTTTTTAACTAGTACTTTGTTTATATATATGTACATACTTAACGCCATTTCAGATTTTTTCTTTTAATTCCATAAAATGTAGGTTACTGTAATACGTAGAGAATTTCTCATAGTTCTCGTTGCCTGTTGGAATTATTTCATTCAATAGACATGTTAGTAGAGGATATCTAGAGATTAATTTCTGTTCTCTGGGCCATTTGGTTCAAATAAATCACTATACTGTCCTGCACTGACCTAGAAAACCCCCATTGAGCTAGGGACACAGATAGGGATATCCTCAGCCTTCATTGTTTCTGTTCCAGTCCCAGGTGCCAGAGCTCCCTTTCAGTACTTTGCCAGAGATATTTTTAGTTCATATACAATAGTCATACACAATATTTTTAGTTCATATACATACAGGCTGTGTATATGCACACACACAAACATACGTGTAGATGTACAGGGTAAATCTTCATGTATATATGTTTTAAAAATGAAATAAATCCTACATTTGTATAAAATAAGCATGCCATCTTGAAGGGTTGAAGGAAATGAAGTGGGAGCTTAAGAGCATATGTTCTAGGGTCAGATGGCCTGTAACTTCTGTACCTGAGTTTCCCAATCTGTAAAAGTAGGATAATAATAGTATGTACTTGTTAGGATTGTTTTGAAGAAGCTATAAATGAGCGAATTCCCCAGAAAGAGTGATTTGTGTAATAAAAGTATTTTAACTGCTCTGATTAATTGGCACACAGTGAGCACTTGGTCATCATCGTCATCGTCCCTGCCTCCACTACTGCTTGTCCACCTTTTCCCCTAAAGCTCTTAATTGCTTGCCTAGAAGTAGTTCCTTGTACTTTAGTGGCAAGGATCTTCGATATTTTTAATGGTATAACACCTGCATCTGTATAATGCTAATGCTGCAGAATTATTAGAAAATATGAGATATCAAGAAGAAACCAAAATGTGTTTCTGTACCTTTTAAACCTTGCAGTAGTCAGAGATTAGAGGAAATTTATAGTCAACTATTAATCACTTAAAAAATAAACATTGTTAATATGCCTGTTTTTAAAGAGAAATGGTGGCTAGCCATTCATTTTCTAGATTCATCTCAAAGCCTCCATTTGACAATTTAAATCACTTAAGTTTTTATTATTAAAGGAAGCTGTTCTCCTGATTCTAATGAAACATTCTATTTGGATTAAAGAAGATCATATCTTTTAATCATATAGTTTTCAAAGAATTGATTTTTATAGCCCTTTTATTTACATATGGATACTGCATGGTAAAGGTAGCAGATTAGCCCTGTTTAGTACACAGGGATGAGGAGTAGCATTCTGGAAAATCAGGTTATCCTTCCCACTCCCATTGTTTGCTGTGTTTGCCTGCATTCTGCTGTCCTTACTGTGTTTATTTGGTGGATTCTTTTTTCACCTCTGACTTGAATATCGCCATTCAGCAGATGAACCCCAAAGTTTGCCTTGCATTCAGTTGTAGCACAAGGTCAGTGTGAAAATCCTAAAGCATCAGAAATAAATCAGAGCTGAGCAAAGCCAATCTTCTCTAGAACTTGTACCCTAGCTATTATTTATTTCTGGAGCCAAGTTTCAAAAAAAAAGGGCTTATGTTATTACAAGAATGTGAGTGGTGCCTCTTACCTCTTACCTGCAGAGCCACAGGTAACCATGATTCCAGAAAATTTTTCAAGAATTTTCATCCATTAGGCATTTCCATATTGGTAACTCTCACCATTTAAAAAATTATTTCTGTCGGGTAAAATTAAAACTATTAGTATATTTTATTAACAATACCAGTCACCTTTCAGGGTCTGATTAAACCTTTTGTGCAGCATTCTTTCTGTTTAATCCTTTCTCTCAATCTTTTTGATCTTTTTTGCGTTCATTAAGGTCCCGTGGCAAAGAAAAGAGTGATTTGTGTAATGGAAGTATTTTAACTGCTCTGATTAATATATCTAAATAAGAGTAATCTATCTCATTAAATATTAAAATGAGTCTTTCCTGGCTTATTTGTTTCTGTATGTAAGAAGAAGAATGACTTTGTGGTGTTAGGAAAATCAGGATTTTAAGATACAAAATTTAAAATATGCTAAAATTAGATTCAGAGAGACATGTCGTAAATAGAGGGAGACATGTCACATTTCTAGGTCTTTTGATTAGATTATTAATACTTTTTTATGTTCAAATGTGCTTTGATATTTAAATAATTTTTTACTGAATGCAGAACTCATATTCTATGAAACATTATGGAAGATATTTAGGCTAACGTAAATGAGGTATGTTAGCTTTTGAACAATGTGAAGATGGTACATGTACTGTTTTAAGAGTAAAGGCCTTGAAAGAGGACAGGTACTGAGGTGTTTCACTTATAGTAGTATGGCTTTGATCACATTAATTAACTTCTCTCTATGCTTGAATTTACCCATCTATAAAATGTAATAGTAATACCTGCTTCATTGGGTTCAAGATTAAAGGAGATAGGGCTATTATTGGTTACTAGTTACCATAGTGGTTTTTTTTTTTTTTTAACTACAGTGTTCATTTTTTTGTTTCATGCTTGTACTTTTGACATTTCCTTCCATTTGAATACTTGCTTTTTTTTGTCTCCTGTGGGCTTATGTCTGTCCCCTTAGGTGTAAGATCTTTTGTGTGTCAAGGATGATATTACAGTGCTAATGTTCAGTTGCCTGACTTGGCAGTATTCTGATCCTTAACTAGTACTAGTAATACCAGTGTTGACTAACTCTCCTTGCCTGACTATAGTGCTGCCACTATTCCTTGTTTCTGTGGTAATAGATGAGGTTTGTATGGTCCTGTTATTCCAGCCTCCAGACACCATTCCAGATCTACTGGTGCCCTCTACGCCCCCGATGTGTATGGGGCCTCAGGTGAAGGATGAGTACATTTTCACTATCATCTGTGCATTCATCTCAGATTTTTGTCCTTTTCAGTTTCCATTGAATTGTATATTCATGTTTTTAAATCAATTTGTTTTTATTTAAATTTAATTTGTTGGATAGTAAGTCATTTGTGATTTTTTAATTTTCCCCCAAGTAACTTTTTCCCCTTCCACAACTTTATTTGGACATTTTTCTCACTGGCAGATGACATTTTTGTGTGTGTGTGTAACCTAAGTTATGTCATGTTTAAATATGGAATTGTTTTATGTTCTCAATTATGTACTTCATCTTTGTACATGTTTTGGGAAAAAAAAAAAAAAACCAAAATGGTGGATGAAGTGTTTTAATTGTAAATGATGGTGTAGAAAGTAGTTGAGGGGGAGAATCCATCTCTAGTTTGTCTTTACATACCTCAGAATGTTGGGCACACAGTAGGTGCTTAACAAGTATCAAATGACATGTCTTAGTTATAGATTGAAATCAACCTATCTTGAAGAAGGAGAAATAATAATTGGAGGTTTTTTCCCTGGTAAACTGGTGTGGCTTTATTGAGCTCCCTAATCATTATTGGTTTGAGGTTTGATCTTTGTTCTGGACTACTCCGTGGCTCACCTGAATGGAAGAGATTTGCCTGACTGATAGAGCTGGACTAATTGCACGGGCTATAGATTCGCAAGCCCTTAGCCAGCCATTCTTTCTTCTATCTTCTGGTCATAAATGTATCATAGCTACTATTCTTTAAATTTATTTTCCACACACTGTCAGTAATTTTAATTGCCTTTACCATTTTATTTGACCAAAAACCAAATGTACCCAGAAAATACAGAATTGCTTTTAAAATGCTTTGCCCCATTGGTTTTTTTTTTTTTTCCTCCCCTTAAGGATCTTAAAGTTTCCAATGTGACACTGTTAAATTTATGACTCTCTCAAAGCTGTTTTCCTCCTTCTGACGAATTAGGTCCAGGGTATGGGATCAGCCAGTCAAGCCGACTGTCATCTTCTGTCAGTGCCATGCGAGTCCTGAACACAGGTTCTGATGTGGAGGAGGCGGTAGCAGATGCCTTGGTACTCTTCTCCATTTCCTTATCATTATAGATGTTCCCACTATGAAACTAATGTATGGGTAAGGCAGTCCACCAGTGCAGGAAAGGACATAGGAAAATGCTTGTGGATATAATTGAGGATGATCAAATGTGGGCAATTTAAAAAGCAGAGCAGTATAATCAATTCTTGATCTTTATTTCTTGGCCAGAATTTTAAGCCAAGGCTAAAAGTAATTGATGGCATGTCAGGAATATAAATATTGATGTCCTTAATAGGGTAATGTGTTCTATGCACTGTAGTACACTAAGAGTAAGGGTAGATTAGATTAGTACATAAATATGTAGACTACAAGCAATATATTTCAAAGCTTGCTTAATTTTGAGTATTTAGGGATTGTGTTAGTTTGGGGTAGGATTTTGTTTAGTCTTATGTATATTTTCTGAGCTGAGAGAAAGTACAGCTTCAAGACACATGATAATTAGGATATCCTCCTGGCTCTTTATGCCTGACACATTCAACAGTGAGATTTAAAAACATCATCTATAGATCCATGATAGTTTGTCAGAGAGTGCTGTACATATTTCACTGCCGTTTTTCTCACTTAAGATTATGAAAGAAGTATCATTTGAACAGTGACTATAATTGGCTTTTGCCAGTTTCCCAAGTCAATTCAGTATGACACTTTCTGTTTCAAATTATATTAATCCAATGTTTGGGAACCATTTACTCAGGAGTTTCTTACACATAACGTATAAAAGGCCTCATCTTTGTTTTGTTTTGTTTTGTTTTTTAAAGATTTTATTTATTTATTTGACAGATAGAGAGCACAAGTAGGCAGAGAGGCAGGCAGAGGGAGAGGGAGAAGCAGACTCCCCGCTGAGCAGGGAGCCCGACGCGGGGCTCGATCCCAGGACTCCAGGATCATGACCTGAGCCGAAGGCAGCTGCTTAACCGACTGAGCCACCCAGGCGCCCCGGCCTCATCTTTGTTTTGAAATAAGAAATACATTATGCCTTTTAAGACTGTCTTATCCAGTGTTGATACAATACAATTTATGCCACATATTTGAGAAATAAGTTTTGAAAAATATTCGATGGTCGTAGCTATAATACAATAAATGTAATCACATATGTAGTTCTGTTCTAACAGTCTATGTGTGCTGAGTTTTTTCCTTTATCTCAGCCATTTGATTGATTTTTTTATAAATGATATAACTAAGTAGGAATTTTGTTGTCTTGGGCATGGGATATATTGATCACATCTTGTTCTGATGATCTTAAATCAGATGCTTTAAATTTACTGTTTTTCCTCAATGTATTTCTCAAATCATATTTTCTTGTTTTTTTTTAAATGAAATTATGCTCACATAAATTTTATTAATTGAATGGGTTATTCTTGAACTGTTACTTATAATAGTAAGATGTGTTTGAATTATATAAGGAATATTTAATTACCAGGGCCAAAAGCTGAATCCCAATAATTTGATTCTATCTACTTCCATTATTTGCATAGCATAGATATTCCGATTATAACTATTAATTTCTAGAAAAAAATCTTTCCAACTACTAAGCCTTATTTGCACCTTGGGAAAATCACAGAAACAAAGTTAACTTTGGAAATGACAGAAGGATTCAAATAGAAAATTTGAGGGGCACCTGGGTAGCTCAGTCGGTTAAGCGTCCTACTCTTGATCTCAGCTCAGGTCTTCATCTCAGGGTTGTGAGTTTGGGCCCACGTTGGGCTCCACACTGGGCGTGGAGCCAACTTAAAAAAAAAAAAGAAAATTTGAGTTTCTTTAGGAAAACTGGTTATGGGAATATTTTTGTAGCTTAGGACTAAAGGATATTGGCAAGATTGAAGATATAGTCTGCTAATAAGCAGTTCTCATGTATCTATATATTAAAAATTTTAATGTTTCTGATTATGGGCATTGTTTATGCCTACTTCATTGTACTGTTTAGCAAAATGTTCTTCATTATTTTTAATTTTTCTCTTTAAAAATTTACTGCTCTCAGCTCTTAGGAGACATACGGACTAAGGTATAGACATTGCTGTTTTCTGACATCTTATGATACCATAACTTTTTTCTTTTGCTTCATCAGTTTAACAGATGATAGTTTTCTAGAAAATATTCAAGTGGAAGTAATAAGATCCTTTAATACATCCATTTTTCTGTATATATAATTATCAATAGGGAGATGCTGCTTGAATGTCCTATGGGAGTTCTTGTCCTTCCAGTTTGACTGCTCCATACAGATGAGATGTTATTATTCATACTGATGTCAATGACAAAACTGATTCTAGAACCCAACACAGGAATACCACATTAGCACTTTCTAAATTAAGTTGGTGTCTCTAAATCAGTAAGAGGCATTTAGTGATGGAAATGTCTTTATAAAACTATTTTGAATTAAATTCAAGTTACTTTTTGTTTTTAGATTTTAGACTTTGGAGAATTTGTTGTAGCCACTGGAACTGTTTTAAATTATTGTGCTTATTAACATGTTTCATAGAAATGTCTTCACTGCTCATGAGCCTAAATTCAGGTATCAGATTATATAAAGATATATTTCCAATCCTTCCAAGAAAATTTCAAATAAGCTATTTACTGTCTCGTTTCATTTTTATATGCAAGGTATAATTAGCAGTTACAGATACTAAATGATAAGCTTCAGATGTAAAGAAATCAAAGGAATCTAAATAGGCTTTCTTGCATTTATTGAAATAGACGGTATAGACACATTGGGAAAAACATGGAGGACCCTCAAGGAGCTTGCCTCTTAAAAATAATAGCAAGCAAAACAGGTTCTCATCATGCTTTGTATTTCACTTCTCCAGGAGACGTGAGGGTTGGGTACAAAGGAAGAAAATGTGGCAAGAGAAGTGGTAGTAGATGTAAAAGGGAGACTAGAGAGAAGAGAAAGCAGACAGGAGAAAATAGAAGTCATACAGGAAAATGTGTTTCCTGATCCATTCTCATCCTTTAAAAAGTAATATTCTCTTCTTACCAACTCAAATTTCAAGTAGTTTCTGTTCATTTATACTCTAGTAGTTCTTGGTTTCCATGAAAAGGAAAAAGAAGAGGGAAAAACCCATAATTTGAGCACTTCCCACTTTAATATCTGAACTTTCATATAGCCTTATTCTGTTTATACTATATCCCATAGTTTAAAAATATTCATCTTCTACTAACTTCTAAAACATGTTTTCTGAAGCAAAACTAAATATTGATAATAAAATCAGTGATCAATTGATTGATATAACATTGATAATAATTTTATTATTACAGTAATTAGCCTCATGCTTGGTACTGATTTTAAAACAAAAACCAGTCTTTTTGTGGTCAGTAGAAATTGTAAAATACCAGTATATTCTTTTGGCTACTGCTAATGAGAGCCTTTATGTATAACAGAAAAAACCTGCTCGAAGAAGATATGAATCATATGGAATGCATTCAGATGATGACGCCAACAGCGATGCATCTAGTGCTTGTTCAGAACGCTCCTATAGTTCTCGAAATGGTAGTATTCCCACATATATGAGGCAGACAGAAGATGTGGCAGAAGTCCTCAATAGATGTGCTAGTTCCAACTGGTCAGAAAGGAAAGAAGGCCTCCTGGGTCTGCAGAACCTATTAAAAAATCAGAGAACATTAAGGTAAGTTGTGTTGGCTTAAAATAATTGTTCTGTCAGGTTAGCACTTTCAACTTGACTTTGTCTCCATAACACCTTAGAGATATTAGTATGGGAACAGACTTGTTTTAAATTCAGAAGATGGCACCAAAATATTTTCCCAAGCTTCAGGACCATCAATACTATCTATACTAGAAATTTTTATTTAAAAGGAAACTTTTTATTCACAAATAGAAGTTCATGAAAAAGGGTATTAATTTCTAAAATTAAAAAAATAATAAAGTGTACATGAGATTAAAGCTGGCCGGTTTATTAAAATCCATTCCTGATAAATTTTTCAGTGAGAAGAAAGAATGTTTATGCTCACTTGAACATGAAGGTATATTCTCAGTGTTCATGTATTATGTGAGTCATAGTGTTATACAAAATGGAATTGGAGTGAATTTCTCTTAACTTTATATTGGTTTTATAGTTTGTCTGATTTGGTTTGATTTGATTCAGTTTTCTTTCCTAATGGCTTTTATTTGCTTTTCCTCCCTAAATTCTTTATTGTCTTTATCTGTGTAATGTTTTAAACTTCTCTAGTCAACCCCTTTAAGAACCTAGATTCAGATAATTCGTAAGTTTGAGTGTAGTGGAAAATTAGAGGGCTACTTCTTGACTTGATACCTGAAATCAGGGTTAGAGTTGCTAGCTGTATATTTACTTTAGGAAGTATTAAACCTATTTAATTTAAAATAGATGTTCATCAGTGTACTGCCTAATATATTTTAATGTTTGCCTATCATACTTCATGAATCATTGCAATAAATCATAATATTGTTCCTAACCCCATCCAGATTAGGTTAATATTAGGTTCAGTATATCATTATCAGTGGCAAGAGAGTAGGGCATAGTGTAGAAAGATTTTAGCCCTCAGGTGGCCAAATTTAAGAAAACATCTTAGCATTTAAAGGATAAGATTCAAGGGCTCCTGGGTGGCTCAATCATTAAGCATCTGCCTTCGGCTCAGGTCATGATCCCAGGGTTCTGGGATGGAGCCCCGTATTGGGCTCCCTGCTTAGCAGGAGGCCTGCTTCTCCCTCTCGCACTCCCCCTGCTTGTATTCCCTCTCTCATGTTCTCTCTCTCTCTGTCAAATGAAATAAAATCTTTAAAAAAATAAATAAAAGATAAGATTCATGTGCTGGGAATGTCATTTGTACAGTTTCCCCTGTCATGCTACATTAATGAAATACAATTGTAGTTCTTTTCATATAACTTTTAAAATAATGTGGGTCGCAACAGAATTATTGTTGCATTTGATAAATTTGTATTTATCCCTGATTAGTAAGTCCCACACATTTTTTGATTTGGAGGACTGTTTTGTTTTGATTTTTTATAAGAAGCCTATTTACAGCTAAGGTTATTTTTAAATGAATTCTTCCTACAGCAAGTTATTAATAAGCTACTTTTGGGGCACCTGGGTGGCTTAGTTGGCCAAGCATCTGACCTCTGCTCAGGTCATGATCTCCAGGTTATGGGATCAAGCCCTGCCCCCGTGGCACCGCCCCACCCCACCCCCGCTCAGCAGGGCGTCTACTTGTCCCTCTCCCTCTGCCCCTCCCCCTGCTTGTTCTCTCTCTGTCTCTCTCTCAAATAAATAGATCTTTTTTAAAAAAAGATATTAATAAGCTGCTTTATTATTTTGACAGTCGAGTTGAACTGAAAAGATTGTGTGAAATTTTCACAAGAATGTTTGCTGATCCTCATGGCAAGGTATGTTTTAGTATTTAAGATTATTTACTCCTATGGGATGTCACCTGTGGATTGCCAAAAAAATAAAAGTAAAATAATAGCAAAACACTGTAAGCCATTTTTTTTTATTATTGCCCCAAAATGGTAATAATCTTTTCAAACACAATTGAAATTTTTGGTAAAATACATAATTTAGAAATTGCTCTCTGGTAACCATTTAAATTTCTCCAAAGAGAGATTGTCTAAGACTGTAAGCTGAGGGATATAGTAACAAGCATGACTCATAGAATTAGTCAAACTGAATGTGTTTGTATCACTAGAAACTTTTTACTGTTTGTAATGGGAAAAAATTGGGGTAAGTTGAAAAAAGGTCTATTGTTTTCTTCTTTTGCAGTGTTAATGTAAATATTTTCTTATCTTAAAAGTGCAGTTGTGTAGAAAAGAATTGCCATTAAATAACACAAAAGCACAAAGTACCATGTTGGCCATAGTTTGGTAGTAACATTAAAAACATTTCATATGTTGAAGTAGTCCATAAAAATTTTCAGAACACTGTTTAATTTTTAATGTTGATTAAAACTTACTTCGTTTTAAGCACTTAGGCGCAATCTGCATGTGCACCTGGAAATTTTGGTTCACCTTGCAGGGTAATTGTAATTTTACATGTTGTAAAATGTATTTGGCTACTCTGTTTTCAGTAATGTGTCTGACAATGGTGAAACTTTATTGTCTTTTTTTAGGTTACCAGTTGTCTGCATGAGAATTTCTAACCTAAGTGAGAGGGAGATGTGGAAGGGAAATTATAATAAAAAAAATATTAATGAATTTCACCTTATTTTTTTATTGTCTTCACTTTATTGTTGCACGTATCATTCTCATTTTTTTCTATTTTTGATATTTTCATTACTTGCAACACTACTTTAAAGATAATAAAATCCCACTTTACATATAAACTAAAATCCAGCTAAAGATTATAAATCGCTTCTACTTTAAAACAGTTTTCAAAGATTATCCTCTATCAAATGGTATATTTATTTTATCCAAGAATGCAAATTTCCATTAAAGACAAAGATTAAAAAACACTTGGTAAGCAGTTTGTTTAAAATTTATAACTTTCAGGGGTGCCTGGCCGGCTCAGTCAGTGGAGCTTGCAACTCTTGATCTCATGATCATGAGTTCAAGCCCCACACTGGGCCTACAGGTTACCTATAAATAAATAAATGAATGAATGAATGAATAATAAATGAAGTTTATAACTTTCAAACTGAACATGTTGGTAACTATATGATTTTATACTTACATTACTACCACCAGTTACAGCTGTAGTACTTGCTTTAATGCAAAAATTTCTATAAATCTTGAACAAATTAATTGTTGATATATTTTCTTGGCAATATAAACCAGAGAACAAGACAATTGTGATCTGGATGGACCTCTTTTACAAACAATATTTTAGTAATTATACAATTTTAAAAAATAGAAATTTTTTTAAAGATTTTATTTATTTGTCAGAGAGAGAGAAAGGGAGCACAAGCAGGGGGAGCAGCAGAGGGAGAAGCAGACTCCCCGCTGAGCAAGGAGCCCGATGTGGGGCTCGATCCCAGGACTCTGGAATCATGACCTGAGCCGTAGGCAGACACTTAACTGATTGAGCCACACAGGCATCCCTAAAAAACAGAATTTTTTTTATTTTTTTAGATTTTTATTTATTTACTTATTTACTTATTTGACAGAGAGAGACACAGCGAGAGAGGGAACACAAGCAGGGGGAGTGGGAGAGGGAGAAGCAGGCTTCCTGCTGAGCAGGGAGCCCAATGCGGGGCTCGATCCCAGGACCCTGGGATCATGACCTGAGCCGAAGGCAGACGCATAATGACTGAGCCACCCAGGTGCCCCTAAAAAATAGAATTTTATTTTATTTTTTTTAAAGATTTTATTTATTTATTCATGAGAGACAGAGAGAGAGAGAGAGAGAGAAGCAGGCTCCCAAGGAGCAGGGAGCCCGATGCGGGACTCGATCCCAGGACCCTGGGATCATGACCTGAGCCGAAGGCAGACGCTTAACCATCTGAGCCACCCAGGCGCCCAAAAATAGAATTTTAAAACATCTTCAATAAGTGATATAATTCGTACCTAGTGGAAGGTATAAGACCGAGGCTGGATTATTTCTTGAAGTCCCAGCTTATTTTTTGCTAGGACAATAATACAATTTAGTTGGATGCTAGAATTTATACAGTAATAAAAAAGAAACACTTTTTAAAGAGTCTCTTGGAGATGAAATAGGAAAGCTGAGTTTGATGTTGGGAAAGGAACTGAACTGAGCACATATGCTTGGCTTCCCTTAATAGACATGGAGAACCAGCTACGGTTCTCCCTAGAATTGTCATGAAGGTGACTTTTTGGTTTTTCTTCATCAGGTTTTATAACAATATACAATTCTTACTGACCCATCTGGTTTTGTTTGTTTGATTAGGTTTTTGGGCATTTTAGTTAGATCAGTGAAGACCAATGTAATGGGAAGATTTTTGTTAATTTGTTCCTGCTTGACTTTTGTTTGGTGATTGTCCATTGGAGGCTCTGCCAATAGTGTAATTCATTAAGAATAAACTGGATATGTCACCATACTGTGCTGAGTTTAAAATGTCAGGGTTTGGGGCACCTGGGTGGCTCAGTTGGCTAAGCATCTGTCTTTACCTCAGGTCATGGTCTCAGGGTCCTGGGATCAAGCCCTGTGTCTGGCTTCACGCTCAGCAGGGAGTCTGCTTGTCCTCCTCCCTCTGCCCCTTACCCTGCTCATGGTCTCTCTGTCTCTCTCCCAAATAAATAACTAAAATCTTTTAAAAGAAAAATAAATAAATAAAATGTCAGGGTTTGATTTGAGCTTTTGCAGTATATCCTGATATTATTAAAATAGCAGATTTCTCCTTCCCCATTTTTTAAATATATCTTTATAAAGTACCAACAGCTCCATCTTCAGAACAAGCAACTGATTTTGATACTTTATTTTCTTTCCAGATACAGTTTTGTTCTTTATCAGAAGTAGACCATTTTTTGTTCTGTAAAGGGCCAGATAGTAAATATTTGCAGCTTTGTGTGCCATAAGGATCTCTGTCACCACTACTCAACTCTGCAAGGCATCTATACACAATATGTAAACCAAGGATTATGGCTAGGTTGCAACAAAACTTTATGAACATTGAAATTTTAATTTTCATGTAAATTGCTTTTTAAAAAAAAAAAACTTTTTAAAATCAAAAATGTAAAAACCATTCTTAACTTGCAGACTGTAGTTTGCTGATCTCTGTTTTCTATGCTCAGTTCTGGGTTATTGACACTACAGTAGAAACATATATCCAGGAACCTCTGCTCGCAGAGCTCATGCCACCAGTTGAAGGTTAGGATTTTTTTTTTTTTTTTTTTTTAAGATTTTATTTATTTGAGAGAGAGCAAGAGTGAGAGAGCACAAGTAGGGGGATAGCAGAGGGAGAGGGTGAAGCAGGCTCCCTGCTGAGTAGGAAGCCATCTGCGGGGCTTGATCCCAGAACCCTGGGATCACGACCTGAGCCGAAGACAGACACTTAACTAACTGAGCCACCCAGGCTCCCCGAAGGTTAGGATTCTTGAAGGGAAACAATGTACAGCCCCTGGGTGAAATCATCCCTGTGTATTCCGGTATTTCCCTGCCATTCTCCATTACTGATCTGTGAGTTTTGTTTAAATGCTCAGTGCTACCTTGTAATCCTCCTCCTCTCATCTTTCTCTTCTCTTCTCCAAAGAGACCATGATAGTTTCTCTCCTCAATACTGCAGCCCATTCACCTCCCAAGCATATGTCCTGGCTTCTTAGCTTACCCGAAAAACGGAAGCCATCAAGCAGAATCTCTCATTTCCTGTCTCCAAACCAGCCATCTTAACTACATAGAATACCCATTCTTTCTACCTTCCCTTCTGTTGAAATGGAGGGAGGTCTCACCTTGAAGCTGTTATTAGCCTCAATATTCTCTTGGGCCTAATTTTTTGCTAATGTGGTCTCATCTGCTTGGCTTCTGTGAATTTCTCATAAATTCCATTTTGCTGGTTGACATTTCTTTTTGTTTTCAACTTTATTGTTGGTTATTCAATGTGTCTTTTCTGTCTCTTTAAGGAATGTGATCTGTCCGTTGAAGTGCCTGTTGTGTCTCATCCAGTCTCCGTCACACCCTTTGTCTTGCAACACCTGTCTCTCTTGTGTGTTTTACTAAGTGTTGGCTCTGCGTGGATTCTTGCCCTGGGCTCTCTTCTTTCATTCTGTACCTTATCTGAAGCTTCAGTTACTGCTTGCTGTAACCTAATGACTCCCAAAAGAGTACTTCCAGCCCATATTTTTCTCTTGTGCTTACTTAGTCACATGCCTTATTGGTCATCTTCAACCTCAAAACCACTCTTCCTCCTGTGTTGCTTTATCTCATTAGATGAAATCTCCATTCCCTCATTGTTCAAGTGAACATTTTGGGCATCATTCTGGAAACCCACATAATCCTAATTGATTCAGCCTTCTGAATATCTCTCCATTCTCACTGCTAGTTCAGGGCACAGTGGTCTTTTGCCTGTTGCACCTCCTCCACACTGCATCCTTTAGTAATCTTTCTATAAAAGATAAATCTTCTCTACCAGCTTAAAACCCTGCAGTGACTACTCATTGCCCTCAAGAAAATGTAGAAACAAAGCCTATCATTTTGCTTGTCATTCCTTCCTCACTCTCACCCCAGCCTGGACTATGTCCATGTCCCCAAAGGAGTCATGCACTTTTTTCTCATAGCCTTGAAAAATGGTATCAGGGACACTTCTTTGTCTTCCTCAAGCCTGGGTTAGCTCTCCGCTACTAGTGAATTGTAGTCACTTAATCTATAACCTCAACTGTTCTGAAACCTCACAGGGCATAAACTTTCTGAAGCCTTGCCCCCTGAATGGGCCATAGTGTTTAGGAGGAGACATCTCATACCACTAGCTTAGTGAGGTAGATTTTCCCCTGTCTTTCTAGGTTAAAATCAACATTTCAGTCTCTATGTTAACACCTTCTGGATAATAGCCTGCTTCCATGATAACTGAAAGTTCTCACTTAATGCCCAACACGATTGAGACTATCTACTGTCCTCAGCAGAAACAAGATACCTAGAGAAACAGGTTGTGGGCAGCCCTGTCTACTTTCTACCATCTATACTTTCATATAGGATCTCCTTCTCAAGCCCCGATATATTTTAGAATATCAGGAGAGCTCTAGTATACAGTGCAGACACCCCAGAAAGGAAGGGCCAGGAGAGAGCTCTTTCTGAATACCATTGAAATAGATGATGGATTTTTTTCCTGGTACAGGATTGGCAAAGTTTGCAAGCTGAAATTATTTGATGCCTGTAACTTGATAAACTTTTTTTAACCTCAAATACCGCATGGAAATAAGTGGTGATGGATGATGATGTATGTATACATAGACAGTAATTTAGAACATAAGCTGCAAATGTTTGATTTAAAACCTGTTAATATTTTGCTAGAGAGATGGTACAACACAGTGATATCAAGTATGGATAGTAGAGCTAGATTACTTGGGTTCAAATTCTACCTCCAACATTTATTAGCAGTGTGTGCCTTAGTTCTCTTATCTGTAAAATAGAATTAATTGTAATACCTACCTCATAAGATTGTGAGGATGATTAAGTGAGTTAATATATGTAAAGCCCTAAGTATACGTCAAACACTGTATAAGTTTTTTAAAACTAAGTAAGTTTGAAGAATGAAGGAGTTCAGGGCAGATTTTTATTTCTACTGCTCTAGAATCATTTTTTTCCCTCAAATGTAAGAAGTGTCAGATGCCAAAAGTTACCTTATGTGTTCTGACATTTGCCTCTGAAGGAACTGTTTGAAAAGAACCACCTTCACTGAGATTCATGCTTTGAATTGGCATTTCATGATCTGTATAGTCCTACCTCTTGAAGTCATACCATTTAGCCTTGAACAGCTAGGGTAGGAATTTAATCTATGGCTACTAAAATGGAACACAGTTGGGTGCCCAGTCACATCTGGTCTCCTAAAGAGTGTTCTAGACAGCAGAGCTGTCTGCAGTCCTAGGATCAGGAGACCATAATGCACATCTTACCTGGGGAAAACTTAAAGTTGTGGTATAGACAGTTACTTTTTATTTCCAAACAACTGTAGTCATTCTAAACCTTCACAGATACCACTTAACTTGTAAATGTATTGCTTCTGAAGAGGAAAAAAAAAATTAGATACTGTACTTTGGAAGTAAATGTTGGCACTGTTTAGAAATGGGGGTAGGTGTCTTAGTCTTAGATTCTTTCTAGAAGTTGAGCCTCAAGGATATTAGGGTCTGGAAAAGAAGTTGGTTTTCTGGGTTTTGTTTGGCAAGGAGGTGAGGGAAAAACACAGGAAAATCACATGCTCTTCTCTCATACTGTTCATTTAACTCTTGTTTTAAAAACTATTTTGAGTTTATCATGAAACTTTGAAAAACATTTGTCACTTTTATTTTCTAAGTGTTTTTCTTCCATACAGGAACTTTGCATTGATGGCGACTAATTTGTGTGTTTTTCTTTTTTTTCTTTTTTTCTTTTTGCATGCTGTCCCCTGTGTTGGAACTCTCAATAGAGAGTAAGTTGGTTCAATATTTGTTGGAAACCTAACTTTACTGCATGACTGTGAAATTAACCCTTTTTCTCTATTTTCTCTCCCGAAGAGTTCATGCAGTGTTGGACCCTTTGCAATCCACGAAACGCTATTTGCAGTTATGCAAACTGTCATTCTGTTTGGAAATGTGCTTTTTAATCTACTAATTAATCTAATTTGATTATGTTCTTCTGTATTTGATGACTGGCACACCTAAGATGTAAGTGAGATTGAGAAAAGACTGCCTCAACTGTAATAGCTCAAATGTTATCATTGTTTTCCAATAAAGTACACTTGTGAGATAATGTGGAATTATAAACTGATTCCATTGAAGGTTGGTTCCATTGAATTATTAAAAATAATTCCCAAGTTTCACAATTATTAAAACATCTTTAGCCCCAACCCCCACGTAAGTACTTTCTAATATTCTATAAACATCATTCTGTGAAAGCAAACAGAACATTTGTTTATGGAGCAGTGGTTCTCAAATTTCTTTTCTGAAATCAAATTTTTAGCCCTAATATAAGCATATCTACTTTCTACTTTCTTCATTAATTATAGATAAGGAAATGGGAGGATATCAACATCTAACAGTGAACTCTGTGTGATAGGGCAGTCAAGTAAGAAATTTTATGTGAAATTCCCAATATATGTTTTGGATAGCTATATATAGGCATGTATCTTATCACTTAGTAAGTACTATTGATAGGATTTAAGTATTTTGAAAAATAATAGAATTCTGTATGTGGAGTACTATAAATAATATGTCTGCATTTTTGTTCATCTGTACTCTCATTATATATAATCAAAAGAAATTTCTACTTAGAAGAATCAGAGAAGTCTTCTTAAAGAAAATAGCAGTTCAGATCTTGGCAGGAACATAAACTTTAGATATGTCAGCATGAGAAGAAAGGGCCTCCTGGAAATGACTGGCATGAGTCCACAGAAATGGGAGATGTCAGAAAGTTTATAGGAGAGAGAAAGAAGAAGTTAGTCTTGGCTGGGATGAAGGGAAGATATTACACATCTTCCCTTGCCATTGAGAAAAAAGGGCTGGCTACCAATTACAGGGTAAGTTTCCACGTAAGAGAAAATCCTTCCTCTTTAAGGAACTTTTTCTGCACATTAATTGAACAACTTTTTGTTCAGTCTTCAGCCTCTGATAAACTTTGAGCTTGGTTCTAATTGGTAATGCAAGACTATATAAAAATAGAGGCTTTATTCTCAAATGTTATATGTTCCAGGTGGGAGGATGATATAAATACAGAAAAAGTTAAATAGCACCATCAAGCTCGTCCCACAACAGGTTCCATGTGGCTATATTCTAACATGGTCTAAGAAGCTTTTTGGCTGAGACTTGAGTGGTAAACTTTGTAGCACGTCACATGCTGTGTGTAAATAGAGGAAGTACGGTAGGAAATCAGGAGTGTGGTGAGATGTGTTCAGGGACAAAGACTATGTTGCCAGATAGTCCAAGATCAGTTTGGAGAGTTAGAACATTGTCTAAGCATTTGAGACATTATTTTGTAGACTATTCTATAGGCAGTGGAGGATTTTGTGTCTCTCAGAAGAACGATATCACAGTCTGATGATGAGAAAGAAGCATGAGTTGGCCTGCTGCCTGTTCTGTAAATAAAGTCACGTTGGGACACAGCTGTATTCGCTTGTTCGCATACTGTCTATGGCTGTGCTACAATGGCAGAGTAGTTGTGATAGACACTGTATGGCCTGCAAAGCCTAGAGTGTGTACTTACCTGGCCTCTTCCAGAAATCCAGACTTGAGGTCAGAAAGACCTGGTGCCTACAGTGATGGTATGATGGACAGATTTGGGAAAGGCCAAAAGAGAGCTGTTTGAGAGGTCTTGGGGCCTACTACGCTAGAGCACAGTGGGCCTGTTAAGGAGCAGAGCAGGCCTGTTAAGGTCACACTTTTGATGAAAAGCAAATCAGGAAGAAGTCTGGCTCTTTATCACTGCACGTTTAGAATGCAGAAGGAAAATGCCTGGCAACAGAAGAAAGACAGATGGGAAATAATAAGAGGAAAGCAGTGGCAAGCTACAGAATGGCCAAGCATACTAAGCTAATGAAAAAGCTACTACTTTTCATGATTAGGAGTTAATTGGTGGGAAGGAAACTGAAGGAGAAATTCTTGGGACATTGTCTTCTGTAGCTGTAAGCAAAGGATTTAGATTGAGAATAAAAGAGTAAAGGTAGTAGAGGAGACCATACTGTAGAGAGCAAGAATCCAGAATAGAAAGCTTAGTCTTAAAGAGGAATAAAATTGGCTCTCCCTTATAGAAACGATTATTAGAAGGATGGCTATAAAGGAAATGAAAGTGGGGGGAAAGTCAGTGGCGTTTTATGTTGAATGACAGTAAAGTGGATGAGGTAAGTTATGTCGTAATAGAGTGGATGGAACACAGTTGAAAGCCAGCATTAAGTTGTGACCCAACCTTCACTATGGAAACCTTGGACAAGTCACGGAATTTTCTGGTTCTCAATTTCCTGAGAACCAGATAAAATGGGAGAATCGACTTAGGAATTCTAATGTTGATTTTAATATAGTGAAAGCTTAAAGTTGGAATCTTCAGGAAAAGAGGCAGGAGTTGAGACAAGATTAAAAGTAAATCAAAGAATTAGAGTGTTGTGCCTGGCAAACTAGGTTTGGAGGATGGGCAGAAAGCCCTGATGTGTCGTGTTTGCTATAATTCCTGAAGTGTAATACCCCCACCATGGCTAATTTCAGGCTATCAACTACCTTACAAAATTCCTGAGTATTTAAAATAGTTGGCTTTCTAGGCAAGTACTGAGTCCAATCCACCACTGGACAGATTTGCCAGGTACCAATCAGTAAGAATGAGTACTAAATTAGATAACATGCATTTGTGCTAGAGTAGGTTTAGTGGAGTTCCTCAACAGTGTTCTAGGCCCTGAAGAGACAGCGAAAGGCCATTTAATATTGAGACAGTGGGCCAAGTTTTAAATCTAAGAGAAGCCAGGTTTTTAGGTGTGGTCAGGGAGGTGGGATGGAAGTTAATGATTCTGCATTGTGAATAAGATCAGTGTTGAAGAGATACTGCCTGGGGATCAGAGAGTATTAGAAAATCTAAAGTAGTCATAGTTCCTGCTTTTACACTTATAGCGCATCTTGAGCAAATAGCTAAAGTGTATTTTTTTCTAACTCGGACTCAAATATTAAACCTTAGTTATAATTCTAATCAGGAAAATCCTTCATTTCTAACATAAGAGAAAAAATGGGAGCTCATGTATAAATGCATAAAGGAAATTCAAGAATAAGATACATATTGAGAACAAACTCTTTAATTCTCAATTAGCAAAGTTTTGAGATTACTGACTTTTTTAAACCATAGTTTTTATAGTCTGTTGTGATTATACATTGTCTCATAATATAATGGCTGACATTGGTCCTAAGAGTTTTTTCTTCTTTACCTAGAAATAAAGTCTCCAGTATGGTATGGAATTTCTTATAGAGATAGAACCTTAATGTTGGTCATTTTTCATAAGTATTTTAATGAGATGCATTACTTAAGAATATTAGCTTTCCTTAAAATTTTTTACCTTATAAAACTTTTTTAACTAGTAGATTAATATTGGAACCAAGTATAAAACCCATCAAAAGAAATGGAGACTAATAGCCATCAATGATTTTTTTTTAGAAATCACTAAAATTAAGATGTAGATTTGTATCCTGAATTTTTTTTAGGTACAGTCACCGTTATCCCAGATCATTTAAAATTACATTTGGGGCAGTTTTAATAAATACTATATCTCATACCAAAAGAATTTTTGAACAGCTGACATACTGAGAAATATAGGAGTCTTTAATTAGCCCAACATGTCAGAATGTTCTTATACTTTAAGGTAGCTGTCAGCAAAGTCATCTTCTGATTAACTCAGTGCCAGTCTTCCAAAGAGCTGAGGGCTGGTGAGGCTATCAGTAGGTAATGTCTTGCCCTAAATTTTAGATAAAATGGATTTCAGTTTAACCACATTAAGCTATGGCATCATTGACAACATTAGGTGTGCCAGCCATTATGGCCAAAGTTTCTTTACCAAGTGATGCTGCATGGAATAGCTAATTGTTGAACTTCAGCAGAAGTTGGATAACAGTTCAAACGTACTCTTGTATCACAGAGTCCAATGAAAAGCAAGAGAGATTGTTTTTCCGCTTGGCTGCCAATCGCTGTGCCTCTGATTCCTGTATTCCCTTCCTATTTCGGTTTTGAATTGATCATAAAGGTCAATATTTCCTCCTTTTTCTCTCCCTTTCCCCATTTATCCACTATAGGTATTCAGCATGTTTTTGGAGACTCTAGTGGATTTCATACAAGTCCACAAAGATGACCTTCAAGACTGGTTGTTTGTACTGCTGACGCAACTATTAAAAAAAATGGGTGCTGATTTGCTTGGATCTGTTCAGGCAAAAGTTCAGAAAGCCCTTGATGTTACCAGGTAATATTTTCTTCAGATACTTCAAGTTTATCCAGTAGTAATCAGGAATGTTTAGTTTCTTTGTTTAGATTTCTGAATCCTTCTGATTCATTTAGGCTGCATGGGCTTCATTTGAAAATTGTTAATGATGCCCATTCACATGGGTATATCTAATGCAACACTGGTCCTTAAATCAAACACTGCCTTTCTTTTCTAAAACAATCATGAACACTGGTTGAGTAATTCAAAGGCAGTATTTTATCTTAACTAGGATATTCAAAGTAGAGTTGAAGATCTTATTCAGTCTAATGTTAACATAAAAAATATTTCCTAAATTTAAAAAGAATGTTTTATTATAGCACTTAAATATTCAGAATCTTTTTTCAGAAGATTTTGAACCAGTGATATATTTCTGCTTTCTTGTGTAGATTGTTGAGGTGAATTATTTCAAATACCCACTTACTAGGTTGAAGTGAGTCTAGAATTCAGATATTAGGTCTGGGGAAATATCTCTGATAATGTTCAACTTTTTTTTTCTTTTACTTTTTTATTTTAAAGATTTTTTTATTCATTTATTTTAGAGAGAGTGCAAGTGGGGGGAGGGGCAGAGGATGAGGGAGAGAGAGAGGGAATCAAGCAGATTCCCCTCTAAGCAGGGGAGCCCCATGTGGGCCTCAGTCTCACGATCCTGAGATCATGACCTGAGCTGAAATCAAGAGTTGGACCCTTAACTGACTAAGGCACCCAGGCGCCCCAGAACTTTTTTTCTGATTAAATCCATACTTGAGGGAAGATAGACCCATTATTTGCTGTAGTGTTGTTTTTAACGCCCATTAGGATATAGATTCAGATGTTCACATTGTTCTGGGAATAACTTGTATGCTGTACTATATAGACTATACTATTTAGAGATACGACTTCATGCATGCTCTTTGAATGACATACTGTGTTTTGGTATTCAGCATAATCTTCTGTTTAGTTTGCTAAATGTTTACTTGATAAATTTTTGTTTTGCTTTGTTCTTTCCTTATTTCAGAGAGTCTTTTCCAAATGATCTTCAATTTAATATTCTAATGAGATTTACTGTTGATCAGACCCAAACACCAAGCTTGAAGGTAAAAACTTGAAGTCTTTCGAAGACATTGTAAGGAATTGAAGTATTTTATTAATAAAGTTATGTTGATATTTGTATTTCTGTCCAATGAGAAGCTGTTCCATCAGTGGATTTTGTTTTTATAAACTTTCAGACAGTCAAGCCAGCACTTCGGGACCAGCTTCACTCTTTTTGGAGCTCCAAGGTTTTTTTGTTTTTGTTTTAATCTTCATTATTTCTTTTCTTAACTCTCTTTAAAAACTCTGCCGTGTTTCAGAGAATGTTTGTATGCATCTGATTTCAACTACTAACCTCTGTAAGCCCTTTAAGCATGCACAGATTTTATTTCAAATGTTACTCAATTGCCAGTCTATGTCTTGGAGAAGCTTCCTGGGGATTTCCATTTAGAAAGCAGCACAAGTATGGCCATCTAACTCTAAGCTGGTAATGCAGACTTGCTCTATAAAGTCTTATCTCATTTTATGTTTGTGATTTCCCAACACTTATTTTTTTAGTTTAGAAGTTTGAATAGGTATTTTGGGCAAAATGTTAGTTTTGCCTATGTCTTTATTTTAATAAACAAAAATTTTTAAGTTTAATCTCCCTACTATTCTCCAGTTCTCCTTAACTGAAATAGTCACTTTTTGCAATGTGATATTTCTAATGTGTGCATAAAATTTAGAATCAGGATTAACTTTCTCAATTATTAGCACACATTTTTTAATTTATGTGAAAACGAGATGGATTCCAATTTGTGACTTAAAATGATTAGTAGGTTTAACATAAAAGAAAATATAATTTAATGGAAAAGCCCCTGAATTCTTTACTAGAGATGTTTTCTTAGTTTTATTAAATGAGATTAAAGTCAGGGAAATAACAAGCATATGTGCATTTACAAGCCTTACATTTTTCTGCTCTCTTCTGCACGAAATATATTTCTACAAGCATTATTGCCCATGATTGATTTTCCTTTAAGATTCTGAATATGATTTTGCCTTAAAAATCACAATTATGTTTCTTACTAGGGTTGATTTACACTCAACATAATGTTAATTTCTCAGAGCTGCTTTGTGAAAGGGATTCCATCTATTTTGATTTTAAAATGTGACCTACAGAAGGAGAAATCATATACTTGATTTTACTGATAAATGTTTTGAACTCATTCTTTGTCCTAGCCATTGTGTGAGGCAGTCCAAGGAATATAAAATTTATAATTTTTTATCATTATAATGCACAATAAATTGTAATAAGGGTTATGATTTAGGTACCAGGGGTAGGTAGGTATTCAAGTGCTGTTGAAAATGTACGTAGAGCTATTTCATGGGCTAGTGGAAAAGGAGGTCTAAACCATTAGCTTAAGAAATAAGGGTGAGGGCGCCTGGGTGGCTCAGATAGATGGTTAAGCGTCTGCCTTCGGTTCAGGTCATGATCCCAGGGTCCTGGGATCAAGTCCTGCATTGGGCTCCCTGCTCCTTGGGAGCCTGCTTCTCCCTCTACCTCTCTCTCTCTCTCTGTCTCATGAATAAATAAATAAAATCTTAAAAAAAAAAAAATAAGGGTGATAGGGGAGTTCAGGGAGAGAATAAAGTTGTTGAATGCCTAGAGAAAAAGACAGTGGGAAACAGACAAATTAAAATTAGCTTTCCTGTTGGAAAATGGGACTGGAATTACAGACTGTTTCTCTAAAAGCTATATATTTAAATGGCTTTTATATTTTATATATACATGCAGTACATATTATATAAACATACACACAGGCAAAGCTACAGAGGAAAATCACTCTTCAACTCCTAAATTGATATTTTAGGATAACAAGGAAAAGTTAAATTGGAGCCATACCTATGCCAAAAATGAATAATTTTCAGATGGGTGACAGATTAAGATTAAAAAACTGTTCTGAACAGGTTATAGAAAAAAACAACTTGAGTGTGAGATCTATAAAGTTCTTTATTGAAAAAAATGTGTCTTTCAGATAAAGGAGAAAATTTTATATAAAATTTTATCTCTCACAGTCGTGGTTAAATGTCAGAAAAGAAGCAATAGAATGGGGGAAATGGCAATACAGAGTGATTTTGAGTAAGTAATATTTAAAAAAAACAATTTTGGTGACTTCTTTTTCTGGGTTTCACAGATCTGTTGTAAAGTTATGCACATTTAAGTAGCAAGATAATTTTTCCTTCTCTGAAGAATACATTTGTGTTATTAAAATTACAAACTATGTATATAAACTTGTGAAATACTCTACTTAAATCTAAACTTCCAAATGATTATTATGTGTGTATTGTGATTATTTTGCCGAGTGGCATAGTAAACACACCTGCTCTGTGAAACCCTTTAAAATTTTATGTGCCTCTGTAAATTGCCAAGACACTGCACTAGTCGAATCTCACATAGCACAAATAAGTGCATTCAAATATTGATGGTGGCAAATTGAAAACAAACTACATTGATGTTCATCCTTTGATTTACTATTGCCACCTTTCAATTATTCACACTGATAAAAGGGGACACGGCTTTAAGAATCCAGAATGTTAGGTGCTGCCTTACTTTATTGGGCCTGCTACTGCAAAATTAACCATAAGTCTCTTTTACTCTCCACGGCACATTTTACCTGAGATGGCTGATAGGTTAACTCAGTTTTTTTCAATACATCTCTTAAAGTTATAGTTCTTAAAATTTATTCATTTTGAAATGAATGTAATCTGATCACTTTTTTCTTTTTAAAAATTTTTTTTTAAGATTTATTTATTTTAGAGAGAAAGAGCATGCCCAAGAGAGGGGGGAGAGGGAAAGAGAGAGAGGGAGAGAAGCAGACTCCCTGCTGAGTGCAGAGCTTGATCCCACGGGCCCCAAGACCATGACCTGAGCCAAAATCAAGAGTTGGACGCTTAACTGACTGAGCCCCCAAGCACCCCCTTTTTCTTTTATAAACTGGAGTCAGAAGGAGGAAAATGTACAAGAGTCAGAACCTTATTTTAACCCTTCACTTCCTATATATTGACTTGGCACAGTACTTCCAAAGGACCTTATTTGGGTTGAGTGAGACAAGTGGCATCTTAACATCAATAACAAGGGAAGAAAGATCATTCTTGTCTTAATCTTTGGCAATATTTTTTCAAAGTTGCTGTTTTAATTATACATGTAAACCTTCCAAGTCAGCAAATCTGTATTTGATACATGTTCAGCATATGTTGTATCCAAGGACTGTACACTATGCCAGGTGCCATTTCTAAACTGCACTAGCAGAGTCCTTTAGAACCATTATTTACAAATCCTAGAATGTTAGAAGATGTGACAGTTGTTCTCAACCTGTTTTTCTGCTCCAACACACCTGGGAGAAAGGAGGTAATTTAACAGTGGATAACAAAGGAGATAATTTAACTCTGAGGATAACAAAGGCTGAGCATAAGGAAGAAGCATGTGTGCTTTGCCCCACCTCCTGCTGATTTTGAAGCCTACATTTGACCACACACCTACCTAGCATGCACCCAAGCATCAGGAATTACAAATAAGTGTTGTATTTTCTCCAGTGGTACTTCTGTAAAAATTTCTTGTGACGCTTCTTTTGAAAGATAGTAGTTCTAGCAATTGATGGACCTATTAAGGAACATGATCTCGTTGGGTGAATGTTACTGTATGTTTGGGAGAAAACCTGTATTGCCCACCTCAATTACTTACTTGGTTTATGATACCTTATTTCCAGAATACTTTTGGTTCATTTCCACAAAAGCCAAATTATACTTAATTTATAAAGATGGGCTCCTAGGGAAATCTAGACAAGTCAGCTGTAAGCTCTGAAGGCAGGCTCAAGGAAAAGGGTCTAATCTTGTTAAGAGAGTCTTCAGCAGTTGTTCAGACACAAGGAATGAAACACCTGGGACTTAAAAGTTCTGCATATGTGAAAACAAAAATCCACATTACCATGTATTTGTACCTCAGGTATGTAGATGGTTATATAATTTCTTTGTTGTTGTTGATGGTGTTTCATTTTGTATTGGTCGAAAAAATAATCACCTAATTGTTTCTGAAGTATTGTCCGTATCCCTCAGTGACCATCTGATTGTCCTCTCTCATTGTGCTTACCTCTGTAGGTGAAGGTTGCTATCCTTAAATACATAGAAACTCTGGCCAAACAGATGGATCCAGGAGATTTTATAAATTCCAGTGAAACTCGTCTGGCAGTGTCTCGGGTTATCACTTGGACAACAGAACCCAAAAGTTCTGATGTTCGGAAGGTATGTTTTAATTTAAGGTTTAGAAGGTAAATTAGATAAGGAAGTCAGTCGTTTTGGATTGCCAATGAAGGGAACTAATATTTCAGGACATTACCAGTTAGCATTGAGTTATTTACCTAGTGACATGAAGACTTTTTTTTTTAATCTTCTATATTTTAAATTTTATCCATTTAATATGAGTATAATATAAAAAATAACTGTCCTGGGGCACCTGGGTGGCTCAGTTGGTTAAGAGTCTGACTCTTGGTTTCAGCTTAGGTCATGATCTCATGGGTCATGAGATTAAGCCCCAAGTTGGGCTCTGCGCTCAGCGGGGACTCTGCTTGAAGATTCTGTACCTCTGTCCTTCCCCCTACCCGCGTGCATGCTCTCTCTCTCTCTCTCAAATAACTCTTTTTGGGGCGCCTGGGCGGCTCAGTCGTTAAGCGTCTGCCTTCGGCTCAGGTCATGATCCCAGGGTCCTGGGATCGAGCCCCGCATCGGGCTCTCTGCTCGGCCAGGAGCCTGCTTCTCCCTCTCCCACTCCCCCTGCTTGTGTTCCCTCTCTAGCTGTCTCTCTCTCTCTCTCTCTCTGTCAAATAAATAAAATAAAATCTTTAAAAAAAAAAAAAAAAGAAAACTTTTTTTTTTTTTTTAATAAACCTAAAAATAACTGTCCTGGTGCGCCTGGGTGGTTCAATTGGTTAAGCATCCAATTCTTGATTTCAGCTCAGGTCGTGATCTCAGGGTTATGAGATTGAGCCCTGCGTTTTGCTCTGTGCTGGGTGTGGAACCTGCTTAAGATTCTCTCTCTTCCTCTCCCTCTGCCCCTCCCCCCCCCAAAAATAAATAAATAAATAAATAAATAAATAATAACTGTCCTTGTCACAATCCTCCCCACCTCTAATCTTGTAACCATTCAAAATATAGTCAACCCTTGTTAATATCCAAAATATGTAAAGAATTTATACATCTCAACATCCAAAAAAACAAATAATCCAACTGAAAAATGGGTAGAAGACATGAACAGACATTTCTCCAAAGAAGATATACAGATGGCCAACAGACACATGAAAAGATGCTCCACATCACTCATCATCAGGGAAATGCAAATTAAAACCACAATGAATTATCACCTCACATCTACCAGAATGTCTAAAGTCAAAAACACAGAAAACAAGTGCTGGCAAGGATGTGGAGAAAAGGGAACCCTCTTGAATGGTTGGTGGGAATGTAAATTGGTGTAGCCACTGTGGAAAACAGTGTGGAGGTTTCTCAAAAAATTAAAAACAGGGGGCACCTTGGTGGCTCAGTTGTTAAGCGTCTGCCTTCGGCTCAGGTCATGATCTGAGGGTCCTGGGATCGAGCCCCACATCGGGCTCCCTGCTCAGTGGGAAGCCTGCTTCTCCCTCTTCCACTCCCCCTGTTTGTGTTCCTGCTCTCATTATCTCTCACTATCTCTCTCTCTCTAGATAAATAAAATCTTAAAAAAAAAAAAAATTAAAAACAATTACCCTATGATCCAGGAATTGCAATTTTGGGTATTTACCCAAAAAATACAAGAACACTAATTCAAAGGGATACATGCACCCCTATGTTTATAGCAGCATTATTTATAATAGTCAAACTATGGAAGCAGACCAAGTGTCCACTGATAGATGAATGGATAAAAAAGAGGTGCTATATATATATACACATATATATAAATATATAATGGAATGTTATTCAGCCATAACAAAGAATGAAGTCTTGCCATTTGAACAACATGGATAGAGCTAGACAGTATAATACTAAGCAAAGTAAGTCAGGAAATGACAAATACCGTATGATCTCACTCATGTGGAATTTAAGAAACAAATTGGGGGAAAAGAGACAAACCAAGAAACAGACTTTTAATTATAGAAAACAAACTGATGGTTACCAGATGGGAGGTGGGTGAGGGGATGGGGGAAATAGGGGATGGCGATTAAAGAGTACACTTAACATGATCAACAAAAAAAATGAAAAAAACAAAATAAAACCAAAAAACAAAATATAGTTGACCATTGAACAACACAGATTTGAACTGTGTTGGTCCACTTACATGCAGATTTTTTTTATAGTATAGTAATATAAATGTATTTTCCTTATGATTTTCTTAACATCTTTTCTCTAGTTTATTTTAAGAATACAGTATATAATACATATAGCATACAAAAGGTATGTTAATCAGCTGTTTATATTACCACTAAGGCTTCTGGTCAAGAGCAGAGATTTGACTGTGCGGGAGGTTGGTGCCCCTAACCTCTGTGTTGTTCAAGGGTCAACTGCAGTCTAAATCTTTCCCCTTGCAGGTACCAATGTATTTCAAGTAGGAATTTACAGTTATTTCTTGATTTACTCATTTTAGGCATTATCTACTGATCTATTGATAAATTTAGCCAGTATGTAGCTTTCTATCTACCTTTGTACATAAGAACTTAGCTTTAGGGACGCCTGGGTAGCTCAGTCAGTTGAGCATCTGCCTTTGGCTCGGGTTGTAATTCCAGGGTCCTGGGATCGAGCCCCACATTGGGCTCCTTGCTTGGTGGGGAGCCTGCTTCTCCCTCTGCCTGCTGCTCCCCCTGCTTGTTGCTCGTGCTCTCTCTCTCGGACAAAAAAAAAAAAAAACTTAGCTTTACCCATCCTATTCCCACATCCTTTCCTATATCTTTCCCCATAATCTTCAAAATACTGAGGAATCAACCATTGGTAATCAATACAAAAGATTTACTTTTGACTGTGGAAGTGTTCACTCCTACGCCAACTGGTTTATTGCTACCTCCTTTCTTAAACTTTGTTGTGGTGTAAATAATTTGCCTTGCTTTTCATTTGCCTGGGTAATGTTATTTAACTGTCTGTTCATATTTTCAACATCTCTGTAACATGCTTATGGGTAACATTTTCCATATGCTCAAAAACATAAGTTAGTTATTTCATGGGGAGCTCCTTTCTAGGCCTTCTGTTCTCTTCATCATCTTCCTGAGACCTCTCTTCACCCCTAACCTTTCATTTCTCACATCCTATATGTAGCTCTGTTTACTCTCTTCCTTTGTGAGTCATTTTCTTCAATATTTGCTGCAAAGAAGCACATAGAATATACATTTTATGACCTTTATTTCTAATGGTGAACACTTTACCCAACAGAAGCAGAATATACATTCTTCTCAAGTGTACATGGAACAGTCTCCAGGATAAGACCATATGCTAGGCGATGAAACAAACCTCTCAGTAGTTTTCTTAAGAGGACAAAAATAATACAAAGTATATTCTCTGACCACAGTGGAATGAAATTAGAAATTAATAACAGGGAAATTTGGGGGGCTCACAAATACATGGAAATTAAACAACTTATTCCTAAATCACCAGTGGATCGAAGAAGAAATCAAAAGTGAAATCAAAATACCGTGAGGTGAATGAAAATGAAGACGTGACATACCAGAACTTAAAGGATGCAGCTAGAGCAGTGCTTAGAGTGAAATTTATAGCAGTTAATGCTATAATAATAAAGAAGAAAGATCTCAAATTAGTAACCTTAACCACTACCTTATGACACTGGAAAAAGAACAAACTAACCCTAAAGTAAGCAGAAAGATGTAATCAAGATTAAAGCACAAATTGGGGTGCCTGGCTCGGCTGGTAGAGCATGTGACCCTTGATCTTAGGGTCATGAGTCCATGTTGGGCATGGAGCCCGCTTAAAAAAAAAAAAAAGATTAAAACACAATAAAGCAGAAAATAATCAGTGAAACTAAAAGCTGGTTTTTTGAAAAATCAACAAAATTGGCAAACTTTTAACTAGATTGACCAAGAAGAAAAGAGACTAAAATTACTAGAATTAGAAATGGAAGAGGGAATATGACCAACCTTACAGAAATAAAAATTGTAAAGGAATACTATGAATAATTATGTCAGTAATTTAGATGAAACGAACAAATCCCTAGAAAGATGTAGACTACCAAAACTGACTCAAGAAGAAATAGATGTTAATAGAACAAGTAAAGAGATTGACTTAGTAATCAAAAAACTACCCATGAAGAGAAGCCAGGCTCAGATGGCTTCACTGGCGAATTCCACCAAACAAATTACTACCAATTCTTTAGAAACTCTTCCAAAAAACAGAAGAAGGAACACTTTCTAACTCATTGTGTGAGGGCAGTAGTACCTTGATACCAAAACCAGATAAAGACCACACACACACACACACAAAACCTACAGCCCGATAACTTCTACAAATATGGATGCAATTTAATCCTCGACAAAATATTAGCAAACTAAATCCTGCAACATATAAAAGAGAATTATACACCATGACCAGGTAAATGGGATTTATCCCAGGAAAGCAGGGTTAAATTAACATCTGAAAGTCTAGTAATATAATACACCATATCAATCAAAAGACAAAAAAACACATAATTGTATCAATAGAAAAGGCACCTGATGGTGCTCCTGGCTGGCTCAGTCAGTGGAGCATATGACTCTCCATATAAGGGTTGTAAGTTCAAGCCCCATATTGGGTGTGGAGATTACTTAAAAATAATACCTTGAGAAAAAAAGAAAAGGCATCTGGCAAAATCTTAACGTCCTCTCGGGATTTAACAAAAAATAAATAAATACAGGGCGCCTGGGTGGCTCAGATGGTTAAGCGTCTGCCTTCGGCTCAGGTCATGATCTCAGGGTCCTGGGATCGAGTCCCGCATCGGGCTTCTTGCTCCTTGGGAGCCTGCTTCTCCCTCTGCCTCTCTGTCTCTGTCTCTCATGAATAAATAAATAAAATCTTTAAAAATAAATAAATAAATAAATAAATACATAAAAACTAACAATGGAAGGAATTTTCTCAACCCAGTAGAGGGCACCTGCAAATATTCACAGCTAAACTCATACTTAATGGTGAAAGACTGGGTGCTTCCTCCTTAAAATTAGCAAGACAAGTATGTCTGCTGTCACTATTTCTGTTCAACATACACTATACAATTCAGTATATACTATGCATTACACTATACTCTGGTCTAAGTGTGCAATATGGTAATGGTATGTCTAAAAATGTACAATTCAACAGTTTCTATATCTGTTCAACTAGGGGTTCTAGCCAGGACAGTTAGGAAAAAATAAATAAAAGGCATCTAGACTGTAAAGAAGAAGTAAAACTATTTCCATTTGCAAGTGATATGATCTTGTATAGAGAAAATCCTAAGGAATCACTAAATAACTATTAGAACTAGTAAATTCATCAAGTTTGCATGATATAAAACAGTATACAGAAATCAGTTATATTCTAAACCCTTGCAGTGAGCAATCCAAAAATGAAATTAGGAAAAGAATTTCATTTACAATAGCATCAAAAAGATTAAAATCTATAGGAATACATTTGATAAAAGAAGTGCAAAATTTATATAGAAACTAGAAAATAGTTTTGAAAGAAATTAATGATTTAAATAAACTGAAAAACATTCATGTTCATGGATGGGAAGATTTAATATTGTTAAGTTGGCAACACTGCCCAAAGTGATCCACAGGTGAGATGTAATGCCTATCAAAATCCCAGAAATTTGTAGAAATTTACAAGCTGATTCCAAATTCATATGGAATTGCAAGGGTTCCATTATAGCCAAAACAATCTTGAAAAAGAACAAAGTAAGAGGACTTCACACTTCCTGATTTTAAAACCTAGTTTAGGTTTTGAAACCTCAGAAATACTGCAGATTCAGTTCCAGACTACTGCAGTAAAGCCTAGTCACATGAATATTTTCATTTCCCATTGTATATGAAAGTTATCTTTGCACTATGCTGTGGTCTGTAAGTGTGCAATAGCATTATGTCTAAAAAAATGTACATACCTTAATTTAAAAATACTGCCAAAAAATGCTAACCATCACCTAAGAATTCAGAGTCTTAATCTTTTGGCAGGTGGAGGGTCTTGTCTCAGTGTTTACTGATCAGGGTGGTGGTTGCCAAAGGTTGGGGTGGCTGTGGCAGTTTCTTGAAAGAAAGCAGCAGTGGTGGAAAAACAGTATGGAGATTTCTCAAACAGAAATAGAAATACCGTAGACACTACTGGGTATTACCCAAGGAAAATGAAAATGGTAATTTGAAAAGATATTTGCACCCCTGTGTTTATTGCAGCATTATTTGCAGCATTATTTACAATAGCCAAGGTATGGAAGCAATTCAAGTGTCTCTTGATAGATGAATGGATAAAGATTAGGTATTCATATACGGTGACTGTTAGCAGCCATAAAAAAGGAGGAGATGTTGACATTTGCAACAGCATGGATGGGCCTGAAGGATATTATGCTGAGTGAGATAAGTCAGATTGAAAAAGACAAATACCATGTGATTTCACTTACATGGAATCTAAAAAACAAAACAAATGAATAAACAAAAAGCAGAATCAGACCATAAATACAGAAAACAAACTGATGGTTGCCAGAGAGAAAGGGATGGGGTATAGGGAAAATGGGTGAAGGAGAATGGAAAATACAGGCTCCCAGTTATGGAATGAATAGGTCACGGTTATAAGAGGCACAGCAAAGGAAATGTAATCAGTGATATTGTAATGGTGTATGTTGACAGATGGTAGCTACACTTGTGGTGAGCATAGCATAACAAGTTAAATCATGTTGTACGCGTGAAACCAATGTGACATTGTGTGTCAACTTTACTCAAGTTTTAAAAATTGTTTTTAAATAATTCAAAATAAAAATCATTTCGAATTCATTTGAAGAAATAAGACAAAAATGGGGCACCTGGGTGGCTCAGTCATTAAGTGTCTGCCTTCGGCTCGGGTCATGATCCCAGGGTCTTTGGGATTGAGCCCTGCATCAGGCTCCCTGCTCTGTTGGAAGCCTGCTTCTCCCTCTTCCACTCCCCCTACTTGTGTTCCCTCTCTCGCTGTCTCTCTCTCTGTCAAATAAATAAATAAAATATTTAAAAAGAAAAAGAAAGAAGACAAAAATGAAGTTTGCTGCATCAACTCTTCCTTTTACAATTTCTCTGTAGTATGAGATGCTGTTTAATAGCATTTTACCCATAGAGTTTCTTTCAGAATTGGAGTCAGTCCTCTCAAACCCTGCTGCGGCTTTACCAACTAGTTTATGTAATATTCTAAATCCTTTGTTGTTATTTCAACAGTCTTCACAACATATTCACCAGGAATAGATTGCATCTCAAACAACACTTTCTTTGCTCATCCGTAAGAAACAACTTCTCATCTCTTCCAGTTTTGTCATGAGATAGCAGCAATTCAGTCACATCTTCAGGCTTCACTTCTAATTCTCTTGCTAATTCCACTACATCTGCAGTATGCCCTCCACTGAAGTCTTGAACCACTCAAAGTCATCCATGAGGGTTGGAATCAACTTTTTCCAAATTCCTGTTAATGTTGATATTTTGATCTCTTCCCAGGAATCACAAATGTTCTAAATGGCATCTAGAATGGCAAATCCTTTTTCAGAAGGTTTTCAATTTACTTTGCACAGATCCATCATAGGAATCACTATCTATGGCAGCTATAGCCTTACAAAATGTATTTAAGTAATAAGTCTTCAAAGTCAGAATTACTCCATGATCCATGGGCTGCAGAATAGATATTGTGTTAGCAGGCATGAAGACAACAGTAATTCTCATTGTACATCTCCGTTGCAGCTCTTGGGTGACCAGGCGCATTGTCAACGAGTCGTAATATTTTGAAAGGAATCTTTTTTTCCTCAGCAGTAGGTCTCAGCAGTGGCTTAAAATATTCAGGAAACCATGTTGTAAATAGATGTGCTCTCCCCCAGGCTTTGTTGTTCCATTTAGAGAGCACAGGAGAGTGGATTTAGCATAATTCCAAAGAGCCTTAGGATTTTCACAATGGTAAGTGAGGCAGTGGCTTCAACTTAAAGTCATAGGTTGCATTAGCCCATAACAAGAGAGTCACCCTGTCCTTTAGAGCCAGGCATTGACTTCTCTCTAGCTGTGAAAGTCCTAGATGGCATTTTATTCTAACATAAGGTTGTTCCGTCTACATTGAAAATCTGTTGTTTAGTGTAGCTACCTTCATGAATCATCCTAGCTAGATCTTCTGAATAACTTGTTGGAACTTCTGTATCAGCACTTTGCTGTTCCACCGTGCAATTTTATGTTATGATGGAGATGGCTTCTTTACTTAAACCTCATGAACCAACTTCTGGCTTCAAACTTCCATGGCTTCCTCACCAATCTCAGCAGAACTGAAGATAGTTAGGGTCTTGCTCTGGACGACACTCTGGCTTAAGGGAGTATTGTGGCCGCTTTGATCTTCTATCCAGACCACTAAAACTTTGTCTCTGTATCAGCAATAAAGCTGTGTTGCTTTCTTATCATTTGTGTGTTCACTGGAGTCAAGAACCTTCCTTTGCAGTCACAAGTTGGCTGTTTGTCACAAGAGGCCTAGCTTTTGGCCTATCTCTGCCTTCCTCACTAAGCTTAATCATTTCTAGCTTTTGATTTAATGTGAGACACACACAACTCTTTCTTTCACTTGAACATTTAAAGGCCATCATAGAACCATTAATTGGCCTCATTTCAATCAATATGGTTGTGTCTCAGGGAACAAGGAGGCCCAAGGAAAGGGAAAGAGATGGGAATGGCTGGTCAATGGAGAAGTCAGAACACACACAACATTTAGTGATTATATTCACCATCTCATACGAACATGATTTGTGGTACCCCAAAACAATTACAATAGTAACATCAGAGATCACTGATCACAGATCACCATACAAATATAAGGATGAAAAAGTTTGAAATGTTGCGAGGATTACCAAAATGTAACAGAGACATGAAGTGAGTAAATGCTATTTGAAAAAGTGCGCCAATAGACTTGCTCAGCAGAGTTGCCACAAACCTCCAAAATATATAAAGAACTTAATACAACTCAGTACCCAAAAAACAATCTGATTTAAAAATGGGCAGAAGACATGAACAGACATTTCTCTAAAGGAGACATATAGATGGCCAACAGACACCTGAAAAGATGCTCCACATCACTCATCATCAGGGAAATGCAAATCAAAACTACAACAAGATATCATCTCACACCTGTCAAAATGGCTAAAATAAACAACACAGGAAACAAGTGTTGGCGAGGATGTGGAGAGTAACCCTCTTGCACTGTTGGTGGGAATGCAAATTGGTGCAGCCACTGTATGGAGGTTCCTCAAGAAAATTAAAAACAGAACTACCCTATGATCCGGGAATTGCAATATTGGTATTTACCCAAAAAATATAAGAACACTAATTCAAAGGGATACATGCATCCCTATGTTTATAGCAGCATTATTTACAATGGCCAAATTATGGAAGCAGCCCGTGTCCATCAGTGGATAAAGATGTTGTATGTATATATATACAATGGAATATTATCCAGCCATAAAAAAAAAAATGGAATCTTGCCATTTACAATGACATGGATGGAACTAGAGAGTATAATGCTAAGCAAAATAAGTCAGAGAAAGAGAAATACTGTATGATTTCACTCATATGTGGAATTTAAGGAACAAAACAAAGGGGGAAAAAAAGAAACCAAGAAACAGACTCTTAACTATAAAGAACAAACTGAAGGGGCATCGGGCTGGTTCAGTTGGTGGAGCATGTGACTCTTGATCCCGGAGTTATAAGTTCAAGCCCCACGTTGGGTGTAGAGATTACTTAAAAAAATCTTTAAAAAGAAAAAACAGGGGCGCCTGGGTGGCTCAGTTGGTTGAGCGACTGCCTTCGGCTCAGGTCATGATCCTGGAATCCCTGGATCGAGTCCCGCATCGGGCTCCCTGCTCAGCAGGGAGTCTGCTTCTCCCTCTGACCCTCCCCCCTCTCATGTGCTCTCTCTCATTCTCAAATAAATAAATAAAAAATCTTTAAAAAAAACAAAAACAAACTGAAGGTTACCAGAGGGGAGATTGGTCGGGGGATGGGTTAAATAGGTGATGGGGATTAAGGAGTGCACTTTTTTTTTTTTTTAAGATTTTATTTATTTATTTGAGAGACAGAGAGCATGAGAGGGAGGAGGGTCAGAGGGAGAAGCAGACTCCCTGCCGAGCAGGTAGCCTGATGCGGGACTCGATCCCGGGACTCCAGGATCATGACCTGAGCCGAAGGCAGTCGCTTAACCAACTGAGCCACCCAGGCGCCCCGGAGTGCACTTTTGATGAACACCGGGTGATGTATGGAATTGTTGAATTACTGTCTTGTATACCTGAAAGTAATAACATTGACACCGTATGTTAACTAACTAGAATTAAAATAAAAGCTTAAGAAAAAAGAAATGGAATACAGTATTCTAATGAAGACCTGATTTATGTTGTGAAATAAGTAAATAAATGAATAAATAAAAATGCATCTAGTAAAGCAAATATGACACTAAAATATAAACTAACAAAAATGAAGGACTTTATCAGAATATACTAAAAATACTGCATTTTAAATCATACAACTTAAACCCACAACTTAACCCAGAAATAGACATATAGATCAATAGAACACAAAGGATCAGAGGATCAGAAACAGTTTGGTTTATATAGGAAGTTAATTCATGATAAGGGTGTCACTTCATGAGGGAAGGATATATGCATTGGAAAATGGTTTCAGAACAGTTGGCCTCTCTACCTCTGCAGGGAAAGAAAGCTGAGTTTCCTACACCAAAATAAAGCCTAGATGGAATAAAGTATACCTTAACAATCATTAATTCATTTGCTTAGAGTAACTTGAGGCAGTTTCAGTGTTGTTCCAAAAACACAGGATCATAAAGTTTTGTTTCAAAATACAAATAGTTTTTTGTTGTTTTTTTTTAAGATTTTATTTCAGAGAGAATGCTTGTGCGAGGGGGAGGAGGGGCAGAGAGAGAAAGAGAAGGCGGAGAATCTCAAGCAAACTCCCTGCTGAGTGTGGAGCCTGACACAAGGCTCTGTCTCACAGTACTTGAGGTCATGACCTGAACCAAAATGAAGAATCAGGCACTTAACTGACTTAGCCACCCAGGCGCCCCCCAAATAGAAGTAGTTTTATTTAAGTACTAATAACATGTTCGAGGATATACTTACACAATGTATATTGGGCTTATATTATAGCTGTTGTTTTATTATATTTTTCTTATTTTTTTTCCTGTTTATTATATTTTTCCTTCAGCGGTATATGATCGCCCTCTCCCAATTTCTTCATGTATAGAGTTACATCATCTTTCAAGGCTGTGTTGTATAGTGTGCCATTGCTCCAATGTAACATAATTTAACCATTCCCCTAGTATTTTATATTCAGGTATCATAAACATAGAACACTTAGGTTTTCATAGAATGGGATCTGAAAAGGTCCAGGACAAGATACGCATATTTTCATCTGAGTCATGATTGTGAACTATTTGGATTTCTTCCTCCTCTCAGTTAAGTTTCTATGGTAATCTGAATTTCAAAGTTTGGCTTTCAGTAGTTCTGTTGATTACATTAAAAGAAGAAAGTAAATTTATAAGTTTTCTTAACTGATCTGAGTAAGCTTTGTTTTGTTCCCATTTCCACCAAAACATTATTTTCCATTTATATAAAATGAATAGTAAAGTATTAAGTTGCTCTGAATGGACTTTGTATAGCTTAGGGGGATATACAGGTTTCCCCCACTATCTGAAAGTAGAATGTTCCTATGAAATCTTTCATATGCCAAAATGGTGTAAAGCAAGGAAGCAATTCCATTAATTCATATGGAAAAACTTCTCAGACTTCCCAGACCCAAAAACATAGCATCTTTTAGGCTTTTCTGATACCTCAGGATGCATCTTGCTAACAGACGCACAAAATAAATCAAGATAAAGCACAGATGCTTACATACAGAGTTCAACAATACTATGGTGGCTTGATGCTGAGTGTAGTTCCTGGGGAAGGAGCTTGGTGGTACCATTCTCACTGCTCAGAGTGAGTGCTGCCTTTATAAAGGCTCACTGCAAAACAAATGCTGAATACTATTTTTGCTTTTTGCCTTAAATGTAAAAGTGAAGAACTTCTTTGTTTTTCTTTTGGTACTGTTGTAGGTCTTTCATAAAAGCAGAGTGGTGTAGTGTGAACTTTTGAAAGGTGTAGGATACCTGTACTTGTATATTTCCATCCATCTGTCTTCTTGTAATCATTTATGAGGAAAACTGAAGAAGTAGCATATATTGGTAGAATAACCCCAGAAACCAGTTAACTTTTGCCATTGAGTGCTAGATTGTATTTGTGACATTCTTTATATTCCCTTCTTACCTTCAAAAAATAAATGGCAGGCCAATAATTTTCTTACTCTCCCAACAAAGAAATTTGGAAGCATATAAGGACATCTTTTTCTGTGGGAAAGATGGCCTAATGCTATTGAACGGAATTGTTGAGTGAAGAAAATTGTCTCCTTTGAGTAACCAAAATATACATCTCTACTTATTCTATGTCTTTGTTTTCTAGGCAGCACAGTCAGTGCTGATTTCCTTATTTGAACTCAATACCCCAGAGTTTACAATGTTATTAGGAGCTTTACCAAAAACTTTTCAGGATGGTGCTACAAAGCTTCTTCATAATCACCTACGAAACACTGGAAATGGAACCCAGGTATCTTTCAGTTATTTTCTTGACTGTTATGTGATGTGATGGTTTCAACAGCAATTGCTTTCTTTTACATGAAGTAAACTTTTGATCCAAGTGTATAATTTTTACATCTGTATTAGGCAACATCTCCTAAGCAGTATTAAATACAGTTCTGGAAAGAACATAGTCCTTAGGCTTGTCATGTTTATGTTGTAATTTGTTATACATTCGGTTGGTGGTGAACGATGGCCAGGGTATGAACAAGGAAAGCAAACCAGTCCTTATTTGAGGACTAGAAGGGATGATTTGGTTAACAATAAGATCCTAAGAAGGTAGGGCTTTAAAAGAAGATGTGTTCACAGGTTTGTGGGTCCATAGTTGCTTGAATACAGAATTTTGTTTTGGGGAGGTAAGGTCTGAATAAATGAAACATTACAGTGTTATATGTACCTAAATGGCAAGAATCATTTACATAATATGCCTAAAAAATTAAACTTAAGTTTTAAAAAGACGTATTTGATCATGTATAAAGAAAAATTAGATGCACTTATGGCAGGCTTAATGTAAAGTCTGAGGGTTAAAAACAATCTAGAACAATTTCTTGGGACTAAAGTTGGTTATCTTTTTAAAAGGAGAGGGATTGTTTATATCTTAAGAGGTAGGCAAAATAATAATAACAAATTTTACTTTGCGAAAATCATTTATAAAGCAAACTCAAGGAGGAATAAAATTTGAATATTAGTAATGGTTGGAGGAAGGAAATTGGCTTAGAATGAGAGGCTAATTTAAAATTGTCAGTTTGAGGGGAGTATCTGGCTGGCTCAGTCTGTAGAGCATGCGACTCTCAATCTCAGGGTCATGAGTTCAAGCCCCATGTAGGGCAGGGAGCCTACTTAAAAAATAATTTTTTTAATTTAAAAATTAATTAATTAAAATAGTTTGGGATCCTGTTGAATCTGTGAGAAGGAAGATGTTGATAATATTTGAGAGCAGGAAGTGGGTGAAGAAAACAAAAAAGACTAAAGAGGTAGATTTCTGAATGGGGAGAAAGTTTTTCCCTATCGAAAGCAAAGATAAGTACCTGATTATTTAAAATACTGACCTACAAATATGGCTCTTTCATATTGTTCAACTTCTTGATTGCATGGCTTCCTTAAGAGCCTTTTAGTTGAACTTAACCTGTCGTATGTTAATATTTACTTGACTCCCCCAATCAGGGTTCCATGGGGAGTCCTTTGACGAGACCAACACCACGTTCGCCAGCCAACTGGTCCAGTCCTCTTACTTCTCCTACCAATACATCACAGAATACTTTATCTCCAAGGTAATAAAAGGGTTATTTTCCATCATGGCTTGTGTTTGCCGATTCCCATTCTTAGACAACAGACACTAATATAATTCCACCTGATTTCCGCTTGACTTGAAAGGTCTTGTTGACACATAGAAACTTAGCAGATTCAAAAAACTTTAAGTATATTCCAAAACTAACCCTTTAAATGAAAATAATGCATAGGATATCTAATTTTTATGTAAGTGAAAAGAAAACTTACACAGCTTTTGTAAATTAGTGCTTGAAGCATTAAATGGAGTAGTTATGTTTCTCAGATATGCTTATAGACAAAATCAAAAATAGAGAAGAAAAAAGAAGGAAAGGCTAAATATAAAATGGCATTATGTCTGTGTCTTTAGGAAAGAATGTGACTGTGAGATTGGTCCTTAATCTAAAATATAAGCTGTGTAGAATTTTCACACACTTATGCAGTTCAAGCATTGGCTGTATTTAAGATGAAGTTCTTAATATTTTTTCCCTTTTGCTGGCCTTTTAAAAAATCATTTGCATAGTAGTCCATATTTACTAACATAGTTATTAACTTGATTTTATTAGCCATATATCATGGCATGCTTCATCATATTTATTACAATTTATAGGATACTTCATCAGCATCTAAGGAAGAAAAATACATTGCAAACTTAACATCTAGGTTATTATTCCTTGTGACACACGTAACAATTTGATGGCTAAATTCCAGCTTCAGTTGAGTTTTAGAATTTGATTATAGAAGTAATGTCAGTAACATATATGTTCAGTGTTAAAACTTCTCTTCCTTCCTATAAATTTGTGTAAAATACATTTATCTTCTCTTTCAGCTGTACCATTATTGTCAGTTAATCACAGGAGTTAGCAAACTTTCTGTAAAGGGCCATATGGTAAATATTTCAGGCCTTGTGGGCCATGCAGTCTTTGTTACCTCTACTCAGTTTTGCTGTTACAGTGTGGAAAATAGCTGTAGCAGATACCTGAATAAATAAGTGTTGCTGGTTCCAATACGATTTAATTTATAGACACTGAAATAAGAATTTTATATGATTTTCATTGGAAAAGTGTTAGGAAATGTTATTTTGACTTTTCTCTCAACCATTTAAAAAGTAAACATTTTTAGATTTCAGAGGTCATGGTTTGCTGACCCCTGGTTAATCGGAACATTTTTGAAGGTGACAGACAAACCGGGTGTTAAGGGCTATGCATTTAGAGTCATTGTAAGCTGCCCTTGGGGGGTGGACAAGGGGACATATACCTTAACCATTTAAAGTTGTCAGGTTTTGTTTTGTTTTGCTAATTATGTTTTGGGGATCCTACATAATCTCAAATGTGTTTGTGTTTTAAAACTATACATAAATAATTAGTTGTCTTTTTCATAGTGCATTTGATTATGACACAGAAAATATGAACTCTGAAGATATTTATAGCTCTCTTAGAGGTGTCACTGAAGCAATTCAGAATTTCAGCTTCCGTAGTCAAGAAGATATGAATGAGCCATTGAAAAGGGATTCTAAAAAAGATGATAGTGATTCCGTGAGTATTTGAATATTCTTACATTGCAGGCTTTTCCATTAAGAGGTGTTTTTTTTTTTAAAGATTTTATTTATTTATTTGCGAGAGAGAGAATGAGAGAGAGCGAGTACATGAGAGGGGGGAGGGTCAGAGGGAGAAGCAGACTCCCTGCCGAGCAGGGAGCCCAATGCGGGACTCGATCCAGGGACTCCAGGATCATGACCTGAGCCGAAGGCAGTCGCTTAACCAACTGAGCCACCCAGGCGCCCAAGAGGTGTTTTTTTTTAAGATTTATTTATTTATTTGAGAGAGTAAGCTCAAGCAGGGCGGGGGGAGGGCAGTGGGAGAGGGAGAGATTCTTAAGCAGGCTTCATGTCCAGCAGGGAGCCTGACGCAGGGCTCAATCCCATGACCCTGTGATTGTGACCTGAGCTGAAATCAAGAGTCATTCAACTGACTGAGCCACCCAGGTGCCCCTCATTAAGAGATCTTTGTTGGATTTTTTTTTTTTTTAACTTTGCTTTCTGTCATTTTTCAGATGTAACTTTTTAAGGGATCAGTCACTCTGCAAGCATTCACTGAGTATCTACACACGCCAGGCACTGTTCTGGGTCTTGGATTTAACAAGGCAAAGTTGCTGCCTTCAAGTTCCTTATAAATTTTCAGATAGAGATGAGTACTATTGAATTTTATGTTAGAACACAAAGTAAATCTATTTTAGATTATTTGGTCAGGGAAGACCTCTCCCAGTCAGTGGCATTTGCTTTGAGAATAAATAAAGCCATACAAGATCTAGGAGAGAATAATTCCATAAAAGAAGTGGCAAGTGCAAAGACATTTAGATGGGAACAAGTTTTGCATAGTTGGGAACTGTGACGAAAGGCAGTGTTGTTGGGCTGTTGTGAAAGAGTTGGGGGGTGGCACATGGGCCAGATCACATGAGTCTTATAAGACTAAATACATTTAGGTATTTATTTTCCCATTAAGTGTAGTGATAGAGATTTGCATCATCAGTTTGTAGGGCTCCAGTTGAGAATGTTATGACCCATTGGTGAATATTGTTTAGTTTGTTGCTTCTGCCATCATACAAAGAGTAGTTGTTTTGGGTCGGGGAGGGGGAAAAAAGAGTAGTTGTTTTGTACACTGCTGCTGAAGACTTTGCTCAAAACAAGCCATCCCATTTCCTACGGAATCTGTGGTTCCTCAGTGTTTGCAGAATTGTAGAACTCTGCAGTGCTTCAGCACGTCTCTAAAGGGCTCCCTCCTCTGCCTTCCTGACTGCTTTCCTGCTGTCGTTTTTCTCCCAATGCCTATCTGGCAGATGGTCCTACTAAACTGGATGCCAAAAACCAGCTTACCACTCAGATTTGAGGTTCCCCACCCCAAAAGCTACATGAAGTAGCAATAACAGTTTAGTAATACAAATCACTGCTTGAGACTTTTTTTTTCCTCAGAGATAGCAGGATACAGTGTGGGGAGCTCAAACAGTGGATTCTGGCAGAAGTGAGTTTAAATTTCAGTTCCTGGCAGTTATTAACTAATCATATATTTTCACTTCTAAGCCTCAATATCTTCATTAAGAAAATAAGGATATTACTGCCTACCTTAAAAGTTACTGTAAGTGTAATAAATTATATGACTCATTAGCTACATCCAGCTGCTTGTTTGAACTTCTCATCTTTTCCCCTAGAGCTCCTCTTTTCTGTTTCAGTTGATAGCAGCACAAGTTGCTCAGCCAAAAACCTTGGACCAAGGAGTTGTCCTTGTCGCCTCTCTTTCTGTCATCCTCCATACTCTGTCAGGAAATCTGTTGGTTCTGTTTTCAGAATATATCCAAAATCCATCCACTTCCCATCCCTGCTATTCTGGCTTGAAACATCATCATCAATTCTCTCACCTGGGTTATTAAAATAGGCACCTAACTGGCCTTCTTGATTGTGCCCATTGGCCTCCTGTCGTCCGTTCTCACTCCTTGACTTATAACTCCATAGGAGGTCCGAATAAAAGCCAAAGTCTACACAATAGGCTTTTCCCCCTGTTACCCCTCTGGTCTCATCTACTTTCCTCTGCTCCAACCACACTGGCCCCCTTGCTATTCCTTGAACTCCCTGGGCATGCTCTTGCCTCAGGGCCTTTGTCTTGGCTATTCACTCTGTCTGAGACATCCTTCCTCCAGATAGCTCGATGGCTGATTTCCTCACTTCCTTCAAGTCTTTGTTCAAATGGCTTACTCTGACCCTAATCTAATCTGCACCCTCCTTCCTCCCACCACAGTACTCATGATCCCTTTAATCCTGCACTGCCTCCCATACACTAATCACCTTTTACCATACCGTATACTTTACTCATTCATTATGTTTGTAAATATCTGTCCCCCCACTAGAATGTAAACTCCATGAAAGTGGACATCATTCTCTCTTTTGTTCACTAATATAGCCCCACTGCCAGGAACAATGCCTGGCATGCAGTAGGAGCACAGTACATATTTGAACAATATTTGTAAAGCACCTAAGTAATGGCTTAACACATAGTTGCTGTGAGTAGACAGTGACGGTGGTGATATTGATGGTAGTAATGATTTTCATACTAGTATTAGTATCAGTGTTAGTATTGATGTTTTGGTAAGTATGTTAATGCATTCAAACTTCATCAGGCATCTTTTCAAAAGTTATAGTCCTTGAGGCCATTTTTTTAAAAAAAAACTTTATTCTCTTGTACTTTGTTGACATGTTGTCATTGTGTAATTTACTACCTTAATAATGGACTCTGGCAGCTTTTAGTTCTGTGTTGCTAATGAAAGTCCTTTTATATCTTTAACTGGCATAGAGAAGCTTTTGGTAATCCCACTGAATATTGTTTGGTCAAGCCATTAGCAAGGGAACTATAGGAATCATTAGAAACAGCATTCTTTTATGATTTTTATTTGCCCTCACAGCTGTGGGGGGGTTTTTTACATCTTTAAATTTTGACATTTTAAATAAGTTTTAACTTATGTTGATTTCATTACTTAATTTTTTTCAGCTGTTTATTACCTTTTTTAAAATAGACTTTGAAGCAGTAGAGAAACATCTTTAGAATTTCAAAGAGATACTTAAAAATGAATTAATCTGTAGGATGCCTGGGTGCCTCAGTCGGTTTAGGCATCTGACTCTTGATTTCAGCTCAGGTCATGATCTCAGGGTCGGGTCGTGAAGTTGAACCCCTTCTCTCTCTCTCTCTTTCCCTCTGTCCCTACCCCCACTTTCTCATAAATTAAATTTAAATAAATAAATAAATAAATAAATGTTTTTTGAAAAATGAATTAATTTGCTATGCCTTCTCCTCCCTATTAATAGATCTGTGGTGGTCCAGGGATGCCTGACCCAAGAGCAGGAGGTGATGCTACTGACTCAAGCCAAACAGCCCTTGATAATAAAGCTTCATTGCTCCATTCAATGCCTGCTCACTCCTCTCCTCGCGCTCGAGACTATAATCCATATAACTACTCAGATAGCATCAGTCCCTTCAATAAGTCTGCCCTCAAGGAAGCCATGTTTGATGATGATGCCGACCAGTTTCCTGATGGTAGGTTCTGGGTCATATTTTGTGTTTTAGAGGACTGGTAATGAATGAAACAAAAGAAATACACGTGCTCTTTTATTATAACTCCCGAAGAAGTAAGGAGCTTTGGGATGGGAATGTTTCTCCCATCTTTTAGGAGCTTATTTCTAGTGGTTTGATAGTTTTCTACCCCAGAATGAGAAACAGGGTAATCCTGAGATCATCCTCAAAATCAGGAAAACCTTACTGACTACCCAGAAACAACTGAAATCAATTGTAGCTTATAAATTTAGTTTATCTCTAGACACAATTCAGTCATTAATTTTTATACCAGCATGACAAAACCCTTTGAAGAACTACCCATTCTTCATAATAGCCCTTTAATAAAGTGTGAAATCATAAACTCTAGTAAGATGCATTCAAGACCAAATGAGAGGTAAGCTACCATTAGAATTTGGAGCCAGCTTGGGACTAGCTCTACACTTTCAGTGGCTTATACCAAGGGTGTGGGACTAGCTCTTACACTCACAGTGGCTCGGAACAAGGGCATAGGACTAAGTTCTAACACTTACTAAGCTGTCCAGCCTGATATTTGTTTGACTGTCCAGAGTGTCACATCTGAAAGAGGGTGGAGATGTGCTACCTACCTGCCCTTCCAATTACAGTACGCAGTTAGGTTCACATAAAATGTATAAAGACTGATATAAAACATTGCAAATGGTTTAGGTATTTTTAATAAGGAATTACATTTATTCTCTACAAATTACATAATTCATTAATTTTTTTTATTGAAGACTCAAGTAATATAAAGTAATAGATAACTATGTGGGTAAATTTGAAAGTACCCCCCTTACCAGTCTCATGATACTATACTTAGGTAGTTTTTTGTTTTCCTTTTTTCCCCCAGTATTGCTGTCAGTGAACATATTTCTGCATAAACTTTTATGCACATACATAAGTAATTTACTCTAAGAGATTCCTAGAGATAGAATTGCTCGATTAAGAGATAATGTAAGTTGAAATTTTTAGAGTTACTACCCAATTACCAACTCAAAACACTTGGCCAGTTTAGGTAGTGCTGATTTCCTCACCAGCACAGAATGTTCAGACTTTTTAAAATTTTGACATCCATCACCATGATGGATATAAAATAGTCCATCCTAATGAGCATTTCCTTAATTATTAGGAAGACTGAGAAGTTAGATATCAGAAATATTTTTTTAATTTTTGTAATTTGGTAAGTGGAAAAATCTCTTCATTTTTATTTCTTTGATTACCAGTAAGGTTGACGAATCATGTTTTTACCAATATGTCATTTTAAGAGTCTTAATATATCACAGTTACCACAAAGGCAAAATTATGACTACTTGCCAAACTAAGTCTGAATTACATAAGAATCTATAAAATTGCCAAAATGATTCACTTTGGTGTGTTTTGATTTTTCACAAGTGGTTAACTCTGTTACTGAGGTTTAGTCACAATAGCAGCAAAACAGGAGGGAATAAATTGGACCTAGCATGAGCGTGTCCTTTAAACCCTCCCTTGCTGCAGCAGCATGGTAAACTGAGACCTAGTTTTAGCAGCTTTAATTGTTCTTAAATTATTTATGTACAGAGGTCACACGCTGGCAGACCAAATTGGTTCCACTGACATTTCTTGCCTTGGCTGCAATATATATGTGTGTGTATATATATATATATATATATATTTTTTTTTTTTTTTAACAATCAAAAGCGTAAAAGATGGTACAACACAAAAACTTTTCCTTGAGCCATTTGAGGGTAAGCTGTCAAACTGATCACCCCAAATACTTTAGGATGTACTTTCCATAAACAAAGACATTCTCCCACATAACCACAATATACTCATCCAAATCAGGTAATTATCCTCAGTACATTAATAACCACCTGCCCATTAACCCCATTAGAGTTTTGTCAGTTGTCCCAGTGATACCTTCTAGCCAGAGGATCCACTTCAGAATCTCACATTGCATTCAATCATGTCTCTATTGTCTTCTTCAGTGTTCAGTCTTTCCTTTGTTCTTGTGACCGTGGCACTTTTGAAGGTCAGAGACCAATTATTTTGTAGCATTTCCCTCAATTTAGGTTTGTCTGATGTTTTCTCGTGATTGGATTCAGGTCATGTGCTCTTGGCATCAGTGTCCCAGAAGTGATAGTGCATTCTTCAGGTAATACACAATTTCACTTTGCCCTTTGGTGATATAAACTTTGGTCACTTGATTATGGTGGTGCTTACCAGGCTTCTCCACTGTGAAGTTACTCATTCTGTAATTAATAAGTCTTGTGGGGAGGTACTTTAAAAGTGTATTAAAATTTATTCATTTAAAAAGTTTCATTCACAAATTTCTAACTGTATGAACTCATGGTTTGCATTGTATTCAGTGGGTTATAATTTGTAATGATCATTTATTTTGATGCTCAAATTGTCTTTGATTTGACCTGTTCTTTTGACATGTCCCCATCCTTGCATGCTGGCATGACAAAATGTTGTCCTGTCCCTGCTTCAGTCCTGGAATCAATCATTTCTCCAAGGAGCGATCTTTGGTTTCATTTAATAGAAAATGGTCTTTAAAGGCTAGAGTCTGGGCATGAGGTGTACTCACTGCTAGTGGGATATCACTATTCCCAAGACCTCTCAGTGGCCAGAGCTAAGGAATGTGTGTGTGGTGTATGCATACACACACTGATTTACATCTGTTTATTTCTGTATCAAAAGCTATGAGTTTACTCCAATTCCAATTTAGCACCATAAGATTAATTCTAATTTCCTCCTTTTCCATATTGATAAAGCCCTTTTTTCTGACACTAAGAAACCTGGCTTTCATCATCCTTAATATCCTCCTGTATGCAGCCAGTTTTCGATCTCTGCCACTGTGCACTGACTTCCTATGGTCACAGTGAAGACCTGTGCTTGGAACACCATAAACTAATATTAATTTTCTTTGTTCTTATGACAGATATTAGCATGATTACAATTGTGATATTTCTGTTGCAGTGCTGAGAAAATATGGGATATTCTTTTCATTGGCAAACTTTGCCTCACCTTGCTGGGCTCTGCCACTCCACGTGGACACCCTCAACTTGCTTGGGCTCTGACAGGTCACACCTGGTCACCACTCCATGTGGACACCCTTCTTTCCCTGGCTGAGCTCTAAAATTCCATACTTTGCCACTCTCACGTGTGGAAGGAAGCCCTGCTTACTCTGCTCAGGAATCTGTGTCCCCAGGCCTAGTCATTTATAATTTTGATGATTGGAAAAATCTCTTCATTTATGAGGCTGAGGAATCGTGTTTTTACCAGCTGCTTATGTTACGAGAGTTAATATATCATAAAGCCAAAACTATGACAGCTTAGCAAGATTACCCACTTGGGGGACGCCTGGGTGGCTCCAGTCAGTTAAGCATCTGCCTTCGGCTCAGGTCATGATCCTGGCATCCTGGGATAGAGTCCTGAGTTGGGCTCCTTGCTCAGCAGGGAACCTGCTTCTCCCTCTGCCTGCCACTCCCCCTGCTTGTGGGTTCTCTCTCTCTCTGCACCAAATAAATAATTAAAATCTTTAAAAAAAAAAAAAAGATTGCCCACTTAATAACTGACTGATTCTCTTTTCCTTTACTAAAGATCTTATATTTTCCATTTGTTAAAGGAAGACATCTTTGGAAATTATGTAACTGAAATCCAAACTGGGTAGAATATTTTTGAACTTGAGAAAATTATTTCTTCGCAGCATAATACTTGATTGATTTCTGAAACATAAGACAGCCATTTTATGTTGAACACTCTCTGAAAATGGATAAGCCATTAGTTAAGCAAAATAGTAGTTGCTCTAAACTTCATATAGCAATTATTTATTGCTTATGTTCATTTTTAAATTTGAGATAGGGAAGACCTTGTTTGACATTATTTTATTGTGAACATTGCTAACGTCACCCATTCTTTTTAATTTTATTGACCGCCATTGCTCTTTTGATTTTCCTTCCATGTCTGCCCCAATGCAAAATTTCTCCTCCTTTTTTTGTTTTTAAAGTCCATAACTTTTGGCAGGAGATAATAATTTTGTTCAAGTCAGAATTTCCATAAAAAGAAATTGTTTTGAAATTCTGAGACTTATTTAGTATGTTATTCAGATGTTCCTATACACATTACAGACAGATAACACACATTAGTGATAAATTTTTCAAAATTAATGAGTCAGAAGAATTTAAAACTCCACTAATGTCCACATCTAATTACAATCTTTATAAAGTTTACCAGGGACTATAATATTCCAGAATAATACTGTTAGTGAGGATGGTTCTGTTATTCAAGAGAGACTTACATCAAAGTTTGCCAATGAAAAGAATATCCCATATTTTTTCAGCACTGCAACAGAAATATCACAATTGTAATCATGCTAATATCTGTCATAAGAACAAAGAAAATTAATATTAGTTTATGGTGTTCCAAGCACAGGTCTTCACTGTGACCATAGGAAGTCAGTGCTCTCTGCCCATTTTACTCATAAGAAAACTGAGCCTCCACAGTAATTAAGAATGTGCGTTTGTTACACAAAGTAAGAGGTACGGGTTTAGTGGGACTCCAGAGCCTTTCTTTTCGCATGACCAGGATGCCTCTCATGAGGAAATACAGTTGGTTACCTTTAGGTTTATCTCATTTGTATCATGTAAATCAGTTTTGTAACAAAATATTTGTTTTCTTTGGCAGAAATTATTTTCCTGTTAGTCATCTGTTCAGACCATTTTATGTCAAGTCATTTCTGATTATCTCCTAGAGTAATTACAAAGCCTATATTCATGGAGAAAAGAGCTGCATTCCTTTGAAAGCATTTTGTGTGTGTGTGAATTCCCTTTATTGAGCTGAAATAAAATACACTCTTACCAGAATGATCCTCTGACATCTGTGGAAGTCTGATGACATGACTTTGCAGGAGTGACTTTTGTGAGATTTATGGAGATGCATTTGTCCTGCCGCAGTAGCTGCTGTTAAAGCAGCAGTACTGTTCCAGTGTTGGTCTATATAATGAAATTATTTCTAAGACCGTTTTTATCCTCCAAGTTCAGATGTCATCTTTGAACACAAATTTCTTTTTTATGGTTTGTTCTGCATTTTACAGAGGTTCTTCCAAAACCCTAATTTGGTTTACCTTGGTGATCATTCTTACCAGACTATCTCTCATTTTGAAGTTCAGCAATCATATTCTGTGCTCTGTGTATGAGGTTGTTAGTGCTCTAATTGTAGTTCCATGAGCGTTGTCATAATAAACTTCCTTTTTAATAGTTAGTGAATGTTGTCACTACATTTTGGTTCAGTTTCCCTTCCCTATCGTCTGTTACTTTTACTCTAGTTGGATTCATCTATTCTTTTTTTATTTTTGGGGGGGGTGGTGGGGGAAAGGGCAAAGGCAGAGGGAGAGCTAATCTTAAGCAGGCTCTGTACCCAGCCCGGAGCCCAACATGGGGCTCAGTCTCACGACCCTGCTGTAATGACCTGAGCCAAAATCAAGAGTCAGACGCTTAACCGACTAACCCACCCAGGCGCCCCTGAACGCATCTATTCTAATGGTTCGGCTTGATTTCCTTTCCTCAGGTTTCCGAGTCCCCTTAAGTAAAATATAATTTTTCTTTCCCCTACTTGTAGGTGTGGGTTCCCCGCAACCTATAATGTCAGACCATTGGTATCTCTAGGTCAGTGGCTAACCAGCTGGCAGGATGAGGCACAATAGTTCATTTTTGGGAAGTGGGCTCTTTCCTCTTGAGCCTTTGCTTTTGTAGGCAACAGCTATCTCCCAGATGCTAGATCCACAAGCCTTCTCTGACCTATTAGGACCAGCATAAGTGGCAGCCCTTTCCTATGAAAGACCAGCATGTTCTTGCCAAGTGGACCTACAGCAGTATAGCTCCATGCCGTCAACTGTCTTCCCTGGAGATTCGGGAGAGGGAGTAACCCCAGGTGTAACTTCCAAGCTCAGGCACCATATTCTGTGGTTATTTTATTCCAGGGGAGTTAAGGAAAAGAGTCTATGGCACAAGCTCAGGCCACTGTCTGCCGAAGTCCCAGAAGGGCTGAATTTGTCATTTATTTTATCAACAAAAGAATTTAGGAAGAATTCTGGTATTTCGTAATGTTTTAATATGAGCTTTGGGATGTAACTGTCTTTCCTACAAAAATTATTCAAAGCACCATAAGTATCCTCTAACATTCATAAAATTCATGAGTTCATGATCATACTTTAAAAAAGAAAGCAAAAACAAATGAAAACTCTTTGATAATCATTACGCCCAACTCTCATCTCTGAATTTAAGGGAAAATATTAAGTATTTATTCTGCCTCTTCTATCAAACTATATTTCAGGATAATCAAAATAGCTCTAGTTGATAAAATTACTCTCTACAGAAGAATTCCAGCCCATTTTTAATTCCTAATAAAATAATTCATCAGTGGGTGAAGCCATTACTCAAAAGATTGGTTGGGGTGCCTGGGTTGCAGAGTCGGTTAAGCATCCAACTCTTGGTTTTTGCTCAGGTTGTGATCTCAGGGTCATAAGATCCAGCCCTGCATTGTGCTCAGCTGGAGTCTGCCTGATATTCTCTCTCCCTCTCCCTCTGCCCCTCCCCCCCACTCACATGCACCTACTCTTTCTCACTTACTCTCTCAAATAAATAAATCTTAAAAAAAGATTATTTTTAGGGGGGTAGTGCCTGAGTGGCTTAATCCATTGGATGTCTGACTCTTAATTCTGGCTCAGGTCATGATCTCCGGGTTGTGGGATCAAGCCCCACATCAGGCTCTGTGCTGGGCATGGAGCCTGCTTAGGATTCTTTCTCTCCCCCACCCCTTAACAGCTCCCCCACCCCGGCCAAGGGCACTCTCCCTCTCTTAAAAAAAAAAATTTTTTTTTTTTTAAAGTTTGATGGGGAACTTTACAATGGTGGGACCAAGTTGTCACCACTTAAATCCAGTGGTCATTATTAATATCACTAAAAATGGAGTACCCAAACATTGTGAGCCTCCTGGCACGACACCATAGAAATGCATACTGATGTATGTAAGGATTAAATGATCTATTTGCCATTTACTAGAAATATTTCAGGAAAAAAAGTGGGGAGGGACGAAGATGAAGTAAGAATGGTAAAATCTTGATAATTCTTAAATCTGGGTGAGGGCATATAGGGGTCCATTATATTTTTTCCTTATGTGAATTTTCATTATAAAAAGTTTTAAACTAGAATTGGTGTTTTCAAGATGACAAACTGGAAAAGAAAATTAGTCATTTTTTTTCTTAAAACTAACATTGTCTGTTTCGTAACATTATAAAGTTGTCATCCCCATACTTAGCTGACCTATAAAGTTACAGAATTAACATTATGTCCTCTTGCCAGATCTTTCCCTAGACCACTCTGACCTGGTCGCAGAGCTATTGAAGGAGCTGTCTAACCATAATGAACGTGTAGAAGAAAGAAAAATCGCCCTCTATGAACTCATGAAACTGACACAGGAAGAATCTTTCAGTGTTTGGGATGAACACTTCAAAACAATATTACTTCTATTGCTTGAAACCCTTGGGGATAAAGAGGTAAATGGCAGGATATATAAATAATAGCCTGTTTTTCCTGTCTTGGATTGCCTGTCCTTGCCTGTTAATCAAGAGCTACACAGATTTAGAAATTGGGAAAATCAGTCTCTTTTACTGCTTCTTCCTGTGTGAAATTTTCATTTTGAGTACTTTTTCTTCTAAACCAATAGGCTCAATGATTTTGAACAGTTGACAATGGGAAAAATGAAAGGTTGCTGGTAGTATTTTTATAGGAAAGTACAAGTTACTTGTTTTGCATATTTAAACTAGTTGTTCAGAAGTGTAATTTCTTTTCTCATAGGATATTGTTGGTTCTTGATCTCCTACAAGTATAAAAAGTGTGATTCAAGTTTTCAACTAGAGATGTGAAAACTTAATTATGTAATATACCATATACTTTGTACAGTTGTCCAGGACTTATCCCTGCCCCAATGTTAAGACCCTTAAGTTACAGAAATGGAAAATGTAGAAGATTGTCTATAACCCAAAATATTAAAAACATTAAAATATTTCTTCTTAGCCTACAATCAGGGCTTTGGCATTAAAGGTTTTAAGAGAAATCCTAAGGCATCAACCAGCCAGATTTAAAAACTATGCAGAACTGACTGTCATGAAAACATTGGAAGCACATAAAGATCCTCATAAGGAGGTAAGTTACCAGACCATTAAATTATTATTTTACTCTCAGTACTTCTAATATTATTGCATGAAACATATAAACATTGCTTAAAGAATACCCTTCAAGAGTATCGATCATTCAGTCAAATGAACACTTAACTTTGATGTTCCAGGTAATATATCTAATGAAGATGCAATCATATTTTTTTATTAAATGAATTATGGTGATATCATGGTCTTTCACCTAAAATAAGCCAGCTCTAGGACATAATCTTGATTTCGTTTTTTCCTTCTTAATTTGACTTGTAGTTTTCTAATTTAGAATTCACCAACTGTCACTGTCCACTTACCAATAAGAATTTTTGAAATAAGTAATGAAGACAAGAATCATTATTATTTTAAAGTGGTAAAGTGCCTATAGGAACTAGATGTCTGTTCAGAGTTTATTCAATAAAATAATGAGGACAGCTTTCCTGAAGGGAGTCCTGTAAATCTGTCTCATCTATCTGTCTTTTTATTTATAGTTGTGTAAAAAAAAATTAGACTTTTTAAGCTTTTATTTAAATTCCAGTTAGTTAACATACAATATTATATTAGGTTCAGGTGTACAATATAGTGATTCAACACCCAGTGCTCATCACAGCAAATGTACTCCTTCGTCCCATCACCTTTGTCACCCTTCCCCTCCCCCACCTCCCCTCTGGTGACCAGTTCTCTATACTTGAGGATCTGGTTCTTGGTTTGTCTCTCTCTCCTGTCTCACCTCTTTATAGTTGTAATATACCCATCACCATCAATTATGTTGATGCTATAACCCTGAGGATTTTTATTAAGTTTCAGAAATAATTAGAAAAGGAAATTTCAAATAGAGACTGCAGTTCTAAGAGAAAGCACCAGAGCAGTAGCATTAGGTGCCTCTGGTAGAACCAAGACATAAGCGAAAGAGGTCAAAAAAAGGAAAGTTAAAAAATAGCAGTGAGAGGGGCGCCTGGGTGGCTCAGTTGGTTAAGCGACTGCCTTCGGCTCGGGTCATGATCCTGGAGTCCCGGGATCGAGTCCCGCATCGGGCTCCCTGCTCGGCGGGGAGTCTGCTTCTCCCTCTGGACTTCCTCCCTCTCATGCTCTCTGTCTCTCATTCTCTCTCAAATAAATAAATAAAATCTTTAAAAAAAAAAAAAAATAGCAGTGAGACAAAATAGATCAAAACTAAATGTAAGAGCTGAAACTATAACTTTCAGGAGAAATAGGTGTAAATCTTTGTCATCTTGGATTAAGCAGTAGTTTCTTAGACATAACACCAAAAGCACAAGTAGCCAACAACAACAACAAAAACATAAATTGGACTTTATCAAAATTTAAAACTTTTGTGCTTCAGGATGCCCAGGTGGCTCAGTTGGTGGAGCATACGACTCTTGATCTCAAGGTTGTAAATTCAAGCCCCACATTGGGTGTAGAGATTACTTAAAAATAAAATCTTTTGAGGGCACCTGGGTGGCTCATTTGGTTAAGCATCCCACTCTTGGTTTCGGCTCAGGTCATGATCTCAGAGTCCTGAGACCATGCCCCGTGTTGGGCTCTGCACTCAGCTGGGAGTCAGTTTGAGATTCTGTCTCCCTCTTCCTCTGCTCCTCATGCTCGCTCTCTCGCTCTCTCAAATAAATAAATCTTTAAAAATATATATATAATAAAGGGGCACCTGGGTGGCTCAGTCATTAAGCGTCTGCCTTCGGCTTAGGGTCCTGAGATCGAGCCCCACATTGGGCTCTCTGCTCAGCGGGAAGCCTGCTTCTCCCTCTCATACTCCCCCTGTTTGTGTTCCCTCTCTTGCTGTCTCTCTCTCTGTGTCAAACAAATAAATCAAATCTTCAAAAATAAATATATATAATAAAATATTTTTTAAATAATAAAATAAATAAAAACTTTTATGCTTCAATGGCACCTGGCTGGGTCAGTCAGTAGATCATGAGACTCTTGATCTTGGGGTTATGAGTTCAAGCCCCACATTGGGCATAGAGTTTACTCAAAAAAAATAAAATAAAAATCAGTGTCACAAAGAATAATGTTTAAAAAAAGAAAACTTTGGTGCTTCAAGGGGCACTCTAAAGAAAGTGGAAAGAGAACCCACAGAATAGGAGAAAATTTTTGCAAATCATATGTCTGATAAGGTAATATACAAAGAACTCTTACAAGTCAACAACAAAAAGAGAAATAACCCAATTTAAAAATGGACAAAGGGTGGGGCGCCTGGGTGGTTCAGTCGGTTAAGCATCCAACTCTTGACTTAGCCTCAGGTCGTGATCTCAGGGTCATGAGATCTAGCCCCATGTTGGGCTCCATACTGAGTATAGAACCTCCTTAGGATTCTCTCTGCCCTTCTCTCCCAACCCCTCTCTCTCTGTCAAAAACAAACAAAAAAATAAAATAAAATAAAACCTGCATTAGCCAACATTAAGAGAACACAAAAGAAGGAATACTATCTGGAAGAAATATTTCTCCCTATATATCCATTCTGGCTTCAAAAGTTACTGACATTTTGCCAATGCTGTTTTATCTGTACCCTCACTTTTTGTGTGTGTGTGTTTACTGTAGTTTCAAAGCAAATTATAGATAACATGTTGTATTGCATATTTCATGAAGTTTGTACTTCTGGGACATATAACGTTTTAAAAATTTACTCCAGTTTAAACATTTCCTCTTTGTTTTAGGTGGTAAGATCTGCTGAGGAAGCTGCGTCAGTGCTAGCCACTTCAATCAGTCCAGAGCAGTGCATCAAAGTGCTTTGTCCTATCATCCAAACTGCAGATTACCCAATTAATCTGGCTGCAATCAAAATGCAAACAAAAGTGATAGAGAGAGTATCCAAGGAAACCCTTAACTTGCTTTTGCCGGAGATTATGCCAGGCCTAATACAGGTGAGAAACAAAACTCAGAGGAATAAATTATGATACATTTGGGATTCGGTTATTTTAGGCACTTTCTAGGCAACAGTAGTGGCATAACCAAGCCTTCCTGCTGTCTTGGATATTCAGAGCAAAGAAAGACTTTCCATAACTAGCTCTGTGTGTGTGTGTGTGTGTGTGTGTGTGTGTTAAATATATACATAACGTAAAACTTAACCATTTAGTCATTTTTAAGTATGCAGTTCAGTTGCATTAAAATACATTTATGATGTACAACCATTACAACTATCCAGCTCCAGAACATATTTCATCATCCCAAACAGAAACTCTGTACCCATTAATAATCCCCTATTCCCTCTTCCCGTAGCCCCTGGTAACTTCTATTCTACTTTTTCTCTTCTGCTTTATAGGTTCCTCATGTAAAAGGAATCACACAGTATTTGTTCTGTTTTGGCTGGCTTATTTAGCATAATGTTTTTAGGGTTCATCCATGTTATAGCATGTACTAGAATTTAATTCATTTTTTTATGGCTGAGTAATTTCCATTACTATGACTACCATAATTTGTTTATCCATTCATCTTTTGATGAATATCTGGGTTGTTACCCTTTTTTTAATAACATAAATACTGCATTGAACTTCCTTATATTTCCTTATATGTATATATCTAGAAGTAGAATTCCTAGGTACTGCCAGATTTCTCTCCAAAATGGTTATGCTAATTTACAGTCACAGATGTAATGTGGTTTTTTTCTATGCACACAAACCTTTCATCCACATAAACATTTAATGAGGTCATATTTTATAACATGCTTTGCTTAATCATAAATTGTTAACTTTTTCCATTCAATAAATTATATTCTATAATTAACATAATGACTGACTAATATTATGTAGTATGTATAATAAAACCCCTTCTGAAGAGAATTAATCATTAATTTCTTTGTGCATCTTTAGTATTATTTTTGACTCTGTTGTAAGCCTAATAGTGCTCACTAAATTGTGGGGTCCTTGAAGATAAGATCCAAATCTCTTCTTTGTACTTTGGTACAAAGAACAGAACATACGTAGTATGTGTATATCATACATATAGTGGGTACTGAATAAATTTTTGCCAGTTGAATAACTTAGAGTAATGGTAGGGATAGGACAGATGTTGAGCTTAATTCAGCCTGAATTATAGGAGTACCTTGACTGCCAGGCCCAGTTTTACTCTTTAGATTTTATTCAATAGTGAAGCGCTCTTGGGCTTCCTACAGCTGAATGCTTTAGCAGGGCTCATCTGCAGACTTTACAGAGCAGGTTGGCAAAGGGGCAGCTTTCCAGGCTAAATAAGGTAGAACCTGATAAGGAAAGCTAATAGTGGAGTGGAGGTGTGAAGGGGAAGTGGAGGGAGAGAAGGGCACGTTTCTGCCGGGAAAGGTAGGGAGGTTAACTTCAGTCAACAAAGCTTCCTCTCCCTGCTACGCCTACAAGCTCATCTCTGAGCCACATCTTCTGTCCATTTTGGAATGGTACTTTTTCAGATCCCGCAGGAGTGCTAACAAGGACTTTTCTCCCTAGGGTTATGATAATTCAGAGAGCAGTGTTCGGAAAGCTTGTGTCTTCTGCCTGGTGGCTGTTCATGCAGTAATTGGTGATGAACTAAAACCACATCTCAGTCAGCTCACTGGCAGTAAAGTAAGTAGTGATGCTTTGTTCTAAAGGTGGTGACTTTGGTACATTTTTCAGATTTAGTTCTTTGTTGTGTTAAAGGGTAAATTTGTTACTCAGCTTTGAACAAGTCAGGCCTTGAGCATCCAACTCATTTCTCCCACCTTTTGAATTTTAACTGTTTCTACTTTCACATTGTTCACTCAGGTGAGGTCAAGTAGGGTAGGCTGCTCTGAAAGAAATGCCTACAGCCAGTGGATTCCTTTCCCACCACCACACCCAAATCCTCACCCCCAAGGACTGTTTAAGAATAAATAGTGGCTGGGGCGCCTGGCTGGCTCAGTTGGTGGAGTGTGTGACATGTGTGACACTTGATCTCGGTTGTTGTGAGTTTGAGCTCCACAGTGGGTATAGAGATTACTTAAATACATAAGTACATAAATGAATATCCTTTTTTATTTTTTAAAGATTTTATTTATTTATTTGACGGAGAGAGACACAGCGAGAGAGGGAACACAAGCAGGGGGAATGGGAGAGGGAGAAGCAGGCTTCCCGCTGAGCAGGGAGCCCGACTCGGGGCTCGATCCCAAGACCCTGGGATCATGACCTGAGCCGAAGGCAGACACTTAACGACTGAGCCACCCAGGCGCCCCATGAATATACTTTTTTCAAAAAGAATAGTGGCTTTATATATTCATGGATTACTTTATATCTCCCAAAATGTGGAACACTTGAACATTTCTTTAATTTTCCCCTGTGAACTATGATAATCAAATATTTGCTGTCCTTAAGACTTAAAAAAAAAACAACCTCATTGGGTGGCCATAGTCATCCAATGAGATCCCATCCGTGAGAAGTTGATCATGTATTATTGTACTCTATGGAAATGTTCCCTCAGAATTCTTATGTTGAAATCCAATCCCAAATGTGATGGTATTAGGAGGTGGGCCTTTGGAAGGTTCTGCCTTCATGAATGGGATTAGCATCCTTATAAAAGAGACCCCTGAGATCCCTTGCCCTGTCTGCTATGTAAAGTTACGGCAATAAGACGGCTATCTGTGAACCAGAAAGCGGGATATCACCTGGATCTTGCACTATCCAGTCTCCAGAGCTGTGAAAAATAAATTTCTATTGTTTATGAGCCACTTAGTCCATGGTATTTTGTTACAGCGGCCTTGATGGAATAAGATGAAATGTTGATACTAATAATAAATGTAAATCTATTTACCCAAGAAACATTGGTCAAGCACTGTCTGTACATCAGACATTGTGCTCAACATTAAGACACTGATCCTGTTTTCCCAGGACTCACAGGAAGCCAAGAGCCCAGTAAAATGATGACAATCTTTATCCTTACAATTGTTTTCTACCTTTATGAAACGTTTGAGACAGAATAAAGGAACAAATGGCCAAACCTTAAAAAAAAAGACTTAAAAAAAAAATAGGGGTGCCTGGCTGGCTCAGTCAGAAGAGCATGAAACTCTTGATTTCGGGGTCGTGAGTTCGAGCCTCACATTGGGTGTAGAGATTACTTAAATATTAAATAAGCTTAAAAAAATGTTTTAAAGACATGGGGCGCCTGGGTGTCTCAGTTGGTTAAGCGACTGCCTTCAGCTCAGGTCATGATCCTGGAGTCCCAGGATCGAATCTTGCATTGGGCTCCCTGCTCAGCAGGGAGTCTGCTTCTCCCTCTAATCCTCCCCCCTCTCATGCATGCTCTCTCTCTCTCTCTCTCTCAAATAAATAAAATCTTTTAAAAAATAAAAATAAAGACTTAAAAAAGAGTCTTGCTTTCCTCATTTCTTTGATACTATCAAACATTGAAATTTATTCTACAAACTGAGGATAAACTATGATTGTTGAATTGTTGCTTATGAACCAGTTTGTGGGAAACACTCATCCTCATCTAAACAGTTTCCCAAACCCTTGCTGTTGTCATTACTATGATCAAATTTATTTTTAAAATAGCAAAAAGGTGGAGAAAATACCTATAAAGCTCAGGTATACACCTTACATTAAATACTTACGTGAGTTATAGATAGAGCAGTGGTTCTTAACCCTTTCTGAGTTACAAACCACTTTGAGATATGGGTAGTATCTCATCCCAAGAAAAATAAATAAATACAGAAAATTTTACACATAGTTTCAGATGATTCATTGAGTCCCTGAATCCCATGGACACCAGGTTAAAAACCCTTGAATCAATGAGTTAATGTTAAAAAAGCAAACTTTCAACAGCACAGTTCTCTTTTTCCTTTTTTTTTTTAAGATTTTATATAATTATTTGACAGTGAGCGAGCACAAGCAGGGGGAGTGGCAGACAGAGGGAGAAGCAGGCTCCCCGCTAAGCAGGGAGCCTGCCGTGGGGCTCAGTTCCACGACCCTGAGATCATGACCGGAGCCAAAGGTGCCAGACAGGCACCCCTCTTTTTTTTTTTAAGTAAACTCTACACCCAGCTTGAACTCAAGAGCCCCACATGCTCTACCAACTGAGCCAGCAAGGCGCCCCAACACAGTGGTTTTCAAAGAAAAAAATCTCAACTTTTATGATAAGCTCAGATTGTGTCCTGATAATCCAGAGATGTCTGTAGAAGAATTAAAATTAAGTACTTTGTCAAGACTCTTTTAACTCTAGGAAACTGAGGGCTGCTGGAGCTGAGGTTGGTGGGGGGATGGGGTTACTGGGTGATGGGCATTAAGGAGGGCACTTGAAGTAATGAGCACTGGGAGATGTATGCAACTGATGAATCACTAAATTCTACCCCTGAAACTAATAATACACTAGATGTTAATTAAATTGAATTTAAATAAAAATTTTTTTAAAAATTAAGTACTTTGTCAGAGTACTAGGCATATGAAGACCATAGGTAGGTTAAAAAATATTTGGAAATGACATTAGATGAAAAAAAGTAAAGCACAGAATTGTATATGCATTGATTAAAACTTTATAAAAGTATGATATCATCTAGCAAAGACTACAAATTGACACAGAGAAATCAAGAACATTCTTGGAGGGCAGTGTTATAATTGTTTAAGATCTTGGATCCTGGAACCCAAGTGCCTAATTTCCTATCCTGGCCCACTTCTTACCTACCCCTGTGACTTTAGGCAATGACTTGCATGTCCTTATATCTTGATTTCCTCATCTATAAAGTATTGTTGAGATAAAAAGAGATAGTGTAAGGTAGTTAGCTTATTATGTAGCACATGGTGCTCAAATGTTTATCCTTATTGTCTTAATGATGACTTCTTTTTTCTAAGTTTAAGTTTTACATGCTATCACTACAATATTTTTTGAAAAGGCATATTAGAATACTCAGTCATCAGGGGTACCTGGCTGGCTTAGCCTGGTAGAGCATGCAACTCTTGATCTCAGGGTCGTGAGTTCAAACCCCATGTTGGGTGTAGAGATTACTTAAATAAATGAATAAATAGAATACTCAGTTGTGAACAGACTTGAGACTTGAATTTTTTTTTTTTGGGGTAATTCTTAATTATCAACAATAACTTGGGTGTAACTTAGTCTAAAATCTCTCTTTTTAAATTCATACATGTATATAATTTTTTTAATGAGGATCTTACTATAATTTATAATTGGCTCAGTGACATACGTTTGGCTTGAATCTGCAGATGAAGCTACTGAATCTTTACATCAAACGTGCACAAACAGGTTCTGGAGGAGCTGATCCCACTACTGATGTTGCTGGACAAAGTTAGTGAAGCTGATTAAAGTGAACCATGGCCTCTCAAAGAAAGGACAGACAGACCACACCTCATCAATGAAAGGAAATTTTCAAACACATCTTTTGGAACTTACCATCTTTCCCAGTTTTAGTTTTTTGTTTTGTTTTGTATTTTCTGTAACAGAGGGCTATCCTCAGTCTGCATGTAACTTTTATGATAGTTATTCCAAATTCAAGAAGAAGCAGTATTAACATCAGTTGATCAGTACAAAGTAATTTTTAATCGAATTCATTTCACATGTTTGTACTTCTTTGTCTTCCCATTAACCTTTGCCAGTGTTATGATTGTATAAATTTTTTTAAATGCTGGTTAAAGAGGAATGCTTAAAGCTTTAAAAGTTTAACAGTCTAAAACATTTTTTTTTGCCTCTATTCAAATGCAGAATAATATTTTTATTGCTACTTGGAGTTTTGTTCCGTATCATGTCCTATGCTAGAAATACTGAAATGATGTGAAACAAAGCAGGACTAATTTGAACTACAGCTGGACTCTGTTGGTGTGATGGTGATACATGTCATTAGTTGCAATTTCTTTGGGGTGATCTGTAGTTTAAAACCAAGACCTCAGAGAAAGTGCTACAGAATCAGCCAGTTCTGTAACACTGATACTGCTTATTGGTTGTTGATCTTGCCATCTTTATTTAAAACCATGTCCCCTCTAAGATCCCTTAAGACAGCTGCACCAAATCATCTGCCTGTTGTTTTCTTGATACTTATTAAAATAGAAGGTTTTATTGCAGGGTTTTTGGTTTGTTTATCTTTGTTGTGAATGATGCTTATTTCGTATTTATTAATCTCAAATTCACTTATGAATAAACTTGGTAATGGAAAGAGACAAAAAAAAAAAATTAAGTGCATGTGTGTCCTTGACCGTCTTCTGTTTCTCATTTAATAAACAAACTTATTATTGAGACGTGGGAGTCAACCAGCACCTTTTCTTTAAATGGTGGGACCTGGTTTCCTTTTACCATGAAATTGTCTTACTTGAAAACATTGATCCTGATGAGAGAGAAGATGGTACAAGGCTATTATCTTTGTGTAATGGACTTAAATTCTCTACCTCTTCAGGGCTAATCCTTATAACTGAGCTGCTGCCTGTAGTATCTTTTGGGAAACTACTTCAAGGGTGATTTTCTGTTACATTTTAACAAATTTTTTTAATCACCTTTTGCTACACCTATTCTTTTCATGTGCAGCCAACTTTCAAAAATTACCAGTTTGGTGAAAGGCAAATTAGATCATTCGGAACCAGGATGCTAATGATTTCTCATCTTGACTTTTTTTAAAATCCTAACATGAAGTGAATTTGACTGGAAAGGCAAATAGCTATTAGGGAAGCAATTTGCTATTGTTACAGAGTTATCTGTACTTTCTTTGTTTAATTGAAAAAAATGTAGAAATGTATGTAAAGAATTTAAGACAAGAGTACTGGATGGATGATTTGTCATAGGCTTTTCCCTTCGTTTCTGTTCTAGCAGCAGGAAAATAGTTTCTCTATATCCCCTCCCCTTTACCTGTAACAATTTTGTTTTCTACTGTTAATTACATTGTGTATTTATAGTTCTATGCTTCCTGTTGTGCATATACTGGCAATAAAACTGTACATAACATTACTTGAAAAAATTAACAGTGTTTATCAGTTGTTTTTCTGTCTCACTCTGTGAAAAGTCACTTAGCTCCTAACTAGGTTTTTAAAAATATTTCAGAGGTCCTATATTAGTGCTATTCTCATGAATTTTATAAGTGCGTCTGAGGAAAACATTTATCAGGATTAGCCTCCACAGTCAGATGGCTGTATATGCATGTGTATGACAGCTTATCTTTTTTTTTTCCTAAGATTTTTATTTATTTGTTTGATAGAGCACAAGTAGGCAGAGAGGCAGGCAGAGGGAGAGGGAGAAGCAGACTCCCCGCTGAGCAGGGAGCCCGATGTGGGGCTCGATCCCAGACCCTGGGATCATGACCTGAGCCGAAGGCAAACGCCCAACCAACTGAACCACCCAGGAGCCCCGGACAGCTTATCTTTAAGAAGAAAAGGCATTTTATTTATTTATTTTTTAAAGATTTTATTTATTTATTTGACAGAGACAGTGAGAGAGAAAACACAAGCAGGGGGAGTGGGAGAGGGAGAAGCAGGCTTCCTGCCGAGCAGGGAGCCCGATGTGGGGCTTGATCCCAGGACCCTGGGATCATGACCTGAGCCAAAGGCAGCTGCTTAACCAACTGAGCCACCCAGGCACCCCGAGAAAAGACATTTTAAACATTGAATTCTTCTCAGTTTCTCAGTTATGTTTTATGTTCCATGACCTTTTGTGTGTTTTATAATCATTTTTAATCTAAATATTGATTTAATTTTGATCTCTGCTTTAAGATCCTTCTTTAATTACTGTTGACAACTAAGTACTTTGATGTAAGCTGAATAATAACTCTACTTGAAAACTTAGATCAAGCACCTGGCATCTAAAGACAGGCACTCAAATGAACTGAGTAGTGAAAGAGTATGGTTTAATGTGACTAAGTGAAAGCTAATATATAAAAACATGAAAAAAGATTTAAAATTCTGTAATTTTAGGGGCGCCTGGCTGGCTCAGTTGGTAGAACATGCGACTCTTGATCTCAGGGTCATGAGTTTGAGCCCCATGTTGGGCATAGAGATTACTTTAAAAAAATAAATAACAAAAGTAAAAATATATATACATATAAAAAAATAAAAATTAAAATCTATAATTTCAGTTAATGAGGCTTTAAGAAAGTTATTACTGACTATTCAAATTTGTTCGTTCCAGAAATATATTTAGGTGTCAGCCATTAAAAACTGGTGGTAAGTTCCTGGTTAAATTTTTTCTTTCCGCCTTTCATTATCAGTATCATTCATTTACTGCACTGCTCAGAACTAATTAAAATCACATAATTCCTGATTATAAACCATATTTGTTTCTTGGAGGTTTTCAAAATCTATAATAGCCTTCTGCCATTTTCAAATAGGATGTGGTTTGAACCTGAGGTTTCAAATTTGGAGTATATTTACTGTATTCCTTCATATTCTATCTTGTAAACTTTGAGTCAAATGACTTTTCACCAAATATGTCTCCAATAAAAGACTGGAATCTTATCAAGCCAGAACTGTTTATAAATTCAAGTGTATCTTAAAATTATTAATTTAGAATAGCATTTACAGGAAATAGAAATGAGGATTGATACATTACTCCATAATACATGAGGGCTTTTTTTTAAGCTTAACCTTTGACATCTTTGCTTCCTGTGTTGTTTAGGTTTGTCTCATTGCAATTAATCACGTACAGTTTTACAGCTATGCAAAAGAGAGAATTAAGCTTAAAAATGCTATCAGTGGGACACCTGGGTGGCTCAGTCGTTAAGTGTCTGCCTTTGGGTCAGGTCATGGGATCGAGCCCTACATCGGGCTCCCCGCTCAGCAAGAAGCCTGCTTCTCCCTCTCCCACTCCCCCTGCTTGTGTTCCCTCTCTCACTGTCTCTCTCTCTCTGTCAAATAAATAAATAAAATCTTTTTAAAAAAATAAATCTTATCAGTTAAAAAGTTATTCACCTCCCTTTTTTTTTTTAAATTTTAAGTGATCTCTACACCCACCGTGGGGCTCAAACTCACAACCCCAAGATCAAGAGTTGCATGTTCCACTGACTGAGCCAGCCAGGCACCCCAAAAGTTATCTATCTCTATAGAGCAGAAATAAATTACATAGAAACTAGAAAAACAGTAGAACAGATCAATGAAACCAGGAGCTGGTTCTTTGAAGAAATCAATAAAATTGATAAACCTCTAGTCAGACTAATCAAGAACAATACTCAGTAAGATCACAAATGAGAGAAGAGAAATAACCAACACCACAGAAATACAATCATAAGAGAACATTGTGAAAAACTATACCAACAAATTGAACAGCCTACAAGAATTGGATAAATTCCTAGAAACATAACCTGCCAAAACTGAAGCAAAAAGAAAAAGAAAACTTGAACAGACCGATAACCAGCAAAGAAACTGAATAAAAATCTCCCCAAAAACAAAAGACTAGGACTAGATGACTTCACAGGCGAATTCTACCAAACATTTAAAGAAGAGTTAATATCTATTCTCAAAAATTCCATAAAACGAGGGCACCTGGGTGGCTCAGTCGTTAAGCGTCTGCCTTTGGCTCCAGTCATGATCCCAGGGTCCTGGGATCGAGGCCCACATCGGGCCCCCTGCTCCGCGGGAAGCCTGCTTCTCCCTCTCCTACTCCCCCTGCTTATGTTCCTGCTCTCACTATCTCTCTCTGTCAAATAAATAAATAAAACCTTAAAAAAAAAAAATCCACAAAACAGAAAAGGAAGGAAAACTTACAAATTTATTCGATGGGACCAGCATTACCCTAATACCAAAACCAGATAAAGACATCATGAAAAAAGAACTACGGGCCAATATGAACATAGATGCAAAAATTCTCAACAAAATGCCAGCAAACTGAATTCAACAATACATAAAATCCTTTACCACCTGGGGTGCCTGGCTGGCTCAGCAGAGCATGCAACTCTTGATCTCAGGGCTGTGAGTTCAAGCCCCATGTTGGGCATGGAGCCTACTTTATTTTTTTTTTTTTTAAGATTTTATTTATTTATTTGACAGAGAGAGACACAGCGAGAGAGGGGACACAAGCAGGGGGAGTGGGAGAGGGAGAAGCAGACTCCCTGTGGAGCAGGGAGCCCAATGTGGGGCTCGATCCCAGGACCCTGGGATCATGACCTGAGTTGAAGGTAGACGCTTAACGACTAAGCCACCCAGGTGCCCTGGAGCCTACTTAAAAATAAGAATCATTCACCATGATCAAGTGGGTTGCAAGCATGGTCCAATATTCACAAGTCAACATGATACATCAGAGAAAGGATAAGAACCATAGATCATTTCAATAGATGCAGAAAAAGCATTTAACAAAGTACAACATTCGTTTGTAAAAAAAACTCTCAACAAAGTGGGTTTAGGGGGGACATACCTCGACATAATAAAAGCCATCTATGAAAAACCCACAGCTAACATCATCCTCTGGGGAAAAACTCTTTTCCCCCAAAGGTCAGGAACAAAACAAGGATGTCTACTCTCACCATTTTTATTCAACATAGTACTGGAAGTCCTAGCCACAGCGCTCAGACAAGAAATAAAAAGAATACAAATCAGTAAGGAAGAAATAAAACTTGCACTATTTGCAGATGACATGATACTACATATAGAGAACCCAAAAGACTCCACCCCAAAACTGCTAGAACTGATAAACGAATTCAGTAATGTCTCAGGATGCAAAATCAATGTACAGAAATCTGCATGTCTATCCACCAATAATGAAGCAGCAGAAAAGGAAATTAAGAAAACAATCCCATTTACAATTGCACCAAAGAGGTAAACGATCTGTACTCTGAAAACTATACAACACTTATGAAAGAAATTGAAGATGGCACAAAGAAATGGAAAGACATTCCATGCTCATTGATTGGAAGAACATTGTTAAAATGTCTATACTACCCAAAGCAATCTACACAATTAATGCAATCCTTATCAAAATACCAATAGCATTTTTCAGAGCTAGAACAAACAATCCTAAAATGTATATGGAACCTTTACAAAAGCCCCCAAATAGACAAAGCAGTCTTGGAAGAAAAAAAAAAGCAAAGCTGGAGGCATCACTATTCCAGACTTCAAGTAATATTACAAGGCTGTAGTGATCAAAACAGTATGGTACTGGCACAAAGATCAATGGAACAGAATATAAAATCCAGAAATAAACCCACAGTTTTATGGTCAATTAACCTTCGACAAAGCAGGAAAGAATATCCAATAGGAAAAAGTCTCTGCAACAAATGCTGTTGGGAAAACTGGACAGCAACATGCAAAAGAATGAAACTGCAACACTTTCTTATGCCATACACAAAAATAAACTCAAAATGGATTAAAGACCTAAATGTGAGACCCTGAAACCATAAAAATCCTAGAAGAGAACACAGGCAGTAAGTTCTTTGGCATTGGCTGTAGCAACATCTTTTTAGATCTGTCTCCTGAGGCAGTGGAAACAAACACAAAAGGAAACTATTGGGACTACATCAGAATAAAAAGCTTCTGCATAACAAAGGAAACAAAACTGAAAGACAACATACAGAATGGGAGAAGATATTTGCAAATGATATGTCCAGTGAAAGGTTAGTATCCAAAATATATAAAGAACTTATAGAACTCAATACCCAAAAATCAAATAATCCACTTAAAAAATGGACAGAAGACATGAACAGACATTTCTTCAAAAAAGACAGATGGCTGGGTGCCTGGGTGGCTCAGTTGTTAAGCATCTGCCTTCGCTCAGGTCATGATCCCAGGGTCCTGGGATCGAGCCCCACATCGGGCTCCCTGCTCAGTGGGAAGCCTGCTTCTCCCTCTCCCACTCCCCCTGCTTGTGTTCCCTCTCTCGCTGTGTCTCTCTCTGTCTAATAAACAAATAAAATCTTAAAAAAAAAAAAAAGACAGATGGCCAACAGACACATGAGAAGATGCTCATCCTTACTCATCATCAGGGAAATGCAAATCAAAACCACAATGAGATATCCCCTCACACCTCTCAGAAGGGCTAAAATCAACACAAGAAACAACAGGTGTTGGTGAGGATGTGGAGAAAAAGGAACCCTCATGCACTGTTGGCGGGAATGCAAACTGGTGCAGCCACTGTGGAAAACAGTATGGAGGTTCCTCAAAAATGGAACTACTTTATGATCCAGCAATTGCACTACTGGGTATTTACCCAAAGAATACAAGAACACTAATTCAAAGGGATTCATGCACCCCTGTGTTTATAGCAGCATTATTTATAATAGTCAAACTATGGAAGCAGCCCAAGTGTCCATCAATTGATGAATAAAGAAAAGGTGGCATACATATGTAATGGAATATTATTCAGCCACAAAGAAGAATGAAATCTTGCCATTTGCAACCACATGGATGGAACTAGACAGTATAATGCTAAGTAAAATAAGTCAGAGAAAGAAATACCATATGATTTTGCTCATACGTGCAATTTAAGAAACAAACAAGCAAAGGAAAAAAAATAAGAGAGGGAGACAAATTTAACTATAGAGAACAAACTGATGGGGTGCCTGGGTGGCTCAGTTGGTTAAGCGACTGCCTTCGGCTCAGGTCATGATCCTGGAGTCCCAGGATCGAGTCCTGCATCGGGCTCCTTGCTCGGCGGGGAGTCTGCTTCTCCTTCTGACCCTCCCCCCTCTCATGTGCTCTCGCTCTCTCTCTCTCTCTCATTCTCTCTCTTTCAAATAAATAAATAAAATAAAACCTAAAAAAAAAAAAAAGAGAGAACAAACTGATGGTTACCAGAGAGAGGTGCGTGAGGGGATGGGTGAATTAGGTGATGGGGATCAAGGAGGGCACTTGCTGTGAGGAGCACTGGGTGATGTATGGAAGTGTTGAATCATTATATACCTGAAACTAATATAACACTGTATGTTAACTGGAATTTCAATAAAAATAAAAAGTTACCTTTCTTTATTGTAAGCAATAGAGATTGCTTTAAAAAAACTTTAATCTTTTTTTAAAAAAGAGCTTTGTTATTTTTTTTAAGATTTTTTTTAAGTAATCTCCACACCCCACATGGGGCTTGAACTCACAACTGTGAGATTAAGAGTCCCATGCTCTACCGACTGAGCCAGCCAGGTGCCCCAAAAAGAGTGTACTTTAGAAAACTTGGGTATAGCTTTTCTTTCAGCGGTTTTATTTCACGAGTTTTTTCTTTTCTTATAAAGTTCTAATACTGAGTTTGCTCTCCAAACTGAACAAATCACTCATGTCTCCGCAGCTGGCCACCATACACGGCTAAGTTTAATTTAGCTGGACCAACGGGGTACCAGTGGAGGAAGGACCCCAGATGGAGTGTTAGATATCCTTAGATATGTATTCTAAGATAAAATCTAATTGAACTAAAGAGTTCACCCGAGACTTATGCAGAAGAATAATGTGATTAGAATTACCATCACAAACACTGCAATCTTACATACTCTGAAAACTTCAGAAGTGAGGTGTTTTAGGCTACAATTTTTTACAGATTGATCTCTGTGAATCTGGTTCTGATTACCTTTATTTACTGTTAAATATTTTAGCACCTGCTGTGCATCTGAACCCCCTTCAATCTGTCTGCTGTAAATACATAGTTGTAGATCTGATAACGAGAGAAAGGCATTAATGTGCTTTCAGAAGGATTAGTATGGGAGGTGCTGGCCCGTGACTCAATGACTCAGTGTAGAAAAGTGCCCAGTGGTGCTCCGAGCAAACCCGCCATCCTGAAGGGCATGCACTGTGTGCAGCCCTGGTCTCCCAGGGTTCTTCCACTGTTGGTGGTGTCAGACCTCTAAGGCAGTGTTTTTACCCTTAAGAAAGTATAAATCAGTTACTTTGTTGGAAGTGAGTACAAAAAGACTGCTTAATAATCAGTTTGCGGGTTTTATGTCTACAGCCAAATTTATACTAGTTTTTATCAAAGTTTATCAGAGTAGAGACTTAGAGTTAGATCATTTTGACAAAGCAAGAAATGTGCTTTTTCTTCTCCATCCTCATAGAACAGTGGTTCTCAACTTGGTGATTTTGTCCACTGGAGGATATTTGGCAATATCTGGAGACATTTTTGGTTGTCATAACTTGGCAGGGAGGGCCACTGACATGTAGTGGGTAAGGCCAATGATGCTTGCTGCCAAACATCCTATAATACACAGGATTGCCCCCACAACAAACAGGTGTCCAGCCCCAGATGTCAATAATGCCCAAACTGGGAAACCTTGCATTAAAGCAAAGGAGTTGCCATGGGCAGCTGCCCTGGTAATATAGCCCAGTTTAAAAGCATTGAGTCGGAAAAAAAACAAAAAAACCAAAAACCACTGACTCAGGTTTTTTACACAAAGATTGAGTAGAAAGGTAAACAATCCAGAACTCACTTCTAGATGACTAATTTGAAGATGAATTTTCCCATTTTTAATACATATGGGCTCACATGCCAACCATTCAACATAAATCATTGACCCCCAACATAATCCAAACCATCCTGGCTCATTTTCTTCTGCAACTTACTCCATTCTGAACTCTCAGTCTAATGCAAAGTTAGTCCCTCCAATTTTGCTCTCATTAAAGAAACGGTGATTTTTATTTCAAGGAACTGATTATCGAGCTCCTGAGGGCAGAGAATTTCCATACAGTGAGGTTCACTCCAGGCCAGCAGCAGTGCGGTTCACCTAGGAGACCCTCAAGAATGGCCTTGGGGTTGGTTGGCCAGTGTTAAAAACTTGATAGTTATTCAAATATGGCATGATTCCACCTATGAGGTGCCTAGAGTAGTCAAATTCATAGAGACAGAAAATGGCATGGTGGGTGCCAGGGGCTGGAGGAAGGAGGAATAGGGCGTGATTGTTTAGTGGGCACGGTCACTGTCTGGGATGATGAAAAGAGGTAGACGGTGGTGATAAACCTGCCCAGCAGTGTGAATGTACTTAACACCACTGACCTACACATTTTAAAGTGACCAAATGGTAAATATTATGTTGTGTATTTTACCACAATTAGGAATAATAAAAAATAACTTAATGATCATTAAAATGAGGTCACAATATAAAAGTGATTCAAGAACTCTGTTCACCGCCTGATTGCCGAGAATGCCGATACGTAAAGATGATCAGGTAGATAATCTATCGAATGCTATCTATATCCGTATACATACAGCGTATATATAAGAACAGGGCAGGCAAATTGAAGCAACTCTTTAAAAAACAGCTGTGTTGAGATGTGTTGATAGTGCTTACCCACGGAATTGTGAAATTCCGATCTTTGCTTCCTCTCTTGTACACGCTGCTTATTTGTCCATGATGTCAATTTCCCTGATGCTGGCTTTGCCGCTCCTCTCCCTCCATGTTTCTAGATTGAACACACAGAATGAAGCCTCCTTTCAGGTTTATACCGTAGGCAGACCTATCACCCTCTGCCCCTTGTCACCCTTGCCTCTGCTCTTGCACTGCCTACTGGCACCTGGCCCACAGATTTCCTCACCTTCCCAAGAGAGGTATAGCAGCAGACTGGTTAAGAGAAGGCATTACGCCGTGAAATTGATCACGGAAAAATCACTATTTCCACCACCTGAGTGAGTTACTTAAACTCTCAAAGCTTCAATTCCTCATCTTACAGAACAGCGAGAACAACAGCACTTATCACGTGAGATCGTTGTGGGGACTCGATGAAATAATGCCTGTTTATTAGGCATAGCCTGACACTCCGCACGGGATGGCCTTTAGTCTCCGACGGGGACAGTGGTCATCCAGCTGACCCACTGGGATGCTGCCACCCTTCATGCTCAGTCACTCCACCTTCCTTGGACCTGGGCTGCTCCAGCTAAGGATCATAAACCCAGCATTTCACTTGCTAATTGCAAGGGGATTTAACAATTAGTATTATTTTTTTTTATTGTGGTAAAAAGCATACAACATTAAATTTACCATCTGAGCCTCTTTTAAGTGTACTTTCAGTAGCGTTCAGTATATTCACATTGTTGTACGACAGATCTCTAGAATTTTTTCATCTTGCAAAACTGAAATTCTGTACCCATTAAAGACTAATTCCCCTCCCCCAGCCCTTGGCAACCACCTCCCTACTTTCTGTTTCTGTGATTCTGATCAGTTTAGATACTTCATAAGAGTGGAATCATATAGTATTTGTCCTTTTGTGCTGGGCTTTTTCACTTCATATAATGTCCTTCAGGTTCATCTGTTCTGTGGCATGCAACAAGGTTTTCTTTTTGAAGGCTGAATAATATTCTATGTATGAATATACACATTTCATCATCCTTTCATCCGCCAACAGACATTTGGGTTGCTTCCACCTCTTGGCTATGATAATGCAACACAGTCTTTTTTTTTTGTAACCATGTATGTGTTTCTAGCACTGTCCACAATACTTGGAACATAGCAATACTATATATAGCAAGTCTTAATATTTGTTTTATAAATGTATACACGAATGAATTAGTTCAGTGACTCTTTATGCAAATCTCTTAAAAACAATAAATTGTTGTGCACATTTTCACACTTCAGATTTTTACTGGTGTTTTACATTTTAGCTTGAAAGTATGTAATAAACACTGTATACTGATTGTTCTTTCTCATGTGTCAGAATTTGTGCTCAGCACGTTAGATGCATTAAGTCTTCATTCCAATCCCATGAGTCAGGTATTATCATCAACCCCAATTCACAGAAGAGACTGAGACATGGAGAAGTTAATTGATTTGCCCAAGATCTTGTAGCCCATAAGCTTGTAACTAAGCTTTAAAACCAGATTATCTGAGGCCAGAGATAGAAAACTTAATCTCTGTGCTAGAAATGCTCTAGTTATTGTACAGGAACATTTGTAAGGTTCTGCTCCAACTTTGTGAATACTGGCACCCTTTAAGGTCTAAAGGAAAAAAAAAAGCTATGGCATTTAAAAACTGTTCTTTATATATAATTTTGAATAACTGGAGCATAAAAAACACTGAGTTTCTAAAAATACATATATCTAACCTAGGGAAGTAATCAAAATAAGTAAAAATAATAGTCATAGTAGTTAAAGAAAAGGATGCAATTTCCATATCCTCTATCATACTGGAAGCATTTATAAAATGGTAACTCGACCCGAACCACATTTATCTTGGAGATGCAAGGCATGACAGCAGGAGGTCCAGCTCTCCCGACTCACTGACGCTGCGAATACAGCGGATTACATCGCCTTTTCCAGTTGTCCTGCCTCCATTCACTTGCCTGTCTTCAAACCCGGATGGTGAAGAGAAGTGTCATGAGGACACCATTCAACAGCCGTAAGGAGGGTAGCCAGCCCAGACTGAAATGCCGGGAGAGCAGGCTCTGGGAGGAATGTGTCCAAGGAGAGGAGAGAAAGAAAGAGGGGGACAAAAGGAGGGGACTCACCTGATGAGTGCATGTATTGGGGGGATTTTCTCAGATTTGGGGAGGGAATTAATGTGGGTAAATTGACAAGCACATGGAAAGCAAAGTACGTAGCGTAATATACTATATCCTCATCTGTGAATAATATTTAAACATAATAATAATGAAAGCTGACTTAATCAAAGAGCTGTGACAACTTTGATGAGGCAGGAGTATATAGATCATTGAATCCTCACCTGCCATTGTAAAAAAGTAAATAGATAATATCTAGAAACAAGTATGGAAGGAAATTGCTGAAGGTTGAAAGTAGCTGCTTTGGAAAGTAGCAGTCTCCTGAGGAGGGAGACTGGGGCAGGGGTCTGAGCTTTGTTATAAACTCAGCAGCATTTGTGTCTGTTTTCAGCTATGTACTTTTACCACTTTGGTTTTCTTAAAAAAAAAAACAAAAACAAATAAATTACACCAGCACTTCCAGATGTGTACTGTTCATGGTGGCAAAAACAATAACAAAGAAGAAGAGGAAGAAGGAGGAGGAGAAGGAGGAGGAGAAGAGGAAGAAGAGGGAGAAGAAGGAGAAGGAGAAAAGGGAGGGAGGGAGGGAAGGAGGAAGGGAGGAAGGAAGGAAGGAAGGAAGGAAGGAAGGAAGGAAGGAAGGAAGGAAGGAAGGAAGAAAAACTAACCCATGTGTGCATGACATAGGATTTTAAAGTTGGGGAAAACAGAAAGAATACATTCCAGATTGCAAACAAGGATGTGGAGGTAGGGGGTTCACCTGAGGAAGAGAGAAGAAAGAGGATTTGCGATGTGGCATATAATTTCATTTGTGGAAATTTATGTTTGTTTTATGAAAGTCTTACCTCTACCAAAAAATAAATAAATAAATAAGCCTTCCAATCTTTTCCTTTGCTTCCTTGGGTCCAGTGTGCCTTTTTTTCCTGCCTGCACATTTAAACCAGCATTTTTACATGACAGACACCAGTCTTTGGAGCATGCCATTTGGCAAAGGAAAGTGGTATTTCAGTTCAGAAAACCTCTTAGCACATCAATGATCCCTGGGTAATTGGGGCAGATTGATTCCTGCTTTTCTAGGTCCCCAGACCTCGGCTTTTAACATCTTTCCTGCAGGAGAAAAATTATTACCTTTTCTGGTTTTATTTTCTGGTTTTAATATCATATAAGATCTTGCTATTCTGTGAATCGGCAGCATGAGCATCATTCAGACCTACTGCATTTTTAACAAACTCCCCAGGTGACTCATATGGTTTGTGATTCATATACATGTTCGTGTGTGAGAAGCACTGATCTAGAGGTGTTTGTAGTAAACAACACTGATGTTATTTATGTTGTATGGTCCTTTCACTTTAGCAATTGTCAAGCAGCTTATGGACTCCATTTTGAATGCTTTCCAGTTAGCGGCTATTTCTTTTCATTACACATTCTCATAGGAAATCTATGAACAAATGTATTAACTACAATACTGGGAATTCTGGGACTACATCCCCAAGATCACAGCTTCTGGCAATGACAGGTACGCTGGATCGTGGTGAAATAGCAAGTAGCCTGATTCAAGTTACCAATCAAATGGATTGTTTGAGCAACAAGTACTACAACATAAATGTAATTCCATTCTATTGAAAAATCATTTATTGGGACGCTTGGGTGACTCAGTCGGTTAAGTGTCTGACTCTTGGTTTTGGCTAGGTCATGATCTCAGGGTCCTGGGATCGGGCCACCGAGTAGGGCTCTGTGCTTAGCAGGAAGTCTGCTTGAGATTCTCTCTCTCTCTTCCCTTCCCCCTGCTCATGCTCTCACATGTGCTCTCTCTCAAATAAATAAATAAATCTTTTTAAAAAATCATTTATTCAACAAGTACTTGTGATGTAGGAAAGATGTTGGGGTTTGAGCCGACAGCCAAGGAAGAATTCTTGAGACGTCTTTGGTGCAAAAAGGTGGCTTTATGAAAGCCTGGGGACAGGATCTGTGGGCAGAAAGAGCTGCACTGGGGTCAGGAGGAGTGGCCCATTATGTACTTTCAAGTTGGGAGGGGGTTAGGGATGGCGTAAGCCTCCCAGGCATTTTGGAAGCAAGGTTTCCAGGACCTTGAGGGGGCTAGCTATTGTTGGGAAAAGGTCATTTATTACTGTCTAATAAAACCTTAGTCATGAAACCCTACAGATGTATATCAGTGGGCCATATGCTTGGGGGATGATTATCAACATGTATCTTGAGGGGTAGAGATGAAGTTACAAAGGAATTTTTATATGTTAAAGAAGACTTACAGGATCCTGGGGATCGGGCTAAGATTGCCTTTTGCCCTTAGCAAAGTATTAACATCGAGGCAGCTGAGTCCCTAGAGGAATGTCACTCTGCCTGTTTGAAGGACTTTTCAATGGGCTGTAGATAGTAAGGAAATTTAATTTTTCTTTTGCCTGTGCTTCCCACAACACTTGGACGCCTATTCAAACGTCAGACACTGTTCTAGGCACTAGGAATATCACATTGAAAAAGCAGACAAAAATCTCTTTCCTCCTGGAACTTACATTCTAGTCAAAGAGAAAAGATAAATAAGAAAAATGTAGTATACCTGAGATAGTGACGAAGACTAAGGGACCACAAAAAATCAGGGAAGGAGGATTTTAAAAGGTGAGGATGTGATCGAATCTTCCAAAGACTGGTCAGTGAAGCCCTCACTGAGAAGGATGCTGAGCAGAGGTGAAGAAGTGGAGGGTGACAGGCAGAGGAACGGCTCCCAAACATGTCTATGTCCTAAATCCCGGGGCCTTTGGATATTTTACCTTACATGGCAAAAGGGACTTTGCAGGTGTTATTAATTTAACGGTCTTGAGAGGGGAAGTTTAGCCTGGATTAGCCAGGTGGGCCCACTGTCATCAACTGTGTCCTTATAAGCGAAAGAGGGAGGCAGGAGGGTCAGAGTGAGGAGCAGACATGCCAGCAGAAGCAGAGGTTGGAGCGATGTAGGAACCAAGGGATGCAAGCAGCCTCCAGAAAACTGGAAAAGGCCAGGAAACAGGTTCTCCCCTAGAACCTCCAAAGGAATGCAGCCTGTTGACACCTCGACTTGAGTGCAGTGAAGTTGATTTTGGATTTGTGACCACCAGAACTGTGAGATAATACATTTTTGTTGTTCTAATCCACCCAGGAGTCTGTTACAGTGAGCTGGGAAACTAAGGCATGGAGCCAGGCCTGGGGTGGCGCAGGTTCGTTAACTGCCTCAGCGTACATCTCCAAAAGCATAGTGGCTTCGTAAAACAAACATTCAGCTCTCATCCACGGTACAGCAAGATGCAGGCAGACCAGGCGCTCTTCTGCTCCATGGACACAACGGGGATCTGGTGCCCTGGGCCCAATCAGGGGCTCCACTAGCCCCTAGGCTTCACAGTCCCCCACTGGATACTTTGCATCTGACTCGATGATAAAGGGAGAACAAGCATGGACAATTGCAAGGGAGAACTAGAGTGGGAGGGCCTGGAAGAGGCAAATGGCACTCCCACCTGTGTTCCACTGCCTAGGACTTCCATAACGACATGGCCATCTCTAGTGTTGCAAGGGAGACTGGGAACTGTACCTTATTTGTGTGCTCAACAAAAGAAATGTGGCTTGGCAAAATAACAACTCTGCTACAGTCCATCCACCTTTCTGGCCACCAAATGTCTGTGCACACCTATGCCCTCCCCACAGAACACAGTGACTCTTCGTGTAAGGGATACAACCCCAAGTCCCATTCAGTCAACACCCTACCCAAAGTCCAGATGTCCAGTGATGTAAAATTCTGTCCATCAGGTCTGGATGTTAAAGGAAACCAAATACGTCACCCCCAAAAAAGAGAATGCCAAGACTCCCTGAGAGTTTTGAAAGGGCCAAGCCTAAAAGTAACTTATGTGAAGGGAAATTAGGTATAGATTATATGGGAACTCTCTGTACTCTCCTCAATTTATCTGTAAATAAACTCTAAAAAATGACATTAGAATCATGATGGATTGTTTCTGTCCTCTTAGAATACGTTGTGAATGGGGCGCCTGAGTGGCTCAGTGGGTTAAGCATCCGATTCTTGATTCCAGCTCAGGTCATGATCTCAGGGTCGTGCATGGAGCCCTGTGTTGGGCTCCATGCTCAGTGGGGAGTCTGCTTGTTCTTTTCCCTCTGTCCCTCCCCCTGAGCACTTGCTCTCTCTCTCTCAAACAAATAAATACAATCTTAAAAAAAGAATACACTGTGAAGAATTTAGGCATGAGTTATCATGAAAGCTGCAACTTAATCACATGGTTAAATGAATAAGTAGACAAATGAACAGAAGTAGAGAAATTAACAATAGTGAAATATGTGACTAAAGAATATATAGCTGATTGTTTTTCTGTTCTTTTAGCTTTTCTGTAGGTTTAAAAAAATTTTAAATACATAGTTGGAGGAAAAAAATAAGAAAGATCATTAAGTTTTTTGGAGAAGCATAATTTTATATTAAATGTGCCTATGAGAAAAAAAATTCCCTATTCTGTTTTCCTCAAGATGAAGGGCACTTGGAAGCATATTTGGATTGTCTGGTCTATAGTTCTCCAGGGTCAAACTTGGCTCAGTCTTTGCTGAGTAAAAAAATCTAAGAAATTTCCAAGTGGCTCAGGGTATTGGTAAAATGACTATAAACTAGAGACTGTCCACATTTGCATATAGTCAAGTAACATTTCATCCCTTGTTGGATTTTATGACGTGGTCAAAAACACCGTGAATGGTGACAGCAAGGGCACTGACAAATGAGATGTCTGTCCTTGAGTTGCCTGCTTATCCCAGGCTTAGTAGTCAACTCATTCTTGTTGGTGAGATGGGTCAGAGGTTACACACAAGAGCAAACACTTACATGAACCAGGCCGAGGTCTAAGCTCAACAATGTGTTAACTTATTTAATCCTCACAACTCCATGAGGGAGATACACTATTATCTCCATTTTATAGATGGAGAAACTGAGTTAATGTCCTAGATCACACACTCACAGTTGGCAGAGTTTGAATTTGAATCCAGGCAATCTAGCTACAGAGTCTAACTACTATGTTATATTCAAAGGAGCACTTGGCCCATCTTTGTGGTCATGTGGTCTATATGATGTTCACATTATTTTTGACACCATTCCAGTTCTCAAAATCCGATTGCAGGGCATTCTCTCCATGCAAACAGAACCAGGAAGGTAACATTCTCATTTTAAAAGCAAAGAGACTTTTTATCAAATCCCACCCAATGGCATTGTTATCCACCAATCTAAGAATGAGCATATTTGTTAACTGTTCCAGGAACAAATTTTGCTAGTTTTAAATCCAGTTGACTTGAAGCTTTTCAAACATCTTGCTACCTACCTGACTGTGGGTGTTGTTCACAAGAATGACCACAATTTTCCAGTCCCTCTCCCATTTCTCTCAAAGAGAGAATCTGAAAAATGTGTTTTATAATGGTGAAGCATTTTAAGAACCACCAGACAAAAAGCATCTTTGCTCCTTGTCAGCATTTATGCCAAATAATTTTTGTGATTTTGCATCTGCTTTCACCAAGAGGTGGAATCTATTTCCCCATCCCTTCGATCTGGGCTGGTCTTATGACTTGCTTTGGTTAAGAGATTTCAGCAGAAGTGATGGCGTTCTAGTGCTGGGCTGGGGTCTTACACTGGCCTGTTGTCTCTCAGAACCCATCCCACCACCATGGGAACAAGGCAGACATGGTCTGCTGGAGAGTGGAGACCATGTAGTGTGACTCAAGTCAGCCCAGATGTCCCAGCCGAACCCCAGACATGCAAGGAAGCCAGCCAAGATCAGCAGAGCCATTGCTGGCTACAGATGCATGAGGAAGCCTCACTGGGCTCAGAAGAACTGCACAATTGAGCCCAGCAAAAGTTCTGACACACAGAACTGAGTAAATGGCCGTTGTTTTATATCCCTACATTTTGAGGTGGTTGGTTACCCAGCAAAAGTTAATTGACACTCTGGCTCGCTGGATACTCAGCACTGCTTTTCCAAAACCTCGGCATGTCTCAGAGGTATCCCCAGTACCCCACTGCCTTAGTCTCTTCAGGCTGCTGTAACAAAATACAGCCAACTGGGGGGCTTACAGGCAACAGCAACTTACTTCTCACAGTTCTGGAGGCTGGAAGTCTGAGATCAGGGTGCCAGCGTAGTCAGGTAGGGGCATCTTCTGGGGTGCAGACTTTTTACTGTATCCTCACATGGCAGAAGGGGAGGGGGAGAGCTCTGTGGGTCTCTCTTTATAAGAGCACTAGTCCCATTCTTGAGGGCATAGCCCCTCCCAAAGGCCTCACTTAATACTATCACCTTGGTGGGGGTAGATTTCAACATGTGAATTTTGAAGAGATGCAAGCATTCAGATGCTAGCACCCATGAACATCTTAACAAAGACCGAATCTGAAAGGATACACCTTTTGCAATGGTTAAGCAGCCCAAGAGCCATCACACAGAAAGGGTGTTTGCTACTTGTTAGCGTTTGAAAATTATATCATCTATCACTAATTTTTCCTGGGGAAGAATTAATTGCTGTGCAGAAGTCCAAGCAGGTAGGTCTTTTTAATCCCAGCAGTCAAATGTGAACATTTCTAAGACCCGATTTTCTCCATCAAGAGCTTGTTCTTCCTGTTTACCAGCTGTATCTTCCTGTTCAGTAGCTGTTACTACGTACTGACTGGATAAAGATTGTATAAGGAGAGCAGTTGTTCCTTTAGCTGATCCCCAGGGTCACATTTAATTGGGAGAAAATGGTAGGTATGGGATCATTGACCATGGCTATAGCAGCCTTTCTGTTGAGAGCTGTATCAGCTGCTTTCACAATTTTGCAAAACAGCAAGACCAGAGTGTTCTTCAGATGCTGCTCATCTTCACCCATTACTGGCAATATAAAACTCTAGTGACCAGGTTTTAGATTATGTTGCAGGAGGCAGCCCTTCAACTTAGTTGCTCCCTTCAATGAAAATTTCTATGTGCATGTATCTCAAATGGATGTACTCCAACTTGCATATTCTTTGGAATACAAATGCCATTTTCACCATATTTTGCTTAATCTATTTGTGGGATCTTTTTTTTTTTTTAAAGATTTTATTTATCTGACAGAGAGAGACACAGCAAGAGAGGGAACACAAGCAAGGGGAGTGGGAGAGGGAGAAGCAGGCTTCCCGCGGAGCAGGGAGCTTGATGTGGGCCTCGATCCTAGGACCCTGGGATCATGACCTGAGCCGAAGGCAGACACTTAACGACTGAGCCACCCAGGCACCCCTATTTGTGGGATCTCTTAATATGTTAGGGAAACACAACTTTTATTCATGATCTAAGTTCTAAATAGTTTTTTTTTTTTAATTTTACTTATGGTGGTGTTTACTATAAAAAAGTAATAGTTTTATGTTGTCAAGTGCATCAATCCTTTAAGATTGCTAGATTTTGTGTCATAGTTACAAAAGCCTTTTCCCAAGTTTCTAAAATTGTTCTCCCATGTTTTCTTCTAGTGCTTTATAATTTTGCTTTTTATCCTTTTAAGCCTTTTTAAAGAAAAAGAAATTTGAGCCATTTGGAATGTATTCTGGTATAAGCTTTTTCAGGTGCTTAAAGTTGATCCCCAAACCAGCTATTGAATAGTCCATTTTCTTTCACTGATTTGAGATGCCGGCTTTATTGCATAATAAATTTCCGTATGCATATTGATCTGTTCCTGGATTTTTTCATTCTCTTCCTTTGCTCATCCATTCATCAATGAATACTGTTTTAAAATATTTAGGTTTTATAATGTTTTAATATCTAAACTTAAAATTTTTTTTGAATATTTCTGCTCATTTACTTTTCCATTTTAATCTTAGAATCATTTTGTCCAATTAAAAAATTCTGTCAGTGTTTTTATTGGGAGCACATTAAATTTACTGGTTAGCTTAAGCAGAACTACCATTATAATACCAGATGTAGTATTTTATGTTCAGTGTACTTTTGTGTTTATTTTGAGAATTTAAAAATTTTGCTCACATAGTTCTTTACACTTCCTGTTAGGTTAGTTCCAAGATATTTTATCTTTTTTTTTTTTTAAGATTTTATTTATTTGACAGAGAGAGAGAGAGCGAGAGCAGGAACACAAGCAGGGGAGTAGGAGAGGGAGAAGCAGGCTTCCTGCTGAGTAGGGAGCCCGATGCGGGGCTCAAGCCCAGGCTCCGTCCCAGGACCCTGGGATCATGACCTGAGCCGAAGGCAGACGCTTAACGACTGAGCCACCCAGGCACCCCAGGATATTTTATCTTTTTAAATCCTGTTATAAATTGATCCTTTTCTTTCATTATGGTGTCAATGCTCTTTGTATGAAACTATTAATTTATGAGTATTCATGTTGTATGCCACTATGTTATTAAATTTTTACTTGTTTCCCCATGAGATTTTCAGGTATATGAACATATAATCTATAAATAGTGATAACTTTAACCTCCTTTTTCTACTTTTATATCTCTAGTTTCTTTTTCTGATTTAATTGTGTTTTTTAGTGCTTTCAAAAACCTATTAAGTGATAATAATGAACATTGCTGTTCTGGTTAAAAATATGTCAAGTTCTTTGACATTTATCCTTCAAAAGATGGAGACAAATCCTCTCTCTCTCTTTGTTTTAAAGATTTTATTTAGTTATTTGACAGAGAGAGAGAGAGAGAGCACAAGCAGGGGGAGCTGCTGAGGGAGAGGGAGAAGCAGGCTCCCCACTGAGTAGGGAGCCCGACGTGGGGCTCTATCCCAGAGCGTGGGATCATGACCCGCGAGCTGAAGGCAGATGCTTAACCGACTGAGCCACCCAGGTGCCCCAACAAATTCTCTTCTTGAGTGGAGGCTAGATGGAGTGACTTGCTTGTATGGAGCAGCAATAAAGTAGAAGGGATAATGTGTGACTTTGGAGACCAGGTCATAAAAGGCAGTGCAGCCTCCTTTCTCTGTCTTGGTTTACTTACTCTGGGGAGAGGGGCGCGGTGCGGTGCCAGATGCCATGTTTTGAAGACACTCAGGCAGCCCTGTGGTCCCAAATGAGGCACTGAGGTTTCTGGCCAACAGTCATGCAAGTAAGCTTGAAAATGGATCCTCCTGCCCCAGGTAAGCCCTCAGATAACTGTAGCTCCAGCTGATATCCTGACTGTAACCTTAAGAGAAACCTGAGCCAGAACAATGCCGCAAAGCTTGCTCCTCAGATACGTGTTGGTAAAGATTTTATTTATTGGAGTAGATTATAAATTGATTCCCAAAAACCCACAAAGCTTAAAAATGAATTGTATCAGTTTGGCCTAAAAAGGACAACGAGAGTACCACGTGAAAAGAGTACTTCAGACCCCTGCACAACTACGGATGGAAAACAGCTGAGAAAACTACTGAGTTGTAAACATGGGCTACTTTTTAAGGAACTGGAAGGAAAGTCAGAGGGCGGAATCAAGAGTCCAGCGGATGGAGATAAGAGCCACTGAGTATTCCCAGGAAGTATGATGAAGTCCTAAGCAAGGAACTGGCAACATTTACCCAACTGGATTTTAGAATGTCTATGATCTAGTGTGCCTTCTATTCCCCTTTGAAGAAAAATGTCAATAGAGGTAAGTTTCCTGTGCCTCTCACATTATTGCCTGTGAAGTGTGTGGTAGTGGCTGGGGCAGATCATTTGTCTTTTTAACTCACAGATCTTCATCCAGAGGAGCCACTTGAAAGACCCACTTAATGCACACCCGAAGAACTGCAGCCAAAGAGCCTCATCTGTTCCAGGACCTCACAAAATCCCGAACCTTAATGTTGTAATGGGATGAGAACTTTGCAGGGGTCTGGGCAGGAGGTGAGTGTTTACTGCATGTGGAAAGAGTATACAACATTTGTGGCCAGATGGTGGATTTTGGAAGTTTTAAAACACGGCCCCCCCAAACTATTTAACTTTCCTCCCATCAATCTTATTCTATGGCTGCTTCACTAATACAGTACAGAATAAAGAGTCTGTGTCAGTTTCTGGTCCCAGGCCTTCAGGGTTAAAGAAAAAAATATTCAGTGTCACTTGTTAAAAATGGCAAGACAGACTTTACTCAGGACCATTACAATAGGTATTAAGGACCACACCAACACAATTTTGCAGTGGAGATTAGGCTCAACTCCAAATACAGCATGGCTAAGTGGGAATCTGGAGCCAAGGAGCAAGTTGGGGGTGAGTGAATGTAAAGTTACTATGAAGAAATTACTAGGAGGTAAGGCGGGGTTGTTGTGGCCGGTACCTAACAGGATTCTTTTGAAGACCCGCCAGGGTGATCAGACATCACCTGGGGGATGGCTGAGGCTAAGGGACCTGAGCAGATAAGGAGGTAGAGGTTTCTTGCTAAAACTGAATTTTACAAGAAAGTGCACAGATGGGTCTAGGAGAAGATTTGGAGTCTGACTAAAGTTTGGTCAAACAAAGAATCTTTGTCATTAAGAAACCAGCAATTTCCACTTCCTGTTGTTTGAGACACTTGCTTTAGGAACCCAGCTGCCCCGCTGACAGGAAGTCAAGACGACACGGAGAGGCCATTGTGTAGGCATTCCAGCAACCCCAATTGAGGTTCCAGTGGATAGCCAACATGAAGCAATAAAACACGTTGAGTGGGGAAGCCCTTGAGATGACTTTAGCCCCAGCTATGCCACGCCACCCACAGGAGAGACCCTGAACGAGAACCATCTAGCTAAGCCCAGTGAACCTCCAGAACCATGAGCGATGACAATAACATGATTGCTGGATGTTACTGCGACTGAAACCCCAGCTTAGCCCAGGCTCGCCATTATGCTCACTGCAATCTGCAACTGGGAGACAGCCGGAGCCCTTTACAGGAGCGTTGATTGGCCTACACCCACGTCAATCAAGATTTTCTGCCTAATAGGCTTTTCAGCCCCCAGGCACCCCCCCCCCGCCCCGCCCCGCCCCAACCGATCTTTCCATCTGTAGTTTCGGCAAAACCCAGAGACTATCTGGAAAGACCACAAGGGAGCAAAGCCCATCCAGGAGCGGCGTTTAGGGCGGCTTCCTCCGGTGCGGTCCAATGAACTCTTTCTTTTGGCAGCCAATTCCGGCCTCGAGACCGCCCAAGAGGAAGAACGTTTTGATTGGTTGTTTAGTAGAGGGGCACAGAGACTCACGGGAGCCTCGAGGAAGCACTTGCCATTATTGTCCAGTTCGCCTGTCAATCAGCTCGCCTTTCTGGAGGGGCGGAAACTGGCTGCCCAGCGGGCACCACCTCTTCCTGGGCTGGCGTGCGGGGAGGCGATGGGCCGCAGGGGCTGCGAATCGGCCGCGTGGGCGGGGCAGCGCTACCCGGCCTGAACAGTTTCTCGGTCGTGAAGCGTCGGGAGTTTCCCGAAGCGCCGGGCCGTGCGGGGCGGGCCCGGGCGAGGGGCGAAAGCCCGGGTGGGGGCGGGGCCGGGGCGGGGCCGGAGGAGGCGGAAGCGGCGAGAGAGCTCAGGCCGCAGCCATATAGGAGCCTGCGTCCGGGCCGGCGGAGCGGCGGCGGCGGGGTTGGCCGGGGTGGCGGGACCCTAGTACCTGGGCGGGTGGGCCGAGGGCCGGGGTCGAGACCGGGGATCGGGTGACTGGCGGGCTGAGCTCCCGCCCCCGCGCAGTGCCGGGGAGGATGCGGCCGGGGGCTCCGGGGCGGGGCGGACGGCGGCGGCTGCAGCGCTAGCGGCGCAGGGGGTGGGCGGCGGCGGCGGCATGAGGCGCGGGGCCGGCGCCCGCGGGAGGGAGGCGCTGCCGGCGGCCCGGCCGCTCCCGCTGCAGCTGCTCGCCGGGCTCGCCGTGCCCTGTTTGCGGGGCCCCGGACGCTCTCGTCCCGGCCGCCGCCCGGGCCGCCTGTGGTGACCATCCGCCGCGCCGCCCGAGGCTTCACCCGCGCCCTCCCCCAGGGCGCGCCCGCGGAGCTCCGGCCCCATCGCCTGCTCGCGGAGGCCGCGCCGGGCGGCGGCGAGGCCGGAAGATGGCCTGGGTGCTCAAGATGGACGAGGTGATCGAGTCCGGGCTGGTGCACGACTTCGACGCCAGCCTCTCGGGCATCGGGCAGGAGCTGGGTGCCGGCGCCTACAGCATGAGGTACCGGGCACCCCGGGCCGGGCGGGCGGAAGCTTCGGTTTCCTTGGGGAAGGCCTGCACGACCCAGAGCCTCTGCCAGACGCGGCTGCGCCCAGCGGTGCCCGGGCCTCCCGGCCGCGGGGTCCGGGCCCTGCCGCGTGGCCGTCGGGCCCAGGGAGCCCCGCGGGCGTCTGTCCACCCGGGTGGCGGGCGGGCGGGGAGGTTGGCCCTGCAAGACGTCCCGGGAACTGCCTCTGAAGGCTTCATTTTTGCTGTAAAACTGGCCGGCTGTTAGGATGGCTTGGGTTGGTGGGGGAAGGGGCTTCCTTTCCTTGCAAGTGATTTACAAGCCCCTTGGAGCTGGAATATAGTGTACGAAACGGTAGAACTTGTATTGGGAAAATACTGTCCAGGGTTTTGGTTATCAGTTCCTGTTCTGTTTTACATTGTAGTCTTTCTTGGTTGCAAATTTTAATCACTTGCTGTTACAATAGTAATTATATCGTAAGTGAAAGTAGACGCAGGGGGAAAAAAGCACCTTAGTGATGTTTTTTGATTACTTCTAAGTGAAATTTTTCGTTTTGGGGACCACCCTCTTAGGCTCTTTTATTTTGGAGAAGGCTTTAAGATGCAGTGATTGCACAACAAACCAATAGTTTGTTTAGTCTCTGCTGCCTGTACCAGCAGCCATTCATTTTGTTTAATTTTGAAGGTTGAAACACATCAGAGCTTAGTCTCTGGTCTTTATCCTGAAGAATGCTGTGTTGGGGTTTTTTGTTTTGTTTTGTTTTTAACTTGTCAGTTTGGTGGTTCTTTATTTTTATTTTTAGCAGTATATTGAGATAGGGTGTATGCACTATAAGTTCACCTGATTAAAGTGTACAATTCCGTGCTTTGGCAGCTTTTTGTTAAGGCGAATTGAGATTTTTCTAAATGCGTTCTTTAATGCCTGATGTCTTTGAAGTGCTGTCCAGTCTCCCAGTAGCTTTCATACATCTCACTGCTGCTCTCGGGGAGGACAGAGAGCATAAATGTCCTGAAGAGAGACTTAGGGGTCAGAGCAGGCCTGGAATGGTGGGGGCTGCTCCCTGAAGAAATTCAGCTTTTGTATCTTAAAGGGGAAACTCTGGGCAATAAAGAACTCTCAGAGAGGAGGAGATGTTTCTTAAAAGAGTGTGGAAGTGTGTGGAGGAAACCATACTCTGACGCTGATTGGGTATGTGCTCCTCTCCCTGAACTTGGCACTTGCTCTCCACAGTTGTGCAACTTGAGGGCTCTGGATAAAGTGACTTATTTTCTAGAACAACTGTCTCAGTTGAAGAAATTGATCTATTGAAAGACATGGGGTCATCCCACACAGTACTAGAGACAGTGATTTCCTAGTTAAAACACAGGCCTCAAGTGCCATGCTGCTCCTTGAGACCAGTTAAGGTACATGAAGGGAATTTAGTATTTTCAACTGAAAAGTTGCTTCTCACTTCTCAGTTATGGTAAAATGAAAGTTTGCTGCCAAGAACTTTGCTTATTAGGGTTATTTTGAGGTTTTACTTTTTTCCTAGAGTTTTATTTGTTTTAGTGACTCAGCCAGCTAATGAACTTTTGTCTATGGTTTATTCTGTGAAAAGGAAAGAATATCATGATTTTAACCTTTCCCTGACCTTGTTCTTAAAATAATATCTGATATCTTTATGATTACGGGTCTTTTACAACACTTGCCACGGGGAAACTTTGCATTAAATGTTTCTGGTTCTTTGCTTACATGGTGTGTCATTTAATATAAAATTTCAGATATTTTTGAAGGCAAAACCAGTTTTTAAGGAGTTTACTTAGGTTTTTTTTTTTTTCCCATATTTAATTGGGTCCTCAAAACTGAGGAGCTGATGAGAATACTTGCTTGCCTCTTGCAAATTCAAGGCCCTTTATTTGAAATTTAAACTTGGGCAGTTCCAAAATGGACTTGATATGGACTAAGTCTGAAGAAGGCTTTAGGCTATTGGAGGCTTCCTTTGATTGCACTTCCCAGCTTGGACCTGGAGTCCTAAGAAGGCTGGATCTTAGGAGCCTGGTATCTGTCTTCTGGTATGGGCAGGCAGTCTCTTTTCATCTGGCATCAAATGGGACGTAAGGCTATTGATGCTTATTTTTCTCTTTGATTTCTTTCTTAAGTTCAAGAAGTAAACTCAAGGTGCTATATTTGAAATTATTGGAAAAGTGACTTCTTAATGAAATGAAAGGCTGCCTACAAAGTAAATTTTTTTGAATTCCAAAGTAAAGTGAAGTATGCTTATTATATTTGCTCTTTGGGTGGCTTAAACCATCCATTTTTATTTTTATTTTTTTTTTTAAAGATTTTATTTCTTTATCTGATAGAGAGCACAAGCAGGGGGAGCCGCAGAGGGAGAGGGAGAAGCCGGCTCTCCACTGAACAGGGAGCCCTATGTGGGGCTCCATCCCAAGACCTGGGGTCATGATCTGAGCTGAAGGCAGACACTTAACCGACTGAGCCACTCAGGAGCCCCTTAAACTATCCATTTTTAAAGACTTTTTAAGAAAATGGGGGAAAATGCCTTGTAAGAAAGATGGTTTTTCTCAGTAGTCTGACTTAACTTAAAAATGTGTTTGCATTAGGGCACCTGGCTGGCTCGGTAGAGCATGTGGCTCTTGATCTCAGGGTGGTGAGTTCAAGCCCCATGTTAGGCATGGAGCCTACTCTAAAAAAAAAACCACAACAAAAAACAAAACTATTTGTGTTAAACAATGCAGGTTGATAGTATTGGGTATGTCATGGCAAATTTCTGATACTGCCTTTGCTTCTTCCCCTCCTTTTTTTTCTCTTGACTCTAGTTTTCTCTCTGTCTCTATCTCCCCTCCCCCCTCCCGCCCCTGCCTTCTCCCTCCCCTCTTCTGTGTGTACTGGTATACCACATTTGTATGTGAGGTATGAGCTACTGCAGATTCTGTTTGAAATGAGGCAGGTCATAAATGTTTTTTAGAATCTTAGTTATAATATCAAGATTTTAGAGATGGATGAAGAGACCTTAGAAACTTCTAAACCAATCCTTTTATTTTGAACTGAAGCCCATAGATGTTAACAGTGTTGGTCCAGGTGACCTGTTAGTGGCACTACCATTCCAAATGAGGGCTAACCTTCCCCTCACTGAAGGAAGGCTGAAACCCATTGTAACTTGAAATCTGGGTCATTCATGTTTTCTGAAGTAAGGGACAGATAACTAAATGACCTTTAGAAAGTAGCTCATTAAAACGTTCTTAAGAGGGTCTTTTGGGCCACCTGGTAATTTTCTTTCCATCTTACTGTTTACATGAAATTTATAATCTGTAACAACTTAATTTTTAAGGACTTAGGAAGTACTGTGACCTCTTTAGATTACACACAAAATATTAAATTATTACTTTACAGAAGGCATTGGTCTTGTTGCCGCATAGACTGGGGAGACCTCGGGTTGTGAGGCTCTTGACCCATCTTGTCCAAAAGATTTCACCAGAGGCTCTTGATCTCATCAGGAGAAAGACTTCAAGGCCAGGCACAACACAGCAGTACAAGCAGGAAAGTTTATTAAAGCAAAAGTATGCTCTCAAAATGTGAATGCTAGTGGGCTCCAGGGAGCGTGGGAGAGTGGTGTCCACTAGGGTTTGGATTTTTATCCACGCCCATTGTGGAGTCCAACGCGGGACTTGAACTCACAACCCTAAGATCAAGGCCCTGAGATCAAGACCTGAGCTGAGATCAAGAGTTGGATGCTTAAAAAAAAAAAAAGAGTTGGATGCTTAACCAGTTGAGCCACCCAGGTGCCCCTGGGTTTCTATCTTAACAGTTGTTAACAAGGGTGTGGAATCTTCACTACTTGAGGAAGGGATTTCTTGGAAGCGCAGCTTTTTCTTCCTTATTTGGTCAGGGGTTTCCTGTCATGGCACCTATAGGGAGGAGATTTTAGGTATGGTAATGTAGTATAATAAAGGAATAATGTGAACTTTGGCCTACTTTCTCAGCCACCTTGGACCTGTCTGGTTTGGTCCAGTTTCTTGTGGTTTTGTTTTTGAGTGCTGCTAGGACAGGCTCTGACTTCCTCATAGTTGGCAATGACTTCCTGTATGCTGGCCTGCAGGCATCCTATTAGAACCTAACTAACTGCCTACTCTGAAACCATCATAGTTGTTTTCTGGGAAATGATCGGCTCACTTTGTTCATTTTTGAGGAAGTTTCTGTCACATACCCAGATCTGAATAATCATAGTTTGTTAGTTTTTCTTTCAAGTTAAAGTGATACTCCATGAGAGAAACTGCTGGGTCAGCCTGCAGATCAACATGGTGGCATAAAAGCTTTCCTTGAAACAACCATTGCACTTAGGTGTGCAGCAGAAATATGTTATGCCTACCCAAGAACCAATATATACTAAAATTAATAATTTTTATGCAGTGACCACCACTGCCTTGATTTGGGTACAGTTTGGTGTCACTGCCTTGATTCATGCCAAGGCCCCAGCAGTTCTAATCACCATTGGTTGAGTGCAAATGTCATCAAAGTGAAAAAGGCAGATCATGTTTTAGTATTATTCTGAAAATAGGTTTGACCTTCCTAACCCCCTGAAAGAATCCGTTTCCTCAGCATACCACAAATTACACTTTTGAGAATCTCTGGTTTAATGTGTGCGTACAGTTTAGATACTTAAAATGTTTTCTTCTAAATTAAAGTAAACCCATTATTAAAGCTCAGAGAAGTTTAGTAGCCTGCCACAATGTCATTTAACAAATGGTGGAGCTAGAATTTGAAGCTCCAGAGCTAGGGTATGGCTTCTACTTCTTTCCATTGCACCCTTTGGCTGCCTACCAATTAATAGAGAGGTCTTCTCAAGGTAGTAGAGCATGATCTTTCTGGATAGGAGGAAAATCAGCCAGGAAGGCTATATTTATTTTTTCTTTGTCTTGTTGTATCTTGCTTTTTTTTTTCCCCTCCAGGACCTTGCTGAATTTAATAGTTCTTCCCTTTTTAAAGATTTTATTTATTTATTTGACAGAGAGAGAGCACAAACATGGGGAGTGGGAGAGGGAGAAGTAGGTTCCCTGCTGAGTAGGGAGCCAAATGCAGGGCTTGATTCCAGGACCCTGAGATCATGACCCAAGCTGAAAGCAGATGCTTAACTGACTGAGCCACCCAGGCACCCCTGAACTTAATAGTTCTAATAATTTGTAGGATCTCAGACTTTCTAGTTAGACAATATCTTTAAATAATGGTAGATTTATTTCTTCCTATATGATCTTTACATTTCATTTTCTTGCTTTAGTGTGTTGGGTAGGGCTTCACTGCAGTGTTATTTAGAACCACTAGAAACTTGAGTTTTTAGTCTTCTTACTGATTTTAGAGAATGTTCCCAAAGTTTCATAAATAGGTTATCTTTATTCCTAAATGAGATTGGTCCTCAATTTTTTTTCTTCCATTCCTGTTTTTTATTTTTTTTAAACATCAAGGCTGTATCAGTGTCAAGTGAGTTGGATAGCTTGCTCTTTTTATGGGCTAAAAGTTTTATTTATGTATTTGTGTGTATATAGGTATATATATGTACATATATACATGTAAATACCTATATACCTATGTATACATATATAAATACATCCCTATATGTACGTATATATACTTAGGGTCTACGCCTAACATGGGGCTTGAAGTCACAACTTTGCGATCAAGAGTTGCATATTCTGTGGACTGAGCCAGCCAAGTGTCCCTAAACAGTTTTTTATGAAATGAGACTTAACTGTTTGTTCAAGATTTTGTAAAGCTCACCTGGAATACAGCCTGTATTTGGTGATTTTAACTTTTTATGCACGAGTAGGTGTTTGTACCTGTAATCGATTTAACAGACATAGGAATATTCAGAATTTATGCATGTTAGCCAGTGGTGGTAGTTTTAAATTTCATAGAAAATTGCTCTTAAGTTTTCAGATTTTTTTTTTTTTTTAAAGATTTTATTTATTTATTTGAGAGAGAGAATGAGATAGAGCATGAGAGGGGGAAGGGTCAGGGGGAGAAGCAGACTCCCCGCCGAGCAGGGAGCCCGATGCGGGACTCGATCCCGGGACTCCAGGATCACGACCTGAGCCGAAGGCAGTCGCTCAACCAACTGAGCCACCCAGGTGCCCCAAGTTTTCAGATTTTTTTAAAGAAGATCTCTACAATATTTGTGATTATTCCCTTTTACTTTATGTGCTACTATTGTCTTTTCCTTCTTTTGTGACCTATTTCAGAGGTTTGTCTATATCTTCAGTGCTTCTCAAGAAGCCAAATTTTGGCTTTCTTTTTCTTTTCTGTTGGATTTTCTATTCTACTTTTGTGGTCATTTTTTTCTCATTTTCTTGCTTGCTCTTGTTATTTTCCAACTTCATTGGTTGGATGCGTTTTCCTCCTTAGTTTTTGGTGTTTGTTTTCTAATAGATGCATTTAAAGCTATATATTCAGCTAAGTCTATCGCGGGATTTGAGGGCAACACCTTTTTCTTCATTCAGTTCTATTGTTTTCTTTTTTATTTTCTTTCTTTTTTTTTTTGATTTTATTTATTTATTTGACAGAGAGACACAGCGAGAGAAGGAACGCAAGCAGGGGGAGTGGGAGAGGGAGAAGCAGGCCTCCTGCCGAGCAGGGAGCCCGATGTGGGGCTCGATCCCAGGACCCTGAGATCATGACCTGAGCCGAAGGCAGACACTTAACGACTGAGCCACCCAGGAGCCCCTATTTTCTTTCTTGTTGTAGTTCTTCATATATCCTGGACGCTAGCCTTTGATCATGCATATATGTCATAAATACCTCACCTCCGTGACTTGCCTTTCCATTCTCTTTTTGGTGGCTTTTGAATGTTCTAGATTTTGATATGGTCACATTGACTAATCTTTTCACTTATAGTTAGTTGGTCCTTACTTACTGTGACTTAGAGGGTATAAGATATTCTTATAGTCTTTTCTAAAGATTTATTACTTTATATATCATACCTAAGTATACAGTCTGTCTGGAATAATTTTTTTTCTTTTGGTATGGTATGAAGTAGGCCAATTTCACTTTGCCCTGCTTGAAAAGACCTTTTCTCGAACCTCATCACAATGCCATTCTGTTCTAAATCAACTGTCCAGAAGTGTGGTGTTCTGTTTCCAGATTCTGTATTCTGTCCTTGTGTTCCTGGGGAATACTCGACTAGATCATGCTTTGTCATTATACTCTTGGATTTGGTTTGTTAATTCTTAATTTGGGACTTTGGCCTCTATATTTATGGCTGAAACGAGCTTTTCATTTTCTTTTTTAGTTCTGTTCGTGGCTAGTTTTGACTTCAAAATTAGGCTCATAAAATGAGTCAAAGTCTTTTCTTCTCTTTCTGTTCTGTTGAAGACTTTCTGCAAGAACTATCTTTGAAAGTTTTACCGAACTTGCCTATAAAACCATTCTAGGTCAGGGATTTTCTTTGGGGGAAAAATTTTAACCACAATATCAGTCTCTGTAGGATTATTTTTAAAAGATTTTTATGTCTTGAAGAAAGTTTAAGATTTTATTTTTTTAAGTAATCTCTACACCCAACACAGGGCTTGAATATACAGCCCCAAGATCAAGAGTCAATCCTCCACCAGCTGAGCCAGCCATTGAAGAAAGTTTTGATAAGTTATCCTTCTAGGAAATTGTTCATCTTATCCATAGTTTCAAATGTATTGGCATAAAGTTGGTAGTGATATTTTCATCTTTTTAGGTTTTTCTAGAAGCCTGCTTTTTAGGTTTTTTTTTTAGAAGCCTGCTTCTCTCTCCCTCACTCCCTCTGCTTGTGTTCCCTCTCTCACTATGTGTCTCTCTGTCAAATAAATAAAATCTTTAAAAAAAAAAACAAAAGACTACAAGAAACTCCAATTTCAGGACACTGCTTTTCTCCTGCATTTTGGTCAGCACTGTGGTGCTGCACCCCTTCAGTTCTTTTTTTTTTTTTTAAGATTTTACTTAGCGTGTGTGTGTGTGTATGTGTGAGCATGAGTGGGGGAGAGGGAGGAGCAGACTCCCCTCAGAGCAGGGAGCCCAATGCGGGGCTGAATTCCAGGACCCTGGGATCAAGACCTGAGCTGAAGGCAGACGCTTAACCAACTGAGCCACCCAGGTGCCCCTGCACCTCCTTAGTTCTTAGCCATCTCCCTTTTCTTACCGGTTCTGAACATCCTTCCACCTTGTCCTCTGGAATCCTCAGTCTGCAATCACATGGATTGAATTGTGTCCCCCCAAAAGGGTATTGGAAGTCCTAACCCTCAGGACCTCAGAATGCGACCTTTTTTGAATAAGGTCTTTATAGGGGTAATCAAGTTAAAATGATATAATGAGGATAGGCACTGGTATCTTTATAAAAAGAGGACATTTGGGCACAGAGAGAAGACTAAGTGAAGACTTACAAGGGGAAGCTGGCCATGTGATTGGAGAGATGCATCCACAAGCCAGGGAGTGCAGAGGACTTCACCAAACACCAGAAGCTGAAGTAGAGGCCCAGACCAACTCCCCAGCATGCTTATTTCAGACTTCTGGCCTCTATAGAGCTGAGAGATGTAAATTTCTGTTGCTTTAAGTTTTTGGTACTTTGTTAGGACAGCCTGAGGAAACTAACACAGGCAACTTTGTCTCATAATGATATCTTCACCTTCCCGTTCTTTTGGACTGCTGGCTGTCCTCTCAGTATATACTTTTCCTCTGAAGCCCTAGCAAGTGGTGGTAGTTTATTTCCACAGGCTTCCCACTGCCCAGAAGGTGAGGGAAGGATCCTCCTTACTTCTCACTGCTACTTTTAAGCTATGCTCCCTTTCTCCTTCCTTTTAAGACTCCCCCAACTTTGAATTTCATGTTAACCAAATATCAACCACTCGGTCACCCAATTATTGCAGTCATCTCAGTGATTTCTGGGTCAGTCCTCGTTTTTAAAATTTTAGGTCCTGGTTCAGTATCACTCTCTGACACTACTAAATTCTTGGTGTTTTCCGAAGATACCTGCCAGTAGCCTAATGTTTCTGTTCCTTGTATCTTTCTTTTTTTTTTTTAAAGATTTTATTTATTTATTTGACAGAGAGAGACACAGCGAGAGAGGGAACACAAGCAGGAGGAGTGGAAGCGGGAGAAGCAGGCTTCCCACCGAGCAGGGAGCCCGATGCGGGGCTCGATCCCAGGACCCTGGGATCATGACCTGAGCCGAAGGCAGACGCTTAACGACTGAGCCACCCAGGCGCCCCCCTTGTATCTTTCTTACAGTGGTATTATCTTCAGCTTCTCAATCCTGTGATCATATGTTAGACCTTGACATTTCCAATCATGTAACCCACGTATAATCTCAAATTCAGGGTTCAGTGTTAACTACCACCTTCTACCCTTTCAGCTCATTCCCTCAGTACCTTCCTCTTGCTGTCATTTGGCCCAACTACAGTCCTTGATCCGACTCTGTTTGCCCTTTTTTTTTTTTTCAGATTTATTTATTTACTTATTTTAGAGAGCACAAGCAGGGGAAGGGGGAGAGGGAGAGAAGCAGACTCCCTGCTGAGTGCGGCTTGATCTCACAACCTTGAGATCATGACCTGAGCTGAAATGGAGTCGGAAGCTGAACCGACTGAGCCACCCAGGTGCCCCATCACCCTCTTGAACACCTTTTTTTTTCTTCAGCCAGTTTTAATTTTCATGGTCAGTCGTTGTATTAGTTCCTTGCATATACCCTTGTTTCTCTTGCCCTCTCTTGCTTTATTCCCCTCCCATCTTTTTTATTTTAGCAAAACTGTAACCCTGATTAAATGTGATTTTTCACTTTAAGTCATCTAAGCAGCTGAATGTGGTCTGGAAAAACATTGAATGGGTCTCAGTTGAAGTTTACAGCCTCAGTGTTCCGGTGCATCCTTTTGCCATTGCCCCTGTGTTCTCATAGTGGCCTCATCCACTGCTCTCCACCCCCAGCACTTGATGACTCCAGGACTCCTCGGACCCTTCCACCACTTCCTCCCCATTCCCGCTTTCCACTGATTGAATCCCTTACTTGGTACTTCCTTCCACAGACTATACTGGCTTAGATGTTTTTCTTGATGTATTTAGGTGGGGATTTCTTCTATTCATCCTGCTATGGTTATTTGGGCTTCTTCAATCAGTGCATTGGTATATTTCATCAGTTCTGGAACTTGCTTAGCCTTTATCTCAGATATTGCCTCCACAATATTTTTCCCTCTTCTGGAACTTCAGTGTAAAATCTCACTTTGTCCGTCCTTTCTCTTTTGCATTTTCCATCATTTCACTCTTTGCTTCCTTCTGAATAACTTATTTTTGCCTATATTTCAGTTTCCTTATTTATTCTACTCTACATTTCTGTCTGAGCTGTTAAAGCTAAGTTCTTAATTTTAGCAGTTTTATTTTCCAGTTCTAGAAGTTCTGTTTGGGGACGCCTGGGTGGCTCAGTCAGGTAAGTGTCTGCCATTGGCTCAGGTCATGATCCCAGGGTCCTGGGATTGAGCCCCATATTGGGCTCCCTGCTCAGCAGAGACCCTGCTTCTCCTTCTCCCTCTGCTGCTCTCCCTGCTTGTGCTTGTTCTCTCTCTCTCTCTCTGTCAAATAAATAAATGGAATCTTTAAAAAAATTTTTTTTAAAAAAAGAAGTCCTGTTTGTTCCTTTTCAGTTTTGCTGTCCCTTAAAATTTCCTCTTCCTTGCGATCTTTTTGGGCTTGTCTTTTATTTCTTTAAACAGAGTAAGCATAATTTTATAGTGTGAGTCCATTAATTCTAGCATCTGAATTCTTTGGGGGTATCCATCTGTGTCCAATTAGGAAAATAGAAACCATTTAGATGTTTAAATTAGAGAAAGATGTAATAAAGTATTTGCAAAGGTGCTGGAAGGGTTGGGGTGGGGCACTTGTTACCTGGTTGCTCCTGGGCTAGCTGCTGGAGGCATGGCTGCTGGAGCCAGGAAATTTCCTGTAGCTGCAATCTGTGCGGTTTCCTGCCTCTCTTGTCTTTTCCCACTCCCTTTTAATTCCCCACCAGTGCTTCCCTTGTACAACTTAGCAAGACTCCAGCTGGCAACACGTCTTGTATGTGTAGTTTCAGACCTCGAACCCTCTGCAACAGAGGCGGAAAAGAGCTGAATACCAACAGACCGATCTGGAACTGGGTGTATGCCATCTGTTGTTTTTGCTGTTGGTTCTTGCTCCCAGAGTCTTGTTTGTCTTTGTGTGCCTGGTTATTTTTGGGTACTGGCATTTCAAAATTACTTGTAATGATTTGAAGCCTTGAGAAACTTCATTTGCTTGTTAGATCCCTGGGAGCTCTACCTGTCGGGGATATGGGATTACAAAAACAACTGAATACTAGAACTTTCTTCAGGTTTGGCCTAGTAGAAATGATGATCTTAAATTACCGAGACACCTGGTTTTTTCCTTTTAGTAATAATTGATTATTGGTGTTGCAGTTGCTTCATTGGTTCAGGAGGTATTTGAGACCCTTCTTTATGCTAAATGCTGGGGTGAGTCAGTGAAGTGAAACAAATTTGGGGAGATGGTTGTGTACTTCTGGGTGATACAGACTTAAGTCCGGTGTACTGTGGGAATGTGATGAGCTTTGTGGGTAGATAGAGCAGGACAAGGGAAGTTGGGAACATGGATGAGAGGACTGCAGTTGTCCAGCTGTCACTGCGAAGGTGACATTTAAATGAAGTGAACTAGACGGACATTGGCAGAAGAGTGGAGCCAAACCCAGTGCCAGTGCAGATGCCTTGAAAAAGGCAGGGTGGGAGGCTGGTGTGGGGGGCAGGGGGAGTGAGGGCAAGTAGAAGAGGGGAAAGGAGCAGAGTGAGTGGGGCCTTGAAGGGATCCTAGTTGAAAGTGAGCTGAGGGAGCAATTTCAAAGGAGTGAAATGATCTGGCTTCTGTTTCAGGAGGATCGCTGACTGCTGTGTTGATTGGAATGCATTTTCTTTTTTTTTTTTTTTTAAAGATTTTATTTATTTATTTGAGAGAGAATGAGATAGAGCATGAGAGGGGGGAGGGTCAGAGGGAGAAGCAGTCTCCCTGCTGAGCAGGGAGCCCGATGCAGGACTCGATCATGGGACTCCAGGATCATGACCTGAGCCGAAGGCAGTCGCTTAACCAACTGAGCCACCCAGGTGCCCCTGGAATGCATTTTCTAATGAAGTAAAAAATTAATTGGGATTTCAATAGCAAATGATTTTTTTTTTTTTAAGATTTTATTTTCAAGTAATCTCTACACCCAACTTGGAGCTCAGACTTACAACCCAGAGATCAAGAGTTGCATGCTCTACTGACTGAGCCAGCCAGGCGCCTCTTTTTCTTGTCCTTTAAATGCTTACATATATAGGACATAAGAATATATATATTTTCGTCTACCGTGGAACCATTTTGACTGTTATAGTTGTTTTTTCATGAAGAGAGTTGTTCTAAGTCTTAAAAGTACCACTTTTTTTATACCAATGTATCTTTTTATTTTTTTATTTTTTTAAAGATTTTATTTATTTATTTGAGAGAGAGGATGAGAGGAGAGAGAGAGCACATGAGAGGGGGGAGGGTCAGAGGGAGAAGCAGACTCCCTGCTAAGCAGGGAGCCCGATGCAGGACCCGATCCCGGGACTCCAGGATCATGACCTGAGCTGAAGGCAGTCACTTAACCAACTGAGCCACCCAGGCGCCCAATATACCAATGTCTCTTTTTATTATAAACTTTAAAATGTTTTAATTTTCAACCAGTGGTTTTAGTATTATTTTAGGCCATGCCTTAGAATCTCATTTTATAGCACTTTTCTTCCCCCAAACTCCAGTATAATGCCCAGAATATCCCCTGGAATTCAAATTTGGTGGTCACCTGAAAAGTTTCTATAGTTGCCACAAGGTTTTATGTCTGTGCCACTTAGGTGTCCCCTGGGCTGCAGTGCTGAGAAGAGCTCTAGAGGAGGGCTAGGGACCGCCACTGACTGTGTGTTTCTCAGTTATACTTGTATGCTGAGAAGCGTTTTGACGATTTCCAGGTATAAAGAGCAGAACTAGTGGGTAATTAGTCTCTGAATGATCAGTCTGATGCTTTAATAGAGTATATGCAGGGAGGAGGGAATGCAATGCAGGCTTTCTCTCCCATCTCATTTATTTCAACATTTTGTTTTAAATTGAATTTAATTGAAATGGGCTAGCCAAATTCTTAGTTAATGGCTTGTAGAAATAAAAAAGGAAAGTAAGCAATTCAGACAAACCCTTGCTATTGGTGTTGATATAGTAGTTATTCTTTGGATATATTTTTAATTTTTTTTTTTAAGATTTGTTTTTTAATAAAGTTGTTTTTTTTTTAATTTATTTGACAGACAAAGCGAGAGGAGGAACACAAGTAGGGGGAGTGGGGAGAAGAGGGAGAAGCAGGCTTCCTGTGGAGCAGGACCTTGGGATCACGACCTGAGCCGAAGGCAGATGCTTAAGGACTGAGCTACCCAGGCGCCCCTGGATATATATTTTTAAAAGATGTATTTATTTTAGAGAGAGCGAGCGAGTGAGCAAGCACAGGGGGTGGGGGGGAGGAGCAGAGGGAGAGAGAGGATCTGGAGCAGACTCCCTGCTGAGTAGGGCTCTATCTCACAACCTGAGATCATGACCTGAGCTGAAATCAAGAGTCCATAGCTTAACCAACTGAGCCACCCAGGCACCCCTTATTTGGATATTTTGTTATTATTTTACTTTTTCCTGAGGAATGAACATAGAAACATTATCAAGATACAAATGTACAAGTCAGTGATTTATCTCAAAAACAAATGCCTATAACTCATACATTAATGGTGGGAATGTAAAATGGTGCAGCTGCTTCGGAAAGCCATTTGGCAATTCCTCAAAAAGTTAAACAGAGTAACCATATAACGTAGCAGTTCTACTCTTAGGTTTATATCCAAGGGAATTAAACATATGTCTACATGAAAAACAAGCAACTGTTCATAGCAGTATTATTCATAATAGCTAAAAAATGGAAACAACCTAGATGTCCCAGAGTGGATAAACAACAGTGTGGTCTGTCCATACATAAGGGAATATCATTCATCCCCAAAAAGGAGTGATGAAGTGCTGATACATGCTCAGCAGGGGTGGACCTTGAAAACATATTAAGTAAAAGAAGGTCATGTGATTCTTTTGCATTAAATGTTCAGAATAGGTAAATGCATGGAGACAAAGTAGATCACTGCCAAGACTAGGGGTAGGGTCAGGGGATAGGACTGGGGAATGACTGCTAACTGGTGTGAGATTTCCTTTTGAGGTGATGAAAATGTTCTGGGATTATAGAGTTGTGATAACTGCACAACTCTGTTAATAATACCAAAACCCATTGAATTACACACTTTAAAAGGGTGAATTTTTATGGAATGTAAATTATATTCTCAGCTATTCTTGTAACAAAACAAAATAACACATCTGTGTGTGTTTGGGTTAACCGAGAATATAGACCGTACCCCAGAAGGCCTCCCCCCACCCTTCTCCCTTCCAGTCAATGCCCCAAGTTATTCTTGGGGGGAAAAAACAGCAGCTGTTTCTACTGCTACTGTTCGCTTCTCAGAAGAAGCCATTGTTTTAGACTAAGCATGAAGCTTTATGCTCTCAGCGTTTGCCAGGCCTTGCAGGACACATTTTGTAGTGTACCATTTTAATCAAATGCTGCTCTGTGATTTTATGGTACCTGTGGACCGACCTTTCAGAACAGGTAGCTATGCACTCTTGACTTGCTCTTTTTTTTAAGATTTAAAAAAAAAATTTCAGAGAGTGAGAGAGAGAGCAAGCGAGCATGGCAGGGGGGAGGGTCAGAGGAAGAAGCAGATTTCCCGCTTCTTCCGCAGGGAACCCAGTGGGGAACTCCATCCCAGGACCCTGGGATCATAACCTGAGCCAAAGGCAGACGCCTAACCGACTGAGCCACCCAGGTGCCCAACTTGCTCTTTTTAAAATAGAAATAATACGGAGTTTAAAGAAGTAGCATGTATATTAGATCTCTTGCTTAATCAGTAGCATGGACTTTATTAACTATGAAATACTTTTTATTTTATCTGCCTCATCATAGCTGCTCCCCCCCTTCTCCCCATACCCACAACTAGAGATACGGGTTATTAATACTATCTTTTGGGAAGCCAAATTAACATTAGTAGTTTTTATTCTACATGACATTTTTGAGCTTAAATTTTATTTTTATTTATTTTTTAATAAAAATTTCATATTTAAGTAATTGTTACACCCAGCATGGGGCTCAAACTCACAACCCTGAGATCAAGAGTTGCACACTCCACCAACTGAGCTAGCCAGGCACCCCGAGCTTAAATTTTAAAACTGCCTTTACATGTTTGTATATGCTTTTAAATATTTTAAACTCAAGGTCAGTGTTGATTCTTTTGCCTTTCAGCGATGTCTTGGCATTGCCCATTTTTAAGCAGGAAGATTCCAGCCTTCCATTGGACGGTGAGACTAAACACCCACCCTTTCAATATGTGATGTGCGCTGCCACCTCGCCAGCAGTGAAACTGCACGATGAGACTCTCACTTACTTGAACCAAGGTGAGTATGGCTGTGTCATGCTTTGATGTAAGAATTGACACATAGCTAAAGCGTTTTGGCATTACAGCCTAGTTTATGGGTAATAATTTAAAATTAGATTATCTTTCTTAAATTTGACAACTTTAGTTAACAAAAATCGTAGGCATTTACTGTTAGCCAACAAAGTAATAGTTTGTGAAAACTGATTTGCATAAAGAGGGCCCGTGCAATAAGATTTATTACAGGGTTTTTCAGACAAAATCCAAAGGAGGAGCAAGTAGGAAAGGATGTCAGTTATTTTTAGGAACACTGGTTTCAATATGGAACTTGAGACTGAATCAAGGAACCTGGGTCTCAGGCCTGAAGCAGGTTTGTGCTGAAAATAGACAAGCTGCACCAAGATGGAGTCTGTGGCTAAAATAGATCGTGTCAGATTTTGTCTACTCGTATCTTGTCCGCATTTTATGAGAATATGCTGTTTTGGTGATATGAAAGTGAGAGCAGGCAGAGTGGAAGATAGAGATGTGGGGGTAGAATATACTGTTGGAAATTATAAGGGATTTTTTTGAGGTTCTCTTAGCAGTTTGGGCATAGGCCAGTGTGACTAACCAAATTAAACAGAAGTACTTTGTTACACAGCTATGAATTTGTTGGATACATATACCGAAAGCATGTTGCACTCTTATTTTTAAACAAAATCGGAACTTTATTCTTACAAAAATAGTACATCCTCTCACTGTAGAAAGATTGAGAAATAAGAGGTAAAGCTGGAAATTGACTGTGGTTGCATTTCACCAAGATAACTGGTTTATGTTTTAGGTATATTTTCTTGTGTGTCTATCTACTTTATTTCAACAAAATTAGAATTAATATTTGTTCATTTAAGAGCATATTGTAATTATTTTTCTGTCATTAAATAAAATATTTCTTTGAACGTTTGGAAACAGCTATGGATTTTAGACTATTACGATTAGTATTCTGAAATGCGGAAGAATAACTTAGCTTTTCATTTGATATATAAATGTAGGATCTGTGAGGTTTTACCCCAGTTTATTCTACCATAGCACCTGTACAATACCCTAACTCTGTTGTTAACATTGTTTGGGTAGGCATTCTTTTTTCTTTCTTTTTTTTTTTTTTTAAAGATTTTATTTATTTTTTTGACAGAGAGAGACGCAGCGAGAGAGGAAACACAAGCAGGGGGAGTGGGAGAGGGAGAAGCAGGCTTCTTGCCGAGCAGAGAGTCCGATGCGGGGCTCGATCCCACGACCCCGGGATCATGACCTGAGTCGAAGGCAGATGCTTAATGACTGAGCCACCCAGGTGCCCCTTGGGTAGGCATTCTGTCGTTTGAGACTTAAGTGTCCTTTTTTTGAGAGAAAGAGAGCAAGCTAGAGAGAACATGAGTGGAGGGGGGAGGGGCAGAGGGAGAGGGAGAAGCAGTCTCCCTGTTGAGCAGGGAGCCCAGTGAAGGACTCCATCCCAGGACCCTGGGATCCTGACCTGAGCCGATGGCAGACGCTTAACCAACTGAGCCACCCAGGCATCCCTTAAGTGTCCTATTTGAAAGTACTTTAAAGGGGCGCCTGGGTGGATCAGTCAGTTAAGCGTCTGCCTTTGGCTCAGGTCATGATCTCAGGGTCCCAGGATTGATCCCCAAGTCAGGCTCCCTGCTCAGCAGAGAGTCTGCTTCTCCCTCTGCTCCTTATCCCGCTTATGCTCTCTCTCAAATAAATAAAGAAGATCTTAAAAAAAAAAAAAAAGAAAGTACCTTGAGTTCATATGGCAAGATTTGTTTTAGATGTAAAAATATCAGAAGTAACCATTTAGGGGCTTGGATACTCACTGTAGCTTTATTTCTAACGACAAGGAAATGACCTGTATTTCTCTTACTTGGGGAATAGTTGAGTAAGTTCTGTTATTTGCATACCATGGGACGAATGAGTGTACACACACACCCCTGTTTAAGGGAATGCTTTGGATGTGTCTATCTGTTGGCCTGGGGAAATAGCCGTAATTTATCACTGTTATTATTAAACTGGAAAAAGATATCTCATGTTGATAAAAGTTGCAATCCACCATCTGTAGTAATGATATATTAGATTGACATTCACTGAGTGCTTACTATGTATGAAGCCTTGTACTAAGTACTATACGTGTGTTATATAGTTCCCACAATAACTCTAGGAGAAGTTTTATTAATCCATTTTAGGGGTACCTGGCTGGCTCAATTGGTAGAATATGCGACTTCTTTTTCTTTTATCTTTTTCAGAGATAGAGCATGAAGTGGGGGAAGAGGGAGAGAAAGAATCCTAAGCAGGCTCCATGTCTAGCACAGAGCCCTATGTGGGGCGCAATCTCACGACCCTGAGATTATGACCTGAGCCAAAATCAAGAGTTGGACTCTTAACGACTGAGCTACCCAGGTGCCCCTGAGGTCGAACATGTGACTCTTCATCTCAGGGTCATGAGTGCAAGCTTATTTAAAAAAGATCCATTTTCAGATTTATAAAACAAGCTGAGAGCAGTTGATTAACTTGCTCAGTGTGAATTTGGCCAAGCTTAGATTTGAGAAAAAGGAAATCTTAAGTGTATAACTCAGTGAATTTTTATATATATTATTCCCTTGAAACTACTCTCTGTGTCCAGTATTTCCAGCACCCCAGCAGGCTCCCTTGTATTCCCCTCCCAGATTTTACTCCAGCTTGACTATAACTAGTATAAGTGCAGGTGATTTATTGCACTTGACTCTGCTCACTGCAGTATTTTTTTTTCACAGAGCACGAGCATGGTAGGGGGGCAAAGGGAGAGGGACAAGTAGACTCCCCACCAAGCTGGGAGCCCGAGGTAGGGCTTGATCCCAGGACCCCAGGAACATGACCTGAGCCGAAGGGAGACACCCAGTGAACTGAGCCACCCAGGGGCTCTTGCTCACTGCAGTATTTTTTTTTTTTTAAAGATTTTAAAGATTTTATTTATTTATTTATTTGAGAGAGAGAGAGAAACAGCATGAGAGGGGATGGAGTCAGAGGGAGAAGCAGGCTCCCCTCCCCCCCCGAACCAGGAGCCTGCTGCGAGACTCGGTCCCAGGACTCTGGGATCATGACCTGAGCCAAAGGCAGTCGCTTAACCAACTGAGCCAGCCACCCAGGCGCCCTCACTGCAGTATTAATGATGAATCTTTTCGTGGCTGTAGAATATATCTTTTAATTTCTTCATCTTTTAAGAAAAAAGTGGAAAAGTGAACTGCATATGTAGAAATATTTTTTAAAAACATATGAATGGGGTGTCTGGGTGGCTCAGTTGGTTAAGCATCTGACTTCAGCTCAAGTCATGATCCCAGGGTCCTGGGATTGAGTCTCATATCGGGCTCCCTACTCAGCAGGAAGTCTGCTTCTCCCTCTCCTTCTGCCCCTCCTCCCTGCTCGTGTTCTCTCTCGCACGTGTGTGCGTGCGCTCTCTCTCAAATAAATAAATCTTTATAAAAAAACCACGAATAATGGAGTGTGTGGGTGGCTCAGTTGGTTAAGTGTTCAACTCTTCATTCTGGCTCTGGTCATAGTCTCAGGGTTGTGAGATCAGGCCATGTGTTGGGCTCCCCACTCAGGGAGGAGTCTGCTTCTCTCCCTGTCCCTCTCCCCCTTCCCTTGCTTGAGCACATGCATGCGCGCGCTCTCTTTCTCTCTCTCTAAAATAAATAAATCTTTAAAAAATACCATTTGACTAACCATTAAGAAAACACATTAGAGTAATCATAAAGGGATTATTTTACATCTTTTTTTTTTTAAAGATTTTATTTATTTATTTGAGAGAGAGAATGAGATAGAGAGAGCATGAGAGGGGGGAGGGTCAGAGGGAGAAGCAGACTCCCTGCTGAGCAGGGAGCCCGATGTGGGACTCGATCCCGGGACTCCAGGATCATGACCTGAGCAGAAGGCAGTCGCTTAACCAACTGAGCCACCCAGGCACCCCTATTTTACATATCTTTTAAAAGAATTGTAAAACCTTTAATATAATATATAAGTATCAAATATACATTTTACAGTGTGTATAGTTCTTTCACAGACTTGTCTCCTAGCATTTATCACTTTGGAAGGCAGCTATGCTAACCACTATACCACCAATGCTCCTAGCATTTATCACTTTGACAAAAGGTTCTGGACCCATGGTTTTTCATGAATCCCCTAAGATTGTTTTCAATTTTTTGTAAATGTGTATGTTTCTAAGGAGAGGATCCATAGCTCTTCCCAGAGCCAGGCAAGGTTTGGCTTGGGGAGAGGTGTGGCTGTGTCTTTCACCCCATCTCTTAAGCTGCGGAAGCAAAGAGAGGTCTAGCTAGGCTCAGCAAAGTACCTTTAGATGATGGGGCTCTCTTTTCAAAGGAAATGTTCTCAGTAGTGCATGTGCAGTGTTGATACTTTTTTATAGAAACTTTTCCTGCAATATATAGTATAAAGAGAATCAGGGTTAGGTATGGAAAATAATAATGAGACTCGATTAATTTTATCTGGAATCCAGTAAAACCCCGTGAATATTTTTTCAGCTGGAGTGACATTGTCATGGCAGTTCTTGTGAAGTCTGCCTTGGTGACACCATTTTAGTATTGATGGTTTGACTAAGTATTGACATAATTTACTGCTTATGTTTTTAGGAATCAGATTGGCACTCACTTTTCAGGCTCATGAATCCATTTTCTTGCATTCAGATGAATTCTTCAGTTCCACCAAGGAAAATGACTTAACATGGCAATGTTGCATTATCAAAAAAGGACGTAAAAATTCTGTAAGAAGGGATTAGACAGGGTACTTGAAGGTGTCATTGTTAGCACAAGTTTATTCTTTTTTAACTCACATGTGAATTTATCTGCATTCATTCTAGTACACGAGAGGAAAATTGGAAATAATGGTGATGATTAATGAAAGCACAGTTCTCTCCATGTTATGATTTTATGAAAACTTCGGAGGGAGTAATTACTCCTACAGTTATCTATTTGAATTATGGACCATGCCGTACTTTTTACAGATAAAGATTTAAGAGTTTTCTGATTCCAAATCTAGCTTTCTTAACTACGAAGTCTCTTTACTGGAATAGTTGCAGTGTTTTCTAGGTTTTTAGTTAATTGGCAACATTTAAAATTTAACAGTTTAAGTAGATGATTTATATACGTACTACAAAATTCGCAAGGTATGAAAGGGTATACAATAAAAAGTCTTCTTTCCCTATCTCCCAGTTATTGAGTTCTGCTTGCCTCAGGCAGCCACTGAATTAGAACCATTTTAAAATACCTAAGAAGATTCTAATCGTGTTTTAGGACAGTCTTTGTATGACAAAAATTTATACCATTAATATTTTATTGAATTTATTCCAGTAAACTTACTTGTTCATGTGATGGGTGAGTTGTGTGCTTAAGCGTGGTTGTGGTGAATCTGATGGTCTTGTCACTAAAGGATGAAATGTAAAAAAGAACTTAAACCTAGCATCTCTGTAGTAAGGCCTGGTAGATGCTGTCATACATGGTTGCCCATGAAACAGCACTGCTAGGATATAAACACTTCCATTGCCTGTTAGATGTCCTTAAGCACATTCTCCACATACCTTTTGGTTTCTTTTAAATGTTTCACCTAGTTACAGTGAGCAGTGATTTAAAAGTATCTTGTGTCTTTTTCTGCATGTGGTGAGGTGGGAGGTGGAGAAGGGCCATGGTGAGTCTGCAGTCTCTGGAAGGGGGCTGCCTGTGTGTGGATCCCATTCCATCACTTGCTAGCCTAGGCAAGTTCCTTAATTTAATACTCTCCACATAAGGTAGTTGACAGAGGGAGAGGGAGAAGCAGACTGACTCCTCGATGAGCAGGGCGTCCAAGATGGGGCTCGATCTGAGGACCCTGAGATCATGACCTGAGCCGAAGTCAGATGCTCAACTAACTGAGCCACCCAGGTGCCCCTAAAGATTTTATTTTTAAGCAATCTTTATACCCAGCATGGGGCTTGAACTCAAAACCGCAAGATCAAGAGTCGCATGGTCCACTGATTGAGCCAGCCAGGTGCCCCTAGAGAAACCATTTGAAGAATAACAAGTATTATGGAGCCTTTAAAAAAAAGATTGATTTTAGAAGAATAAAAGTCTGCAGTGCTTTAATATAGGAGCAACAGATCCTGAGATGTATTTGTGGAAACAGACTGAACTTTATATTGAGCACAGAAGTATCCTTGTTAGGTTGACTAGGAAAAATGATACAAAGGAAGACAGGAACATGGAGGTTTTGTCCTTTATTTGATTTTTTTAATCCTGAGAATTTTGAGATTTTGAGGATCATAAGATAATCCTGGTGGGACAAGTTTTCTCTCTGTTCTGGGCAGGTTGCTATGCACCTCTTTCACTTTCCATCTCACTGGCTGCTTTTCTTTGGGTTACTATCTATCCCAGGGAAGTGTCTTGACCCTCTGCTCTTTTTCTACACTCACACCTCAGATGATCTTGTATTTAAGTGGCTTTACCTAACAGCTGTAACCCTGAAAAGTCCTCTGTTAATATCTCCAATCAGGATTTCTTCCTCTTAGGTCCAGATTTGTAAATCAACCTGGTTATCAATTTGGATGGCCAGTAGTTATCTCAGACTTAATGTGTTCAATTGCACTTTTGATTTTCTCCCCCAAATCTACTCCTGGTGGTCTTCCTCATGTTCAGGACCTTCCAAAAATTTGGAATCATCCTCAAATCTTTTTTTTTTTTCTCTTACACTGTACATCTAATACACCAGCAAATGCGTAGGCTCTCCCTTCAAAATAATCTCTGGAGTGGCAGTTTCTTACCATCTCCACTCCTGCTGTCCGTATTTGAGCGACTGTTTCAGACTGAGGGATTTATGCTAACCTGATAAGTGAAAATTGATTTCAGTGTGATTTTAATTTGCATATCTCTGGTGGAGATTGGATGTCTTTTAATATATTTAAGAACTGTTGGCATTTCCTTCTTTTGTGAACCACTTGTTCATGTCATTTGCTCATTTTCTTATAGGGATGTTGGGCATTTGTGATTTTGTAAAGTTGTTTGTATTAGGGAGCATAACCCTTTGTGTCTAATGTGAGTTGCAGATATTGCCTCTCTTGCATTTTTCCTGTTTGTAATGATTTGTCAGAATCCCTGAGTCAAAGAATATAGTGTTTAACTTAACAGGGGTAGCCAGGTTGGTTTTCAGAAAGACTTTTATCAGTTCATATTCCTCCCACATTTTATGTGCTTATTTCTCCCCTCTCCTCATCCATGTGGTTTTTAATTAAACATTTTTTGTTGATCTGATAGCCACAGACATTTTAATTTTTATTGCCTAAATTTTTGTGAGGTTGAGTGTAATTTTAAGTGTATGATGGTATAGTTTTAAAAAATGCCTATTTTATGTGCTTTATTTTGAAATTTCTTATTTTCTGAGCTTAGATCCTTTGTTAAGTATGTTGCAAATTTAACTTTTTAAATGTCTTTTGCCATAGTATTAGTGGTATCTCTCTCAATTCATTGAATGACTTAAGGACTCTTCCTTAGTAACATACTCTATATAATGGTTTTCTTTCACCAGCTTTGGAGTGATTTGGTTGTGTTATGTGACCGTATGATCTAGTACCCTTTGTATATTTTTATACAGGGTAAGCCCCATTGGAGTGTGGACTAGACCATAAAGATCCCCAACTTCATATAGTACTAGAAGAACTCCTTAATTACTGTTGATTTTCTCCATATCAAAGTATACTGTCTTTATTACTTAATGACAGATAATCCAGAAATCATTTTTGTGGGTTTGGAGTACATTCTTAACTTTTGGCAGCAGCTTATTTTCCTAATTATAAAGTTGGTGTGTGAATATCTGTTTGTGTTTTCTTACGGACACTAACCGAGCAGTGAGAGAATGTGAGTTGGGTTCATTGGTCACAAGGAAGAAGGCTCTAGCATTAAAATTTGGTCTGGGCTCACACAAAATGCAGTACACAAATGTTCATAGTATCATTACTCATAATAGCCATGAAGGAGAAACAACCCAGATGTCCATCAGTTGATGAATGGATGAACAAAATGTGGTATGTTTGTGCAGTGAAATAATATTTGCAATAGAAAGGAGTACAGTCCAGGCACACCTCGGACATACTGCAGGTTCTGTTCCAGACCTTCACAATGAAGTAAATGTAGCCCGAAAGTGAGTCAGATGGGTTTTTTGGGTTCTCAGTGCATATAAAAGTTATCTTGACACCATCCTGAGTCTGTTAAGTGTGGGGTAGCATTAATGTCTAAGAAAACATGTATATGCCTTTTTTTTTTAAGATTTTATTTATTTGACAGAGCACAAGCAGGGGGAGTGGGAGAGGGAGGAGCATGCTCCCCACTGAGCAGGGAGCCCAACATGGGGCTCAATCCCAGGACCCTGGGATCACGACCTGAGCCGAAGGTAGATGCTTGACCAACTGAGCCACCCAGATGCCCCAACATTTTTAATTAAAAAATACTTTATTGCTTAAAAAGTGAGCTATAATGACTGATCACAGTTCACCATAACAAATATAATAATGAAAAAGTTCAAAATATTGTGAGAATCACAAAATGTGATGCAGAGACACAAAGTGAGCGGATGCTGTTGGAAGAAGGGCGCCCTGATAGACTTGTTTGATGCAGGGTTGTCACAAACCTTCAATTATAAAAAACCATAATTTCTGCAAAGTGTGATAAAGCAGAGCACAACAAAAGGGAGATCTGCCCTGCTACAACATGTGAGAAACTTGAAAATATGCTTAGTAAAAGAAGTCAGTTAATCACATACTGTGTGATTCCATTTGTATCAAATGTGTTAAGTAGGTAAATCCCTAGAGACAGAAAGTAGATTGATGAGGGGTTTCTAGGGGCTGGGGTGGGCGAGGATGGAAAGTGACTGCTGAGGAGTAGGATTTTCTTTTGTGGGTGATGAAAATGCTCTAAAATTGGTAGTGTGATGGTTACACAATTCTGAATGTACTAAAAACCAGTTAATTGTACATTTTTTTTTTTTTAAAGGGTGGAGGCGTCTGGGTGGTTCAGTTGGTTAAGCAACTGCCTTCAGCTGGGGTCATGATCCCAGGGTCCAGGGATCGAGCCCCGCATCAGGCTCCCTGCTCGGTGGGAGGCCTGCTTCTCCCTCTCCCACTCCCCCTGCTTGTGTTCCCTTTCTCGCTGTCTCTCTCTCTGTCAAGTAAGTAAATAAAATCTTTTTTTTTTTAAGATTTTTTTCTTAAATTTTATTTATTTGACATAGAGACAGAGAGAGAGGGAACACAAGCAGGGGGAGTAGGAGAGGGAGAAGCAGGCTTCCAGCTGAGCAGGGAGCCCGATGTGGGGCTCGATCCCAGGACGCTGGGATCATGACCTGAGCTGAAGGCAGACGCTTAACAGCCTGAGCCACCCAGGCGCCCCAATAAATAAAATCTTTAAAAAAAAAAAAATAAAAGGGTGAATTTTATGGTATATAAGTTATATCTCAATAAAACTGATAAAAATTTGGTCTTGGATTATGCATGTATGCATAATAAAAATTTAGTATGTGGGACTATAGCAAATGAAAATAAATTGGGAGAGAAACTCTTCAGTCTTCTGTAATTGTGCAAGAAGGAGAGGATGGTGTTTGCAGGGAAGAGAAAGATCAACCTGAATTTGCTTCTCTAGTTGAGAGACAGTTGAATTTTTTCTTTTAAAGATTTTATTTACTTACTAGAGAGAGAGAGAGCAAACTCGTATGTGCTCCTGCGCGTACACACACACCCACACACAAGTTGGGAGGAGGAGGAGTACAGGAGGAAGGAAAGAGAATCCCAAGCAGACCCAGCACTGAGCACAGAGCCCGATGCAGGGCTCCATCCCACGACCCCAAGATCATGACCTGAGTCGAGATCAAGAGTCCTTTGCTCAACCTACCGAGCCACCCAGGCGCTCTGAGAGACCATTGAATTTTTATGTTAAACAGAGTCATGTTCTTTATATGGATTGTTGGTGATACACAGTTTCTTTACATTCAGTAATTTATTTAAAATAGGTCAGTCTTACGAAATTCGGATGCTGGATAACCGGAAAATGGGAGATATGCCTGAGATCACTGGAAAATTGGTAAAGGTAAGGATGAGCCATCTTAATTGCTAACAGATATTACAATGATTGAAAAAAGTAGCAGTTTTGCTGTAAAAGTTTTGGGGTTTTTTGCGTAAGAGTTATTTAAAAATCATTTAATTTCACTTTAAGAATTAATGGCTATATTGAAACTCCTAACTTTTTGAGCTATACTTTATTTACTTATCTGTAAAACAGAAATGATAGCAGTTATTGGGTGAAATAAATGTGAAAGCCCTTTGGAAACTAAGGTACCATAGTTGTGGCTATGGGGAAAAAATCTACCACCACAATGAAGACTTTTAAGTTTTTCTTTAAAAGTTAAAGATAATATGGGGGGAAATGTAAGTGTTAATATGAAACTCTTTAAAACCCTTTTATTTCACCTCTTAAATTTGTCTAAGTAAAATTTGAACTCTCTGTTCATTCTGTTGATGTATCTGAATGAAGGCAGTCATTCCAAGTGTAGCTCATCCCTCTTAGGATATATCTTCAGAACCATCTCTGTCCCCTCCAGTGTCATGCAGGGTGGGTCCTCTAGCCTCTACCTGTCACACACCACGGTGTATTATAAATCCACAGTATTACAGGGCAAGACTTCTGGAAGAAGCTTAATTGGAGGAAGGCAGAACTTCATCTAACTGTTAGCAAGAGAGAAGCAGGCATGAGTTCTCTTGATGCTTCCATCTTCCCACAGAGAGGCATATAGGGGCCTGGGCACTGCTGGGCCCTCAGTATGGAGAGGCATTCCATTGGAAAGACTCCCCTCTGTGGATCTGCCTTTTTAGAGGGCGAGTGTGGGGAAAGACAGCCTTCACAGGGGGAATGGATACTAATATTAAGGCTAACAAATTTGGCTTCTCTGGGAAAGCCAGTTGCCCAGCACACAGAGGCCTTGAGAGTCTTTGGGATGTTTTAATGTTCCTCCCATTCTCGGGGGCAGGAAGTCCCCAGTCCTGTGGGAGGTTGAGGGAAAGTTGGGAGTCTGCGCCCCGCCGATCAGTGTCTTGCCAACTTGGAGTGAACTCCCAGACTTCTTCTGACTCCCGGGGCTCCTTTTTTTTTGTTTTAAGATTTTATTTATTTGACAGAGAGACACAGCGAGAGAGGGAACACAAGCAGGGGGAGTGGGAGAGGGAGAAGCAGGCTTCCCATGGAGCAGGGAGGCCGATGTGGGGCTCGATCCCATGACCCTGGGATCATGACCTGAGCTGAAGGCAGACGCTTAACTAACTGAGCCACCCAGGTGCCCCCCGGGGCTCCTATCTTACCTGGAACAGAGGGAGAGGTTATTTTTGCCATTTGTACTCTGAGTCTATCGTGTCTATGCCCTATTAGTGGATTTGGTCATTTCCCTGGAGGGTAAGTCAGATGGTCTTATTTTTTTCATTCCCTCCTATTGGCATTCTGACCGTAGTGCATACTGATTGGGCTCACCATTTAAAAAAGCCATCAGCGTTCAGAGTGAGCAAGCTTTACTTGGATTGGCTGTTCTCTGCTGGGCTTTTATGACAAATAGTGACAAATGGAGGAGCCAGACTTAACAGCTCTCATTTTCCAGTGTGTAGGAAGCTTAGGAATGTCCAAGATTCTCTCAGAATGCCCTGGTCCCAAGCTGGCTTATTGTCAGGCCATTGGGCACCCTGGCTCACCTTCAGCAGATCTACCAATTGTCTCACACCCAGTTAAAATCCAACCAATGATACGTATTTTAAGGGAAGATGTGGGTGAACTCTTTTGTCCCTATGAAAGTTACATATACATTTGGTGGCTGTGAGATGCTGTTTTTTTGTGTTTTTTTTTTAAATCAGTGTAGAAGTGTAGAAAAATTGTTTAAATTGTAGATTTGTCTATAAAATGGAGTAAGGCATTATTATGTGCCCTGTATTGAGAGCCTTAAAACTGGATCCAAAAATATTAGAATACTACTAAAAAACTACTTATCTGGTAAAATTCAAACATACCCAGAGGTAGAATGGTATGGTGCATCCACATGTGTTTATCATGTGGTGGTTTCTGATGAATTTCACATGTGTGTCATGGGTGCCCAGGATAAATTCTCCCACCAGTGGCCACAACTGTCAGCAGTTTGCCAGTCTTGTTTTATTTGTTCCCCCCTTGTGCTTGTTTTTTTTTTTTTTTCCTTTTTCCTTTTCCATTTTTTTTTGGCTGGACTACAGAATTTACTAACTCATAATTTTAATTCCTCTTTTAAACAGTAATTTTAACTAAGCTCGTCATTCATAGCTATTCAGCATCCTCAGGAAAATAAAACACACTTTGGCATGTGGATCCAATGCCAAAATTAAGTTTCCATCAAAGCACTGGAGAAAGTCACTTTTGAAGCCGTTTGTTATTTATCAGTGAAGATAAATGGCTTTCTAGGGAGGTTCACTGTGAATAGGTGGTGAGATTTAGAAAGGACCAGTCTGATAGAGGAGACTTAATGTTTAAAATACTTTTGGTAAGCTAGTTAAAAATATCTGTCAGATTAAGTTGGAATGGCAGGATTAGTTATGTTGTTACATGACTGTTTTAAATTCAGCTTCCTGGAATTTAGTTCCAAATTAAAATACGTAAGAACATTTAATATACACAATTAACACAAGTTAAGAAATGAAGGCAAAAAACGACCCTTTATCATGAGATAGGGAACTGTTGACAGTAAAGAAACCATCCCCCTACAAGCGCAAAGTAGAGGTTTTGTTGACATTAAATCAGCATATTCTGCCTAGACAAGGGTACTTAATTTGAAAGCATCAGTTTCCCTAAACAGTTAGCTTCCGGATTGGAAAGGTTAATTTTTAAAAGGTCTTAAGTCGGTTTCATCTCCCCTTGATAAGCCACTTGTCTCATATGTGGTGGCTGTGCCAGAAAACGTCTGGTTAGATCCCGAGAGTCTGCCCTGGATGCAGAGCCACAGTCGGCCACCGCCACAGGCTACACGGTGCATTTCCCCCAAATCACGTCCTTTTTTACCTAGAAGCTCCCCAAGTCTGATTCCTGGCTCCACGATCTTTGACTCTGCTACTGTGGGGGAGTCTTGGGGGACAAAGGGTGGGGTGGCAGGGGTGCTTTGGAACTTGGTGAAAGTGCTTCCTGTACTCAATGAGGTGCTTGTTCTATTTGTCGTATTGTCAGGGCCCCTTTATCTGTTGCTGGGTGTCTGAGTTCATGACTTTTTCCCTTCCAATTTCATTTAAGTTTTCTTTTATATATTGCCACTTCTTAACTATGGTTCTCCTTTCATATTCCTTACTGAACTATCTTAGTCTGACCTCCTAGAATGGCGTTTAGTAAAGCTCTCAAATCTGGTACTTACATTCTCATGCTATTTTCATCTGAATTTGTGGATTCAGTTAAATACGGAAGAATCAAAATCATGTCATTTCTCTGCTGCACTTTATTCTGAGTTCAGCGTGTTGGTGAGTGACCCAGGGGCTGCCCCCAGCCCGTGTACCTTCACTGTGAGGCTTTGCTGCCTGCAGGCGGTGGCGTGAAGTGGGTGTAGTGGACCGCCTGGGCAGGCCCTGTGCATGCGGGTGCAGGTGGGGAAGGCAGATGGGCTTGAATCAGAGCAGCGACCGTGCCTTTGTAGATTTCTACTTTGGTCCTGACGACTGACTTGGCCTCTTTTTAAACGACAGTTGACCCTTGAACAACACAGCTTTGAACGGTGTGGGTCCATTTACAGGCAGATTTTTTCAGTAAATACAGTACAGTACTCTAAATGTATTTTCTCTTACGATTTTCTTTGTAACTGTTTCCTTTTCTCTAGCTTACTTTAAGAAAGCAGTATATAATATATATAACATATAAAATATATGTTCCTCGGCTGTTGTTATCGGTAAAGTGTCTAGTCAACAGTAGGCTATTAAGTACTTAAGTTTTGGCGGGGGTTCAACGCCCCTAAGCCCCATGTTGTCAAGGGTCAGCTGTGTTTCAAATTAAAATACGGCTACTTTGGGACGCTTGGGTGGCTCAATCGGTTGGGCATCTGCCTTCAGCTCAGGTCATAATTCCGGGGTCCAGCGATCGAGCCCCACATTGGGCTCCCTGCTTGCAGGGAGCCTGCTTCTCCCTCTTCTCCCTGCTCTGTGCTCTCTCGCTCTCTCTCTCAAATAAATAAATAAAATCTTTAAAAAATAAATACGGCTACTTTTAAATAGTTTGCTTCAAAATTTATCTGCTATGGGCAGTACCTGGTGGGTAGGGAAGACAGGGGCACTAAAGTAATATTTATATGTATTGGTAACAAATTATTTCCTATTTATACCAGAGCATCTACTGGAAATATGAATATCTTATTGCATCATGGGAAAGTTATCACAAATGTGTCACAAACATGAATTCGTGCAAATGTGGTATCTGAAGGCATTTGGATGACCTGTTTTCCTGTTCCTGGAATGAAACAATACTTGGCACTCCAAACCTGTGGGAGGCAAAGGAGGGATGGGTGGAGAGCAGAGAACTGGCCCAGAGTTTGTGGAGTAAAGTCTTACCTAGGAACCGTAGTGTTTGGATCAAGTTTACCTGTGGGTTGGTGTTTTTTTTTTTTTCCCCCCTTGCTTACCTCAGATAACGCCTTGCAAATGAAATAGTAGAGAATTACTTTTGCATATGTGGTGTTTTTTTTTTTTTGCTGGATCTTATTTTGCAGATCCCCCCACCTATTCCTTGACTATCTCTTTATTTTTTAATTTCATTGAAGTATAATTAACATGCAGTGTTATATTAGTTTCAGGTATACAATATAATGATTCAGCATTTCTGTATATTAGTATTCATCCTTGATGATCTTTAAAGAAGTTCATTTATTAACTTATTTTAAATGAACAGTTTTACCATTGTACCTGGGTTTCTCTGTTTCTCTTTATACTACTCTTTGACTTTAGTAATTCCTGTCTGCATCCGATGTTTTCTTCATAGAAATAGAATTCTTGCTCACTGATTTTATGGGCGTGTACCTTAATTTTGAATTGCAATATCAGATTGTAAATAAAAATTTTACCTAAGTAATCATTTTATTTGTGCCTTTTCTTTGAGTTATTCAGATACTCCAAGAACAAAGCAGTTCACTTAGAAAATGTGTAGAGCAGAATTTTTTTTGGTATACTCTTCTATTATGGGTTAATGAGTAAGAAGTGAAAATGCTTCTGCATTTTAGCTGGACCAGTTTAAAAGTACTCATTTTCCCCACTTGTTCCATAGAGCATCATAAGAGTTGTATTCCATGACAGACGGCTACAATATACAGAGCATCAGCAACTTGAAGGCTGGAAGTGGAATCGTCCAGGAGACAGACTTCTCGATTTAGGTACAAGTGGCTGTCAGAAGACTCTGGAGAGATTCAGGCAGTTGTTTAGCTGTGCGTGGTGGGTAGGGAAGGCACCGTGTATAATTGTAGGGAGAGAGTTTTGGTGTTAGCAGATCCGGTGTGCCTTGAGTTGTTCTGTAGTTTAGAAATGAAGTGGTTTTTTAGCTCTAAAAGAACCTGAGCCAGGAATTTGGAGTTTTGAAATAATTTATTTAATTCTCAGTTGGCACCATCCATTGTATGTTGAATAAAATGAAATAGAAACCATGGTGGAGAAAGTCTGATCGCATTGGGTGGGTTTCGATGTTAGCATCGCTGACTGGGAAAACGCTGACGGAAAAGGTTCTGCATGGAGGTGAAATAATTGCATGTGAACATAATTATAGTAAGTTGTAAGCTTTTTAATTATTTGTAGTGGATGAGTTTCTATGTAACTCTTTTTAAAATACAGATATTCCAATGTCTGTGGGAATAATTGACACAAGGACAAATCCAAGCCAGTTAAATGCGGTTGAATTTCTGTGGGACCCTGCAAAGCGCACATCTGCTTTCATTCAGGTTTGGAGTTTTTGCATTATTAGTATACTTGCCTAGTCATTTAAAAGGCCATGGATGAGATTAAATTCTTGACACATGATGTTACCTTCTTTTTTTTTTATTTTTATTTTTTTTTAAAGATTTTATTTATTTATTCATGAGAGAGAGAGAGAGAGGCAGAGGGAGAAGCAGGCTCCCTGCGGAGCAGGGAGCCCGATGCGGGACTCGATCCCAGGACCCCGGGATCATGACCTGAGCTGAAGGCAGACGCTTAACCGACTGAGCCACCCAGGCGTCCCATGATGTTACCTTCTTTAAATGCTTATTTGTAAGCTATCTTGTAATGTCTTCTATTTTATATATATTTTAATTACATATATACTGTTAAATTGGAGTTAATTTACTAAATCCGTCATTTATAGGCTAACATATACAAAGACAGTCGGATATGTAAAGCATTATACAGACGTTAACTTTTAGCATGGTTAGTGACAGTAATCAAAACTTCTGTTTTTCATAAGATGCATTTCTCTTGAATAAAAGCTGTTTAAAAGGGTAGGATTGGGGCGCCTGGCTGGCTTAGTCAGTAGAACATATGAATCTTGGTCTCGGGGTCGTAAGTTCAAGCTCCACATTGGGCGTAGAGTTTACTTAAAAAAATAAAGTAGAATAAAAGGGTGGGATTGAAAAAAAGTGTACAGTTTTAAGATTTTCTCTCTAGCATAATTTAAAGACATTTCTAATACTGAAAATTTCAAACCCCACAAAAGTAAGAGAATAATAATGATGAATCTTCCATGTACCCATCACCTGGCTTCAACAGTTATTTAGTAGTTTCCTCTGTTTTCGTTATTGATGGAATACTTTAAAGCAACTCCCAGGCATCTCACTTCACCCATAAATCCTCAGTTTGTATCTTTAAGAGAAGAGTTTTTTAGAAGTATTAATGTATATTCAGTATATGAATGTATATTTGGAAGTGGTGGAATTAAAACTGAGTAAGTAATGTTTATGTGGAAAGGGAGATTGCTTAATTGCTGATCAACCTAAGTAGTCTCTGATTTGTATGAACTGTAAAGAATATTTGTTTACTTATGTATTTATTTTTTAAGAATCTTTACTATTTTGTGTTTTTTGTGGTTTACCAAATACTGTCTCTTGCTAATGAATAGTCACTAGGGACACGGTTCATGTTAGTTGACATTGTGCTGGTGCCAGGAGAGGGGCGGAAGTGGTGGGAGATGAGCGTTGTCCTCGGTGAACTTTGAAGGTTGACAGCAGAGTTCAGATCGATATGGGCACGGTGAGTCGTGGCCATGCCCCCAGGCCCCTAGGTGGTCTCATAAGTGTGTGTAGGCACAGCAGGAGCCTGATGGGCTGGCTAGAGTCCAGGTGGTGACAGAAGAGGGCAGGCGACAGAAGCTCTCAGCAGTTAGGGGTCGGTTGCTGTGCACTGAGCCACGTGCAAGGCCAAGGACGCTGGGGCTGAGAGCATCATTTGGTCCAGAGTGTGGAGGTAGGAGACGTCCGCGTGACCCGAACAAGTCCTGTGTGAGAGGAGAGGCATTGGACTGGGGAAGAGCTCATTGCTAGAAAGTTCAGAAAGGCCCAGTTGGATTTATGAAAGGAAAGCCACGCAGAGGAATTCATGACAGCCGTCTGGCTAATATGCAGGAGTTTGTTTGGAAGGATCCTGAATTTATGGCTGTGGCAGAACACCTGAGAAGGAGCCAAATTGAAGGAGACTCAGTGGGCGGTACTTTGAGTCCCTTTCAGCTTGAGTTCTTTTCCAGGTGCACTGCATCAGCACAGAGTTTACTCCCCGGAAGCATGGAGGTGAGAAGGGGGTGCCTTTTAGGATTCAGGTTGACACCTTTAAGCAGAATGAGAACGGAGAGTACACGGATCATCTCCACTCGGCTAGCTGCCAAATCAAAGTGTTTAAGGTAAGTGATAGAAACGAGGCTTTTAGTAACTAAGGCCCAGTTTTGCTTGTAAATTGTCCATCTTCAACCTGATGGATGAGATCATCTGTTTTGTTTTTAAGCCTAAAGGTGCAGACAGGAAACAAAAAACGGACCGGGAGAAGATGGAGAAGAGAACGGCTCACGAGAAAGAAAAGTACCAGCCATCCTACGACACCACTATCCTCACCGAGGTAATGCACAGTAGCGTTTCGGTTTCTGAGGCGAAGCAGCTGTTTGCATATTAGCACTCTCTCTAGGGAGGGGTTTTGCTACAAAGGGGTTGGGGAAGATTGGGTGGTAGATTGACATAATATTCTTTGTGAAATTTGCGGGGGATAGATTTTATTTAAATTTGGGGATTTTAATAGATTAGTTTCCTGGGTGGGGTCTTGAATGAAGATGCTGAAATCCCAATCTGGTCTCAGAAACAGACCTTACAAACCTTGAAGTTGTCAAGAAATTAAGTTGGGGCCTAGAATGTCTGATTTTTGTCACTGCTGGGGTTTTGCATTTTCTTTAACTTTGAATCCTGCTAGTCATACATTTGTTTAATTGGACTGCAGAGACATAAAACAGGGTATTAGATCTTTCTTTGTATAATGAAAAGACATTGATCCCAATCTTTGGTGTTTGTCCAGATGAGGCTTGAGCCTATAATTGAAGATGCAGTTGAACATGAGCAGAAAAAGTCCAGCAAGCGGACTTTGCCAGCAGACTACGGTGATTCTCTGGCAAAGCGAGGCAGTGTAAGGGACTTCTGCTTCTCTTTTCATTGTGCAAGAAACCTTGTGCAGTGTTAGATATAGGATCAACTTCCGCCGAAAAGTAAAGCCAAATTTGTTTTTGATGTCCTTGTCTTGATTTAATTTGCTTTTGTTTAGACTTCCTGCTTTCTGTTTGTTCCTCACTGAGGAAAATTTCCTAAATCTAACACTTTAAAACAAAGTTGACCATATTGGGTGGTTTTGGAGGGAAAAACGACACTCAGAAATGTGTTCCCTCCCTGTCTCCTCCCCCTCCTCCCTCCCTCCCTCTCTCTCCTCTGCACACACACTTCCTTCAAGAGCACTGAAATTAATTGAAAATACTTTCTTTAGTAAAATAGTTATTTTTGTGTAATTAAAAAAGGTTTTGCTTTCTCATGTTTTATAACTGTTAAGAAACTTTCATGGATTTTTAGAGAAATGATGGCAGCAAGCTTGACATTAACATGCAATACTTTGTGTCACATTTCCCTGCATGTAGTATAAGAATGTGCGTCTGTGCTTTTAAAAGCCCATTTGGTGGCACTGGTAAAAAGAAATCTTTGCATCGGTGTTTCCTCTTGGCTCCTGCATCGTGATCTTCTGCTTCAGGCCAGAATAGCGCACCTTGCTACCCTCGGACCCAACATGCAGTCAAGGGGTTTGGCTTTGTCAGCTTCAGTGCAGCAGATCCTTATTTTATGACCCAGTTCTTTATCGAACGGTCCACAAAGGTTCATCCTGTTCTTTAAACTTAGATCACCATGTACCCGCAGTTAATGTAAACACAGAGCATTCTCTAATTTTTAAAAGTAACTGTCATCATATGTATCAGTCACTACTCTCTCCATCTCATTGCAGTGTTTGTACTGTCAAGGTGCCAAACATGGGATTTTCACGCTCACACATGTATGTAATTCTCTGTGCTATGAAAGTCACAGGCACTATCACAAGAACCTCATTTCCAAATTAAAGCATTGCGTGACGATATTTTAGTGCTCTTTATGCAATAACCCTGAAAATGTAGTCGTCTGGATGGATGGGGAGCACACATGATGCATTTTCTTTAACTGGGCTTTTTGGATTTGGGTCAGAGGTTGTATGGAACAACTGTATGCTCCTTCCCTGGAATGCCCCCCTCCAGTTTTATGTTTTTAATCCTCTGTCTCATTTCCCAGCTGAAGACTCACAAATAGTTCTCCGTAAACTTTTCTGGGGAGATCCTGTAACTCAAGTCACTTTTCCCTTCTTGTTGGAAACTAGTTAGTTAAAAGGAATGAGTTCTGATAATTCATAAATTAAAGAAATCTGTTATAGCCCAGAGCTAATCTGGAGATGGTAGAATTGTTGGTAAATTATTAATAATTCTGAACTCAAGTCTAAAGTATGCAAAACGTCAGCAGTTCACTGGCCTGGGATTTCACATCTTCCTAGAGTGTGTTTCTTGCTGCCCTGGGCTGTGTTTGGTTGGGTTAAGCTACTTCAGGGGGGTGGTTAGAGCTACTCTTTGAAACCTGTTTAAAAAAGCAAGGTACAGATTAATCCCTTAAAAAAAGTCCACAGCATTTCCTATATTTCTGCAAGTGCCTACAAAGAAAGGCCAGCATTTCTCATAGTTGTTGGATAGTGACAGTTGGCTTTCATTAGGAAGGGAGGTCAGGCTCACCTGTTAAAAGGTGTTGTGTGAACCGGTCCCACACTGAACAGAGGCCCTACTGTTGGTTCTGAAGAGCTGCCACCCAGCAAACCCTTTAATGCATCCGGGGGTCTTGGTCTCTGAGCTGTATTTTACTGGCTCACATCGGGACTGCCAATATCTACAGTCTAAGGTGGGTCAGCATTTTCCAGGCTGCTGGGGGCGGGGCTTTGTTCACGGTACACCAAAACTGTGCCCACGCAAATCCAAGCCAGGTAGTGCTGGAGGCATCATGAATTACAGACTCTGCTCAGGACCAGAAGCAGTCCAGCACTGTTTACCTTTCCAGACAGGGAGGCAGGACAAGGTAGAAGAAACATCGTGCAAGTCTTCCTCCGTGTGCCCTTGCCCTCCTGGCTTGAGACTGGGAGAGGAGCCCGTAAGACATGTGCAGGTGGGCTGCAGTGTGGCAAGCAGCCTGGCCATTTGAGACCCTGCCACCCATTATTCCCGAAAAGCCGAGGCCTCCCAACAGGACAGTTTTCTCCAAACATTGGTTTCCTGGTGTTCAGTGAGTCTGGCTTCATATTTATTGGGCAAGTTTTAGATGTCAGCTATTAATTAGCAATCCTGCTTTTCTCCTGTTAAAGGAATTGAGGTATGTAAAAATGAAATAGTTGTGTTTATGGAGGTTCTGCACATTTGGTGTCCCCACTGTCTTACTGTGCTAACTTGAAGCTGTTGATGGCTTCACGTCCTCAGACAGTGGGCAGTGATGAACAGAGCAGGTGTGGGGAGGCTTGATACTAAAAGGTTCACCTTACTTAGATGTGCATGTTAGGCTCTGTCGTAATATTTTGTATCTGGGGAGGATGGTGTAGCAGGAAAATCATCTTCCACGTAGTGGAGCTGATCATGAGCATGTGACAGCCAGAAGTTATTAGATCTGCCAGTCGGGTTCCTCAGACTGCACGAGCAGCAGAGGTACTACTTTGTAAGATGAAGAGAGAAACGAGGGCCTAGTTTAAAAGGAGGGGGCACTGTTGTGTGTAAAAGGGTGTTTAGAGTGAAATTGGTGTGCATGCAGTGAGTTCAGCGGTGCTGTCCAGCTAGATTCGATTGCTTTTTTGAAACTTGGTAGTAGTTGAAACAGTAAGTCTGTAGTAGTCACTTTTCCATTTTTTGAGGGGATACATAATGAGTGGTTGTAAAGAATGTTAAGAGCCTAGGATTTCTATTTTATTTTCCTTCTGTCCGTACTTCTGATGGGTGTTAGATATGTTGTAAGCACCTATAACCGTCGGGGAGACTAGTTTCTGCCCTCAGTGCTTCACAGTCTCTTAGCTCCTTCTACATGCAAAAGAATTTTGAAAAAGTATATACACCCTTGCACGTTTTCAGGTTAACAGGAAAGTTTTCATCATAAATTTCATCATCATCATGCAAAAGAATTTTGAGAAAGTATATACTCCCTTGCACATGTTCAGGTTAACAGGAAAGTTTTCATCATAAGTTGCAAAGAAGACAATTTTCTGGCACCATAAATATTTGTGTTATAATTTAAGAGAAAGCTATTACACTACTTTTGGAAGTGTATTCATAGCAATTTGACACCCAGTATCTTTCATTTCAAAAGTTCATGATGAAGCTCCTAAGTCTGAAATTTTATCCCACTCTTCCTTCTTGATCTGTTTTCTCCTCCACTCCCCATAAATAATTTAATCCCAATATGACGTACTTTTATGCCTGAAAATCTTTTTTTTGAATTTTGATTTATTTGAGAGAGAGAGCGAGTGCACGCACACACGGGAGAGCAGGGTAAGGGGGCAGAGGGAGAGGGAGAGAAGCAGACTCCCCGCTGAGCTCAGACCCTGACATGGGGCTCAGTCTCACGACCCTGAGATCATGACCTGAGCTGAGACCAAGAGTCAGATGCACAACTGACTGAACCACTTAGGTGCCCCTGCCTGAAAATCTTTAAATGATCACCCTAATTACTTCTTTATGACATACTTACAGAAACTGAGATTTAATATTTCCTCTGACCATAAGGCTTGTGAGTCAGTTGAGAACTCTGTGACCGTTGTGGGGCTTGAACTCATCACCCCGAGATCAAGAGTCACATGTTCTACTGACTGAGCCAGCCAGGCACCCCGAGAAATTGAAAACTACTTAATGATTAGTACCAGTTTATCAAAACAACAAATCATATACATTTTGATGAATAGTTAATTGTAAACATAGAAATGTTATTGGAAATATATCATGAAGAATGAGACAGGGTAGAATGCAACCAAATTCTAGATTTTTTTTATAGATAAGAGAAACTTCGTTTAGATGTGCTTATTTTTCTTTGAGCAGTGTCATTCAGGTCTTGAAATTCCTTTTGAGTTATCTGCACAAAAGCCCAGTGACCTATTTTTGTAGGAACAGGTAGATTATTTCAGTACGTGTCAGTTGACACCAGGTCTCCTGAAGTTTCTGAAGGCAAGGAATTGAAAACTGCCTGACATACAGAAGAATTGTTTTATTTTTTTAATTTTTTAAATTTATTATTAAAGATTTTATTTATTTGTTTGACAGAGTGTGTGCACAAGCAGGGGGAGCAGCAGGGAGAGGGAGAAGTAGCGGGCTCCCCGCTGGGCAGAGAGCCCCATGTGGGGCTCGATCCTAGGCTCCTGGGATCATCACTTGAGCCAAAGGCAGACACTTAACTGACTGAGCCACCCAGGTGTCACCAGAAGAATTTAGAGTCATGTACTTTTTTTTTTTAAGATTTTATTTATTTGTCAGAGGAGAGAGAGAGCACAAGCAGGGGGAGCGGCAGACAGAGGGAGAAGCAGGCTCCCTGCTGAGCAAGAGTTGGACACGGGGCTCAATCCCAGGACCCTGGGATCATGACCTGAGCCGAAGACAGACGCTTAACGACTGAGCCACCCAGGGGCCCCAAGAGTCATATACTTTTTTATTTATCCTAATATCTTTGAATGGTCTTTTGCTTGGTTTGGGGGAGGGTCTTCTATCCCCTGTCCATGGTGAGGTATAACGACTTTTTGTGTAAAATGGGAGAATAATGATTCTGAAGGGGGCCTTGGAACCGAGGACGTCCTGACATGGACTCATTCTAGATGGAATATCAGGGAGTGAGATGGACTCTCTCCATACGTAGCTCAGGTTTAAAGGCTTGTACTTGGCTGCCCTGGCCTGCTCAGCCTGCTCAGCATGCTTTGGACTTCAGCTTTTTCACCTCTCCTGATTGTAATAGTCAGTGCATCTCTTTGTATCTTTGCTCTATCTTTGGTCAGAATGGGACCTGGGTTTGAAAGATGCCCTAGATCACCATGCCCCTTCCAGAAACTATAAATACTAAACATGTGTAGACAGGTAGAGAGACATGGGCAGCATGGTACCTGTTGATGTGTGTTGATGCTAGGCCTGCTTCACCTTGCTTGGGGATTATTAATTTTAGAGGAATCAAGGAAGCAAGTGGGTACTGGCCAGGCTGCTCCTTGGGCGAGAGGGCAGAGGAGCGCTAGGGGGACAGAGCCCCTGTCACTGTAGGTGTCAGATGTCACTTGTGAATCCATTCTTGCCTCTGCTGTTCTAAACCTTGATAGGTACCTGCTGCAGAGCTGATAAACAGGGAAGTGGAAGTTCTTGGAGAAGTATACGTTAAAAATGCCTGCATACATTTTGCTGCTCTCATCACTCAGGTCTTCCCTGAGATGAATCCGTGTGTAGATGCAGGTGGCAGGGAAAGCCACACAGAAGTAAATTTGATACGTTTCTGTGAGGTTGCTTGATGAGTGTCAGGTGTCTTGTGTTTTATAACCTCGCATTTGGCCAGACTAGAGAGTGACTTACAAAAATATTTCTTCCATACACTTCTAAAAGCCTCCCGTTAATTTATTTTTGTTTCTATCCTTAGTGTTCTCCATGGCCCGATACCCCCACAGCCTACGTGAATAGCAGCCCTTCCACAGCGCCCGCCTTCACGTCCCCACAGCAGGGCACCTGCAGCGTCCCCGACAGGTACCGCTTCGTGCCGTCGCACACCCAGGGCTGGCCATGCCGTGCTCCTTCATTGCCGTCCCTCTCACTTGCCAACATCCTCTTTTGTATATATATTTGAGGTGTATGGTCATGGGAGCTAGCCGCCTCAGTTTCAGAGGAGAACTGTCTTTTCTTTGCTTGCCAGCCTTTTTGCTCTTAGCCCTTCATGCCTCACACATTCACAGCCGTAGAAATTGTAGAAAAGGGGGCGTTTTCAAGCTGCATTCTTTGTGAGAGAAAAAGAACATGAGTGGAGTTCATGGATAGAGAAGGACTGTGAGTTATTAAGGTGAAACTTGACTTGGATGTGTTCAGATTGCATTTATTATAAAGAACGTTTGTCTTCAGTGCACACCGTATCAAACGAGCTGTTTCCTGCCCTGTTTTTTCTGCCTCACATTATACACACTATTTACTTATTTATTTATTATGGTAAGTTTTTAAACTTAAAGGAAAGGCTTTTAATTTCTAAAACTTTACTGTGGTTTTAGAAATGGGGATGGTGGACTTGTTCTGTTTTATTCTCTGGCTGTGATTGGCATCTGTGAACCCTGCAGGCTCTGGGTGGGGGCAGGGGACGGTGTCACAGGGGTCCTGCAGGTGCCACATGGTGCCCCAGGGTTGGGGGGGGGCCTTGCCTTCCTGGGGCTCTGCTGAAGAGTTGATCCCGAGCAGGTCAGATCGAAGTTTCTCGCTGGGAAGGAAAGTTACACAAGACTGCTGAGGGAAAGGTTCTCCTCCTTACACTCAGGCCACGCCGACAGCAGGTCTGTCTCGGTCAGCTCTGGCTGCTATGACGGAACACCAGACCAGGGCCTTAGAGACAACAGAAACTTGTTTCTTGCAGTTGTGGAACTGGAAGTGTGAGGTCCGGGTGGTTCCGGCGAGGGCCCTCTGGGTTGCAGGTGCCACCCGGGTCCTCCCGTGGTGGAGCAGAGGCCCTTGTGATCTTGCCTTCCTGGTCGTCTCCCAGGGGTCCCACCTTCTCACGCTGTCATGCCGGGGGGGTGAGTTTGGTCAACATAAGCATTTTGAGGGAACACAAATATCCAGTCTGTAACAGGGTCTGATAAGAACACAAACAAAAACATGCTTTTCCCTGCAGAGATGAGTAGATTGGCAGGCAGCTCATCTTGTAGATCTTTGTGCTTTTCGAGGAGGAACACACTCTTGGACTCTGCGTCGGAGAGACCAGGGACTGGCATGTCCTCATGTGGGGGCCGTTTTAGTCTCAGCCCAGTCCGAGTCGTCTTGGGCCACAGTCATGACTTCGGAGGCTGGCTCTGGGCTCCCGCACTGCTGGCTGATCGCGCAGTTCCCGGGAGCCGCGCACCTTGCGCTGGCCAGGACCTGTGCTCTCTGCTCTGCAGGTGACGCACACCTTCCCTGTCTGCGTGGGCCCAGAGGGACAGTCACCAGTCAGCATTGGAACTTACGTAATTGAAGTACAGGCGCTGAGGAAGGGGTCTGAGCCCAGGACCAGGAAGGCACCACACTCCCTGTGGAATTGTCTTCATTTTTGTTTGACCTTAAAAACTCAGAGAGAGTGGCACACCTTTGTTCCTTTTGCTTCCCTGAGTTTCTCCCTCTTTACTCATGGGTAAATATTAATTAAAGGGGTATCATTTTCCATTTTTACTTAGGACCATTTCTTGGTGCTCCTTATTTTATTAAAGTGTGTGTGTGTATGTGTGTGTATTTTGCAGTTACTTTTAACTCTTTCTTAATTTCTCATATCTTTTTCCTTACTAAAATGAATGAGTATCCTTCATTTTCCTGGCACCCCTGGAAATAATTGGAATCCTTTTGTTTCCTAAAACTTGAAGTTCTTACTAGAACTGCTGGAGGAGGAGGCACCAGTTAAACCGCCTCCTGTCAGTTTCATCATACTCCCTGACCAGTGGTGCCAACATTCTTAATTGCAAATCTGCATGCTCTGTTCTACAATATTAGATTAAATTTACCCAGTTTAATACCCTTTAATGTCTTGATTTAAGTGTGTGTGTGTGTGTGTGTGTGTAATAATTCTCCTTTCTTTCCTTCCGTTCTCCCCAGCAATTCTTCTTCCCCAAACCATCAGGGAGATGGAGTTTCACAGGCCTCCATTGAAGTAAGTGTTTTCATCCTGAAGCTGTCCAGTGCTCTAAGGGGTCTGCGTTTTTTTGTTTTTTTTTTTTAAGATTTTATTTATTTGACAGAGAGCACAAATAGGCAGAGAGGCAGGCAGAGGGAGAGGGAGAAGCAGGCTCTCCACTGAGAAGGGAGCCCGATGCAGGGCTCGATCCCAGGACCCTGGGATCATGACCTGAGCTGAAGGCAGCTGCTTAACTGACTGAGCCACCCAGGCGCCCCTGCAATTTTTTTTTTTTTTTTAAGGTTTTATTTATTTATTTGACAGACAAAGAGAGGCACAAGCAGGAGGAGTGGCAGGCAGAGGGAGAAGCAGGCTCCCCGCTGAGCAGGGGGCCCGATGCGGGACTCGATCCCAGGACCCTGGGATCATGACCTGAGCCGAGGGCAGTCGCCCAACCAACTGAGCTGCCCAGGGGCCTGCGTTTTAAGGCTCTTAGAGGGGCTTGAGGCATTATTTGGGTCTCTGAGTAGTCAGACCTGTCCTCCTCTTGGGTGGTTTTTTGTTTTTTTTTTTTTACTTTAACCTTGGAGGAGTTCTGTGTTTTGTTTTAAGTGTTGTTCTTTATAACATGCCAGTGACTTGGGGTTTTTTGGTAAGTTTGAATAGTTTCTTCTGTTTGTGTTCATTTTCTTTGTTAATAGCAACTTCAGCCTTCAGCCACGATCCAGGAAACACAACAATGGCTGCTCAAAAACAGATTCTCTTCCTACACAAGACTGTTTTCCAATTTTTCAGGTATGTTTTGTGTGTGTGCATCTTTGTGTACATGTGTCTTTTGTACTTGTTTCTGTACTTTTATTAACCTTAATTTAAAACACTTTTTTGAAGTAATGATGGATTCATACCCAGTTTCATCTAGTGGTGACATCCTGCATACGTCTTGTACCAGGAAACTGACATCAGTACAATCTCCCAAAACCAGTTTCATGTGCCTTCATTTTTGTACAAGTGTATACAGTTCTGTGCAATTTTTCTCATTTTATTAACTTCATTTTGAAGTAATTTTTGCCTTACTATCTTTTGCAAAGTTAATACAGAGGTGTTCTATGTACCCTTCACTCAGTTTCTCATATAATCGTAGTATGATATCAAAACTAGGAAATAGACATTGGTGCAATGTGTGTATATAGTTCTGTGTCATTTTATCACATGTATGGATTCGTGAAACCACTACCGAAATTAAGATATAGAATTACAGCATCACCACAAGGATTTCCCTTATGCTTCCCTGCCCCTCCCCCATTCATACCTGTTCCCTGGCAACCATTAATCTGTTTTCTGTCTCTTGGATTTATCATTTCAAGAATGTTATATATAATTGGAATCACATAGTATGTGACCTTTTGAGATTGGCTTTTTTTTCCGCTCAGCCTAATGCCCTTGAGTCTATCCAAGTGATTACATATAGTAATAGTTCCTCTTTATTGCTGTGTAGTAGTATGTAATATGAATCTACTCAGGTATGATTTTTGTATACTTAAACTTTTAAGTTTTTCTTACAGAGTTAGCTAAGGGAGTATGTTGGTTTTTTTTTTTTTTTTAAGATATTATTTATTTATATGGGGGGAAGAGAGAGAGAGCATGCATGCACAAATCGGGGAAGGGGCAGAGGCAGAGAATATCCAAGCAGACTCCCTCTGGGTGTGGAGCCTGACGCGGGGCTTGATCTCACAACCCGTGAGATCAGAACCTGAGTCAAAACCAAGAGTTGGACACTTAACCAACTGAGCTGCCCAGGCGCCGCTGTTGGTGGAATATTAAAAGGGACCAAGCAGAGCTTCTCCAGGTGGTGCTCTCTGTTTAGAGAGACAGTGATAGATAGACCACGTGGGGCGGGGGCAGCATTTCCCAAGTGTATTTGGCCCTGGGACCCTTTCCCTAACATAGCCTGGCTAAACACCTCCCGAGAATTGCTGGGCCACAGTAAACTGGTAGTGAGCTTGCCTTGCCCATGATGCTGTGGGGCCAGGGAAGTGCAGTACTGGCAAGCCTTCGAAGAGGACAGAACTGCGTGCACACGCCTGGCCTAGGGGAAAGCTTGATTGCACAAAGAACGTGGTTTCCTGTTCCGTCAGCCATTTATTGCGATGTTGTGCAGTGAGTAGTCATTCCCTGTGTAGCTCTTTGTCTCTTTAAAATTAAAGTACTGTGTGAAAGTCTTGCTGGCTTGTAGCCACATTTTTATATGACTATATTTTTATCTGTGAAAAATTGGAAATTTAAAAATTTCATTGTGTGGGGAAGATGCATCTTGAACCCTCATAGGCAAGACACATGAATGAAGAGCAGAGCACATACAAAAAGCTCCGGCAGTGGGAACCGAGGGAGGTCCTGTTAGATGAATCCATGTTTCTGTCTGGAGAAGTTGAAGCTCTTTTCACTGTGAGCAGCACTCCCATGGGTTGGCCTCCTGCATTTTCCTCACCGAGGAGCTTCCCAGCAGAACCGGAAGGAGAGGGTGAGGCTGCTGGCTCGGAGCCTCTGGGCACTCACCTTCAGAAAAGGCTGTGCGCATGAGCGTCTGTCCAGTTCTTTGTGCAGGTTGAGGGGATGCACACACCCATCCCTGGCCACAGCTGTGGGCCCCAGGAGAGACCGGGGAGCCAGCCAGTCTTTGCTTCCCTGGCTCTGGAAAACAACTCCTTTAGTGTTCGTGCCTCATGGGGGTGGGCTTCTCTGGTCTTTATTTCTTTTACAAGCTAGAAGTTATTAGGCTCTCCCCTTCAGGCCTTCAAAAATAGAAAGACAACCCCATTATCTTGTTACATACCTAAGCAGCAGGTACTTATTACATGAAAGTCATGCCTTAATCCCAGAGGTCATCTTAATTGTACCAATAAACTACATCTTGAGTGATAATAGAGCGAAAAAAGAGATTACGGACACATTCAAACATAAAAAGTAGGAGAGTATGAACTTCCCTGTAACCACCCCCAGCCTTTGGTCGGTTTTGCTCTCTTCTCTCTCCCGCTTTTCTATTCTATTTTAAAGCAAATCCTAGATACCGTGTCATTTACGCTGGCGATCTGTGGGGGAAAATCCTTTCGTAGGATTTTCGCTTTCGTACTAGAACTGGCTGCTGACAGTTACGCTGCAGAATGTTGGCAAGTGTAAAGAGGCCTAGTCCTAACTTAGCCACCAGCTTGGGCGGGTCCCCAAAACGCTAGACTTCCACTTCCTCTTTTTGTAAAATAAAACATTATTATTGTGATCTCAAGGTTAATTATCTGGGGTCAGAGTCCTGTTTATCCACAAAACCACCAGCCAGCCAAAACAAGGTGGGCGGCGAGGTCGTGTGCGGGGAACAGACAGGCCTGTGGGCCCCGCGCATCTGTCTGATTGACCTGCCTCTGCGCTTCTGAGCCCCTCCTTCGTACAGGGCTCGGAAGTGCCAGCATTGTATTTACTTGCTTGCTTTCTCCGTGGGGCAGGGAGTGTGTGCGCGCGCCCGTGTTTGTGTCGAGTGTGCACGCAGGAGACCATGGTGGTTTTGAGGGACAGCTCACTGTGTGAAGGCAGATGCTGTAAGGCAGCCAGTCCTGCTTGTTCTTTTTCCATCTCTTTGAAAAGAATCTTTTTGCTGTTCTCCAGGTGCCGACTTACTAAAACTGACAAAGGAGGATTTAGTACAAATTTGTGGTGCAGCCGATGGAATTCGGCTCTATAATTCCCTGAAGTCCAGGTAAAATACTGTTAGGAACTGTTTGCTTGAGCTGAGGACGTGCCTTTGCGTGGGGAGTTTGGGCAGAACGTGGCCGCGCTAGGTTGGCGGTTGGCGCACGTGCGCGCTGTGGGGCGTGGGCGGCATTGCGCTCACAAGAAGACTGTTTTGTGTGCACCCTCAGGGCGGGCCCAGGTATGATGCAGGCACTGATGAGGGCAGAGGTAGACTGTAAGGCTGTAGAAATGCACATGGGCAGGACTGATTTCTTGAAGACGACTGGGTTTGTTGCCAAGAAAACAAACTTCTCATTTAGGTGAGCGATACAGAATCTATGGTTTTCAAGGTCATATGACTACTACTAAACAGTTGTTAAAAATGTAAACTTCTGATTGTGAATGAAAATGATGGAATTGTAAACTCTTCGGGCTTTTAAGATGCATTTACTATCGTTGCTATTTCTAGACTTGTGGCGTGAGAATTCCATTAAAATTGAATCTTACTAACTTTAAATTGCTGACTTAATCTTGAAACTTAAATTTACCAGCATCTGACAGACCATCTCAATGGTTTAGAGTCTGGATCATCAGATTAGACCACCTGTGATAGTTGGTGTGAGGTGTGTGTTTTTATATTTTTACTAGTCATTTATTTCATGTAATGAACTAATACCATAAAGTCTGCGTAAGGAAATAGAGCCTAGAGTCCTGTAGTTGGCATCTGTACCTGCTGCGGGGCGGCGTTCTCCCGCCGGCTCACGCGGGGCGTCTTCTGATTGCAGGTCGGTTAGGCCCCGCTTAACCATCTACGTCTGCCAGGAGCAGCCGAGCAGCCCACCCCTGCAGGGCCAGCAGCCGGCCGGCGGCGGAGGCGACAGTGGCGGTGGGACGCCTTACGGTGGGTCCAGAGCGCACCTCGGACAGCGAGGCAGAAACAGGAAGGCTGGGTGGGAGTGCGGACCGCATGGGGGGGTGGGGCAGCGGTCCTGGGGCCGAGGCTTCCCCAGAGAGGAAGCGAGCTGCCTTTCTCTGCTCTCGCCGCCACTCTACAAGTCTCCTTGCCGGGAAGAGCTAACAAGCAAAAGCCCAGCTCGAGTGCTTTTTGGAGTTTTGCTGGCTTCTATTCCCCCCCACAAACCTCAGATTTACTGAAATGATGAGTATAACATTGGTAGCATGGCAAGAAAGCAGGAGGGTTTTTCTTTTTTTTCCTTTCCATTTTACTGACTGGGGGGAGAAACATAAACTGTCACACGTGCAGAGATTCACATGCGTCCCAGCACCAAGCGCGCGGACTTGTGTCCGACGCGCAGCCGGCCAGTGCTGTGAGCTGTGTGCTGAGCACTCCACGCCAGTAGCCATCCTTCTCAGCCTACGGGTTCTCCTTACTTGTGTAAGAGAGCGTTGGCTGAGGGCAGAGACAGACCCTGGCCCTTCTCTCCTCTGAATATGGCCCTTAAAAACAAAAGCAATTACGCCTTTTAAAGGATGTGTTTTCTTATTTGTAAGGTTGGGTGCGTGGTAATACCTCCCCTCTTCCCTCTTCCCATATTCTGAAACAAAATAAGGGCAACACACTCAGAATTTTCCAGAGAGAAGTGTGTTATGGAATTCACAGAGGTGATCATTTACCCTAATTTTGGGTAGAGCTCCGAGAATCACTTGGTGTTCGAAAAATCCAAAAGAAAGCATCACTCTTGTGAGCCTTTCCACTTGGTGTCATTTTGACTTTAAAAGCTGTGAATTTGAAGACTAAAGATACAGAGGCTTAGCTTGAAACGGTAACATTCTAAAGGAGCTCTCCAGGTATCACCAGGATCTTGTATATCATTTCCATCTATGCGGTCAGGCCTGTTGGACTGGGGAACGTGTTTGTGGAGGAGAGTGGGAAATGTTGGCCAACTTAGCCCTAGATCAGGGGTTTTCTAAGTTTCGGCAAACTTCCCTAAAAGGCCAAGTAGGAAATGCCTCTTTGTGGACTTGGGGGGCTCTTTCCCACCAGCCCTGCCATTGCGGCGCCAGAACCAGCCCAGACCAGATATAGTGATGGGTGCGGCTGCGTTCTGATACAGTTCTGTTGGGAAAGAACGAGTGAGGGCAGGGCTGGGCTCACACAGGCTGTAGTTTGGGGACTCCGCTCTACATCAGCTCTGTGTCTCCCCTTAATTGTAGTTCCACATCCAAAGCTTTCCATAATGTGTAATTAGCAGAGGTTTCCGTTATTGTAAGCACACAAGAAACCCCAGTTTGGGGAAGCCAAGTTCTAGCACTGATGCTCCGCTCGCTGGCCGGCTGGCTTAGGCCGTAACTGAGCAGGACCTACAAGAGCCGTGCTTGCTGCAGATGCACTGGCAGCAGATGGCGGCTGCTGCAGAGTTAAAGGTTCCAGAAACCCGGGCCCCTGGCTGGACTGCACTGCAGCTTGTGGGAAGCAACAGTAGGTGCCACTGTCCACGTCCTTAGCTTCTTATGCTGTGTCTTCTACACCGTGTTCCATTCATTCTCGGGGGGATTCCTTGGGATACATTCCCCGTAGTAGGATTACTGAATCAAGAACAGAGTTCTTTTTATATATCACTAGAAACACATGATGTTTGAAAACTGCTTTCTTCAGCTATAATTTATATACCACAGAATCCTTCCACTGTAAGTGTCCAGTTCCAAGACAGTTTAGTCACTTGAGCGTTTGGCAGCCATTACCACCATTGGGTTTTAGTAGTCCCATTACTCCAGAAAGGCCCCTGTGCCCATTTACAGTTAATTCCTGTTTGTTTTTTAAGAAAAATTAAAACCTCAGATCCTTCTGTACAGATATTAGTGTTAATGTTTATTAAATTGTACATGTGGTATAATTTATTATTATTTCAGTAGGTGGTAAGGGAGGAAAGAAATAACTAGTTCCCATTTTTAATTTTTATATTTTTTTTAGTACTTTGAAAGGGGTGATCTTCTTAGAGATGACATGGAAAACAGATCAAAGATTACTGCTAAAATGCTACTCTTATTTTTTATTTCAGTGTATCATGCAATCTACTTGGAAGAAATGGTTGCTTCAGAAGTTGCTCGAAAACTTGCATTGGTGTTTAATATTCCTTTCCACCAGATTAACCAGGTCTACAGACAGGGGCCCACTGGTATTCACATTCTTGTTAGCGATCAGGTAACGTGAACTGGCCGTGCCATTGCTGCTCCCTTCCACGCTGGCCTTTATTTTCTGTCACTGAAGAACTCCGGAAAAATTCTGTGATCTCTTGTGCAAGTACTCCTGAGAATCAGTTTTAAAGAGCTGGGGTCAAATTTGTAAGAATCTAAAACCAGGAGTTTCGGGTATCCTGGCGATACAAGGGATATAAACCCAGACCTGTGGCTTGGCCCCCTCTGCCCTCCGTCCTCCCTTAGACACTCACTGGGGGCTCCGGGGTTAGTGGGGCTTTGGCCAGGTTTATGTAGGGGGGTCTTTGGATGTGTTTTCCTTTTCTTTCCTATTTGATGACTGATCTTTATTTAAAAAAAAATTTGTTTTTAAAGATTTTATTTAGTAGAGAGAGAAAGCATGAGTGGTGGTGGGTGGGGGGGCAAAGGGAGAGGGAGAAGCAGGCTTCCCGCTGAGCAGGGAGCCTGATGCGGGGCTCGATCCTAGGACGCTGGGATCATGACCTGAGCCGAAGGCAGACGCTTAACCGACTGAGCCACGCAGGCGCTCCTGATGGCTGGTTTTTAAAAACATTAAGGTTATTGTTCCCCCAGTGTTCCGCAACAAGCAGGTAATAATAGAAGACCGCTAAGACCGTGACTCTGTTAAGAGTCGTTATTCACAGGGCCTGTCGGGGAAAGCTCCCAGTGGGTCAGGTGGGTTGTAGGGCTGTCTCAGGGACCGGGCACGGGCAGGCCTCGTCAGCACGAGGCCCCGCCAGTGCAGCAGGTGGAAACGTTTACTACCTTACACTGCCTTCATCAGTTACCGTTTTGACCACCGAGTTCTGTATTTGTGCAACAGTATGTAGATGATGACATTTTCCTGGAGCTGCTAATTCTATTCTTTTCTGATCAGCTCAGAAAAAACAGTTGGATCTTAATTGTGTTATCTGCTTTATCCTTCTAGATGGTTCAGAACTTTCAAGATGAGAGTTGTTTTTTATTCTTCACAGTAAAAGGTACTTTGCATGAGTGCATGTGTCTTGAAATGCTGAAATCATGAAAGATGGTGTGTGCCTGTAATCAGTAGTCATCTTGTGTGTTTACTTTTGAAAATGCTGGCTTTACTAGTTTTAAGAGTTTGAAAAATGAATCGAGAATATTCCTAGTGGTTAATAAACTAGCAAATAAGAGGAGTCAGTCCTAGATTATTGGGAAAAAATACTCAATTCAGCCACCATTTTCCTGAACACCTTTCAGACAGCTTTTGGTTCTAGAAAGGTCTTGAACAGAACACTCCGTGGAACTCCTAGTGGGGAAAGCAAACCAGAATTAGCCACCAAGTGCATACAATTACAAAATCTTTTAAGTGCTGTGAAGGAGTGGGAAAGTGGGGGTGCTTGTGTTTAAGGGGGTGCCGGGTAGGGGGACATGGAGCAGATGAGCGAGGCCTCTCTGAGAAGGTGTCAATAATGCTGAGACTTGAAGAGTGAGGGGAGCTGCTCACCCTAGGAACACCCCAAGGGGGTATGAGGCTGTGTGCGAAGGAAAGAGCCGGGCTGCTGTGCAGGGCCTAGTGAAGGCTGTGTCAGGGACACACGGAGCAAGATGGAGTCAGGGTGGGAGGTGCGGTCTGGTGTGCAGGACCTGGTATAACGGTAGTTGAGATTTTACTTGAAATGCGTTGGGAAGTCAGTGAAATTGTTTAAACAAAGAAGGAATGTGATTAGGTTTTTCTTCCACTCTTGCAACTCTGTGGAGGCCGATGGGAATTGGGGGAAAGCTGGAGGCAGGAGAGGTCACCTAGGTCTGACACATTTATGGGCAGGTCCTGCTGTGCTCCACAGTTGAGCGGGGGTCGGGGGAGGGCGGGTGACTCTTGTAAGAGCAGCTGGGCAGACAGTGTCCCTAGTAGAGAGGCAGAACCGGTTGGGGGCGGGGGGCGGCAAGAGTTCCATTTCACATGTGCTTGGAAAGGTCAAGTTGGCAGTGAATTGTCTCTGTCTGGGGCTGGCAGGAAAGGCCTGGGCTTGAGATGTAACTGGGAAGCCTTTAGCACATCAGCAGTGACTCTCAGCTGTGGAAGTCGCTGCGGTCATTTAGGGAAAGAATATGGAAGGAGGGCCCAGATGGGTCTCAGAGAAGTTCCAACTGGAGGGCTAATGGAGGGATTTTTAAATGAAAATTATTACATGAGGAGAAGAGACTTAAAAGTCCAGTGAGTTAAGATCCAAATCCAGTCCGAGCACAAAAGCTGCAGCTCGAAGAGCAGGTCCTGCACCCCCCTTCCCCGGGAGGCGCTCTTGAAGGGCGGAGTGCAGAACAGCAGCGCCCTGCATTTGCCACCCCGTCGGCGGCGTGGTGGCTCCAACCTGGGCTGGCTCACTTCCTCGTTCGCTGTCACAGCATCTTTGGCTTAGTGCTCTTCTGCTCAGCGTTTTGTCGTCAAAGCAATACAGCTTTTTACTCTGCAAAACTCAAAATTGTCTAAAAAAGGAAATTCATACTGTAATCGGATGGTTGTGTTCCATGACAGCAGGGGACGTTGCTAACGTCAGACACCACAGGACATCCCCTCCAATCTCAGGATGCTGTCTTTCAGAGTCCTGTCCTCATGAAAATATTTCTTTTGTTCCTTGGTGGATGCCTGTACCGCTTCTAGCCATTTCCTGAGAAACACTAGGCCGTCAGACAAAAGTAGTGATATTTTCAAAACGTTTCAGATCTGCCTCTGAGGAGCTCAGAGCTGATTTCCAGGGAAGGTTGGATGGATGCACTCAGTGTGTGTGTGTGTTGTGTGCAGTTGGCTGTGCCGGGGGCCTGCCGCGGCGTCCACACCCACTCCCGCGCCCCTTTGTTTACGCCGCCTGGGCCGCTTGTCTCCATCCCCGCATGCCCCAGAGCGGACCGGCAGCATGGGCCCGATATCAAAACGTAAAATACCTCACCAGGGACTGTGTGCATGCTCTTTCTCTAGAATCATTTAAAGGTAGCTTCAAGTGGGACGGGAAACTGCAGCTTTCTGGGAGTTTTCAGTTTAACGGCCTTGGTTTTCCTAGGCCTGCCTGAAAGAACTGTGTGTCACATCTCTTTTTTCCTGCAGCTGAGAACGGTGATGGTATCCACATAGTTTTGAAGTGACGTCATACTTAGTCTGAACTATATTCAGTACCAAATAAAGTCACGCTTAAAAGTGTGTGAAGACTGAATCCAAGAAGTCCTGGGATTGGATTTTAGCGTATGAAATGTTTCATATTGAAAACACAAGATGACCTTTCTAATGAGCTGTATGAGAGGCGAATCTCCTCACTGTCACTGCCATAGCCAAGCATCCTCGTGAGCGTGAGCACATCGGGACAGTGCGCGTGTGGCTCTGGGGGCCACGTGCCGGCGGGGCTGCCTGCTTCTCTGGCAGAGGCCAGTAGATACAGTTTCTAGAAGCAGCCTTTGCTGTCTTTTTACACTGTATGCGGTTTGGAAATGAATGTAAAACATACTGTGGGCATTTACCTTTCTGTGCCAGTTTGGCTTTTATGGCCTGAACCTTCTGCTGCCCCAGAGCGGGGGTGGGGGACAGTGCTGTCGTGGAGCCGGCATGGAATCTGTCTGCAGGTGCGATGTGCCGAGACCGTGATCGCGGGTCAGGTAAGAGGCTTGGCGCCTTCTCGGAAGAAATCATGTCTGAGGGTGTGTGTGACGGGCTCGTGCCAGATCGGGGAAGACCCAAGCCAGGAAGTCAGCCTTGAAACAAACTGCATTATCAAGAGTACCTTGGTGAGAGGATCAGTGTAAATCCTAATAGGTACAAAGACTTTTGTGTTTCTGCTTTGTCCCAGATTTATTGAAAAACCTTTTGCTTTTGCTTCCATTTTTAGCATTTTGTTTCTGGTTTTCATTTTTGAACCCCCTTGCCTTTTAAACTCATGTGGTGTTCCTCCCTTTCTCTGTCCCTCCCCACCCAGCACCATCCTATTCTTAAAACATTTTTAAAGCCCTGTCCCAGACAATGGAAACAGGTGACCTAGGTGGGGGGAAACGTAGGGTCATTTCTGATGTGCTTTAAGGGGTCTTTGTTATCAACAAGTTGAAATTATTCACGGCAATTGAGATGTCATAAATGAAACACTAAATTGTAGTGTAAAAATTCTCCACACTTCTGAAATATAGGAGCTTTAGTATAATCATGGGTAAATATTTTGGTGATTGAGAGGCTTTCTTAAACACCACATAATAGCTTCTTCTATAAAAAGGGTGCCTCTTCCACAAAACCAAATGCTTGTCTGCCAGTACACTTCTCAAAGGGAGTCCACTGCTTTTGCAATTTTCCTGTCTTTTCGATTCCCTCTGCCCAGAGCCTTCCCCACACGCACCGGGAAGCATCTGTGAGGCCTGTGGTGTAGCAGACCAGTTCTTTAAACTTCAGTTCCCCTTTAACTATAGCTTCTCTGACCAGTTATGCAGCTGTCTTGGTTCTGAATGTGTTATTTGAATCTTATCTTTGTTCTGGCAGAAATAGGAACGAGTAATTTGGGCTTTGAAATCTCCCAGAAGACAGACTAGTTCAGTGGGTAAAAGCTTTGACCTTCTGTGTTTTATTCTTAAAGGGTTATTGGATACAGAGAAGCCCAGTCTCTAAATATTTTCATCTTCAGTTTGAAAATATCTGTAACTCCTATAGGCCCTAAAAGCAGAGTAATATTTCCTTTCTGTCATCTCCCTTTGCTTTCATATGAACACGTTTTCTGTTACCAATCACTTGGGAAAGAAGTGAGCATATCTCTTGTTTCAGATTTTTGCTTGTCTGTTTAGCATTCCTTTTTGAGTCTCAAGGTATATGGAACAATAAATGTCATTTAAGGCTGTGTGCTATTTTGAATTCCTCATCAGGTTTTAGAAGTGGGGTTAAAAACACTTAAAAGCTCATCAAACTTGAAATTATACCAAGCAGCATTGAACATTAGTCTGTCCCAGTGAAGCAGGTTAAATTATGGCACCAGCAAATTTGTTACTTTGTTTTTTTAATAGTAGGATGTATACATTTCAGTATAATAAATGTTTTCCGATTGTTTTGCAAACGCGTGTCTCATTTAAAATACCGGTTCCTGACGGTATCCCCTCAAGTCCTGGAATCGAGGGGGTTCCGTGCGTGTGTTCTGAGCCCCCCCTAAGCCCACATATTGTAAGAGGTGAGGCCTATGTGTTGTGTTCTTTTCAGTTTTCTCAAAGCTGATGCAACGGAGGACAAATTATTCCATTCACTGTTCCACTCCTACAGAGGAAGCAAACCTGATTTTCTCATCTGAGAAACCTCACCTGAGCTATTCCTGTCTTCTAATGAGGTCATAGGTCATTGAGGAGTGAGTCCAGTAACTGATAGGTTGTGTCCTGGCTCAAAAAAGACAGCCCTGGTCATAGAAAATTTTAAAACAGAGACTATAATTTACTGAAGCAAGTCTGTGTATTATGTTCTTTATTTAAATAGCTTCCTGCATCAGACATGCCCCCACACGTAGTGGTGTTAAATGTGTATGAAAATAACCACTGCGGTATATACGCACACATTCTAGACCTGGGAATATGGGAGGATCTCGTCAGGCGGTGAGGTCCTCAGGGCTTGAATGCTTATTCTGATGATCTTGTTAAATTAAGGGATCGTGTATGCACCTGCCTTCTCTTCCCCTGTGCCCCTAAATGGTCCGTCTGATGCAAGCACGGCTGGTCGTGGGAAAGCACCGTATAGGGCTTGCTGCTCCACTCCAGCTTCCCGTGAGCTCCGTGCTCTTCGTGGTGGGGAATGGCTGCTAGAAAGGGTCAGCTGCCATGAACACTGAAGCTGACGATGTGAGAGTGGCGATGGGTTCCTAATCTTCATAAATATCACACATGTGGACAGCACAGGATGGAAACTAGAGCTTATCTGATTTTAGATAATATGAGGAAGGTCTGAATTTGGAAAATGGTTTCCCATCCAATGGTTTTGCTCAGATTTGTCTGCCATTAAGGTTATAGCAATAAAACCCTCTGACTTAAGCATTGCAATGGTTTATTCATTTTTATATTGAGTCTAAAAGGTGCCAACACTTTACTGATCTGAGTTTTAAGTGTGTACAATTTTTGAATAGTTCTGGTGTAACTTGATTTCTAAGATTTTAAAATAAACTTGGAAAAAATCACACCCATTCTACATGCATCCATTCATTATTTTTAATTGATTATATATATTATAGATAACTTAATGATTAGCTTTTCTCCTAGAACAAAAATGCACTCTGTGCTGTAGCGCCTGCCACAGCTTATTTGCAGTCTGGCCACACAGACTCTGAGTTGTGTTTGTTTAGGTTTTGGTCCCCGGAAGTGTATATGACAAGTTGACAGAAACAGAAAGGTGAAGACCCTGCTCCACCCAGTTCAGAGTCCTCATTTCTTTGGTGTCTCATGGAAACCTAACTTGCCTCCCACCTAAGTGTCTACGTATAAAACTCTCAGGCATCACGAATTTGCAGTACAGGTCACTTTGAGAAAGTTGCTATTTCATCTTCAAAGTGGAAAAGTCCTGCTAATCAAAATGAAATCAGTGTGAATTAAAGCAGGCCACTGGCTTAAGTATCAGGTAGAAAATCAACAGCTTACTCTTTCTGCTCGATTTGTGCTAACACTGATGGGCTGTTTGAGGAATGCTGACAATGCCAACAGCAGGACTTTGGTACCTAAGAAGGCACCCACCTCTTAAGAGATCCAGGTCTCCTGCGTGGTCCAGGCTGCGCTGAGACCACTCTTGCCGGGTGTTGGCAGACACAAGGCTTTGATTCAATTGCATCGTAGCAGATTAAAGGTGAAAACTATCACCAGAGTTACTGCAGTCCCTACTGCATTCTTTTACCTGTAAATGTCTTTCCCGATGGAGAACCAAGAGATTTGGGTGAAGGTGGAGCAGGTCAGGAAGACTCAGGTCTTCTCTGGAGGAAGGGACACCTCATCGTGCCTTGGGCTCATGCAGCCGCCGTCAGAGAATGACACAACACCTGCACAGTCGCTGTCCACTTCCTCCCACTGCTGTCGGGGGGGTGACAGGAGCAAAGTAGGCATGGACTTTGACATGAGGGAGTTGAGCCTGGAAGCAGAAAGCAGACGGACGTGGAGTAGTCATTACATGCATATTTGGAGGGCTACAGGCACAATCCTAGACAAGCCCACAGTTCTCCATGTAGAATGGACTCTCCTTGATTCTCAGGCAAATAGCAGAAACAGAATTTCTGGTGTAGGCTAGAGCTATTTCTGTTTACAGGGGACCTGAAGCGAAGAGACCCGAATATCTGCCCGGGGCGGTCAGGAGTCCTATATGTACATCGAGCAGACTCCGCACAGCTCCAGCACCTGGGGCAGCTCTGGGAGGTAAATGCAAAGCTGCCTCAACTTAAAGCCTATTCAAGAAGACTAGGTGAGGGGCGCCTGGGTGGCTCAGTTGTTAAGCATCTGCCTTCGGCTCGGGTCATGATCCCAGGGTCCTGGGATCGAGCCCCGCATCGGGCTCCCTGCTCAGCGGGAAGCCTGCTTCTCCCTCTCCCACTCCCCCTGCTTGTGTTCCCTCTGTCGCTGTGTCTCTCTCTGTCAAATAAATAAAAATCTTAAAAAAAAAAAAAGACTAGGTGAACTACCTGGGGGGAGAAAAGCCACTTTCTACTTAAGCCCTGTTCTCTGGAAGTTAACCAAGACCATGGTCTCCTTCCCACTGGTAATGACCTTAAGTCTCTTTCCTTACAACGTTCTGATCACTGAACTCTGGAACCTTCTGCCCCACACCCATTCTGGAAGTTGAATCTGCCAGGGTGAGATCTAATAAAATTTTGAATAAGAAGACACTTGAGGAATACATCAGTTTGCATCACTATAAGCTTAGGATAAAATGTAGAAGATGGAGTCTTGACATATTCATTGTTTGCTTAGAAAGTGTGCCAGCACCCCCACCCCCACCTCTGCCCTTACCCGCATCCGCTTGATGCCCGCGCGGGTAACCTGCTGGCAGTCGTACAGCTCGAGGCGCTCCAGGCCGCGGCAGTTCTCCAGGTGCTCCAGGGCCACGTCGGTGATGAGGAGGCAGTTGTCCAATTCCAGAACCCGCAGCCTCTCGTGACCGCAGGTGCTGTTGCTCAGGTGCAGGATCCCGTCATCTGTGATGAGCTCACAGTGGGACAGACTCTGGAACAAGAAGACACACGCCGATGTTTGTGAGACCTGCTCTTTCCAAGGCTCCAGGCCTGTGAGAAGCACAGAAGCTGGCCCGAGCAGGGTCCTACGGTAACCGCTTATCACAGGAGGATTAAACACGAAACCTTAGGGTCCTGTGGCCATGGGTTCACTGCAGCTCTTGGTGGCCTTTCTCATCTTTCCAGTTATGTAAAGATGGACATCAAATTGTAGGTGATGATACAGTTGGAAGAGGACAATGTGAGCGGATCCTGAACTCACCTCCCATAAATTCCCTGATTCCACAGCTACATAAAGGACAGCCTACTCTGGAAAAAAAACTCTAAAGACTGACTGACTTGTACACATTGAATGAATGAGAGAAGGTCCAGGTCACAGGGGGTCAGAGAAGCTGGGACACAATCTTGCCATAAGTCCCACCCCCAATGCAGCGACTCACAGCTGGGAGGGAACTCAAAACTACAAAACAGCCTGAGGAGCAAAGGGTTGAACCGCACGTTGGGCATCCCAGCTCTTAAGATCTGTACCTGAGAGATAAACCCCTAAAATACCTAGCTTTGAAAACCAACAGGCTTACATCCACAGGACCCACGAGACTGGCGATCCCAGCAGCTCTTAAAGGGCTCACACACTTGAACTCACCCACCTCAGGGCCCAGCATGGACATGGCCTGTTGAAGGGTGCCTGGACTTTGTGCAGGAGAGGCTTGTTAATACTTGTCTTGTAACACTGGCCTGAGGGTCAGGCATCTGATTTGACACATTTGGGGGCATGCTGGGGTACTCTAGGTGTGGGGACTGGTGGGCACCCATCTTTGTGCACTCCCTCTATCTTGCTCCAACTGGTGGATGCTTTAAAAAAACAAAAAACCCTTTTAGGCTTTTTTCTTTTTCTACTTTTCTTTCTTGGTAGGCACCATCTCTGTGCTCTCCCTCTGTCACTCCCCAGCCAGTGGGCGCCAACTTCTCACTCTCCCTCTGCTGTGCTTCAGAACACCATTATCTCTCAGGAAGGAACTTTTACAAGTTCCTTTTACAAGTGTCCAGTGCCCTGGTTTTATATCTGGTACCTTGGTTTTTGCAGCTGCTGCTAGAGGGCACCTCTACATCTCCTGGCCCTGGGGGCCAGTGGGGCTTATGCTGGTGGGCCTCACAGGACTGTAACCAACAGAGAAAGAGTTCTTAAATGGCCAGTATCCCCAGGGCACAGCAAGAGGCAACAGGCCCAGGAGTTCAGTCTGTAAAAGAGGCCTAACAGCTTATCATCACAGCTGCAGCCTGAGGGGCAGGCTTCTAATTAAACACATCTAAGGGCTGACTATACCTACTGGAGACCTCTGGAGGGCACCAGGATCTCTCGGAGGGGAGCTTTTATATGCATCTGGTGTCCCAGTTTTACTTCTGGTGCCCCAGTCTTTGGGACATGCTACTCAGGGATGCTCCTTGATCACCTAGCTCTGAGAGGATTCTGAACTCATCTCCCATAAACACCCTGATTCTACAGCTATAATAGATGAAAAAAAGTGGAGGTAGCATAAGGGACTTACGGGACAACATCAAGTGGACTAACATTCATATCATAGGGCTCTTGGAAGGAGGAGAGAAAGGAGCAGAAAAATTATTTCAAGAAATAATGGCTGAAAACTAACCTAGGGAAATAAACACACATCCAGATCCAGGAAGTCTAGAGAGTTCTATAAATATGAACCCCAAGAAATGCACACCAAGACAGATTATAATAAAATGTCAAAAGTTAAAGAGAATCTTGAAATCAGCAAAAGAAAAACAACTTGTTATGGACAAGGGAACTCCCATAAGACTGTCAGCAGATTTTTCTGCAGAAACCGCAGGACAGAAGGGAATGGCATGATAACATTCAAAGTACTGAAAGAAAAAAATACTTCCAGCCAAGAATACTCTTAACTAGCAAAGTTATTCAGAATTGGAAGTAAAGAGTTTTACAGACAAGTTAAGGCTAAAGGAGTTAATCACCTTACTAAACCAGCTTTACAAAAAATATGATTTTTTTTTAAAGATTTTATTTATTTATTTGACAGAGAGAGACACAGCGACAGAGGGAACACAAGCAGGGGGAGTGGGAGAGGGAGAAGCAGGCTTCCCGCCGAGCGGGGAGCCCGATGCGGGGCTCGATCCCAGGACCTGGGATCATGTCCTGAGCCGAAGGCAGATGCCCAACGACTGAGCCACCCAGGCGCCCCTGTTTATTTTTTTTTAAAGATTTTATTTATTTGAGAGAGAGAGAGTGAGAGCATGAGAGGGGAGAGGGTCAGAGGGAGAAGCAGACTCCCCACTGAGCGGGGAGCCCGATGTGGGACTCGATCCTGGGACTCCAGGATCATGACCTGAGCTGGAGGCAGTCGCTTAGCCAACTGAGCCACCCAGGCACCCCAGCTTTACAAAAAATATTAAAGGGACTTTGTCGAGATGAAAAGACAGGGCACTAATTCATAAAATGTGAAAGTATAAATCTCACTGGTAAAGGTAAATATATAGTAAAGGTGTAATGAATGAATCATCTATAGAGCTATTAACTAAGGCTAAAAAACAAAACAAAACAAAAAACAACAAAACCTGAACTACTAACAAGTGATACACAAGTGATACACAAGATAAAAAGATGTAAAATGTAACATCAAAAACAAAACGGAGGAGGGAGGAGGGGTAAACGTAGAACTTTAGAATGTAAGCTGTTATCTGGGGCGCCTGGGTGGCTCAGTCGTTAAGCGCCTGCCTTCGGCTCAGGTCATGATCCCAGCATTCTGGGATCGAGCCCCGCATCGGGCTCCCTGCTTGGCGGGAAGCCTGCCTCTCCCCCCTCCACTCCCCCTGCCTGTGCTCCTCTCTCACTGTGTCTCTCTCTGTCAAATAAATAAATAAAATCTTTAAAAAAAAAAAAGAATGTAAGCTGTTATCATAAATAGACTTACAAATATAAGTTGTTATATGTAAGCCTCATGGTAACCACAAAGTAAAAATCTATGGTAGATACACAAAAGATAAAAGAATCTAAGCGTACCACCAAAAGTCATTAAACTATAAAGGAAGAGAACAAAGGAACAGAGAGGAACTATAAAACAGCCAGAAAACAATTAACATAATGGCAATAAGTACATAACTATCAATAATTACTTTAAATGTAAATGGGCCAAATTCTCCAATCAAAAGATAGAGTTGGGGCGCCTGAGTGGCTCAGTTGGTTAAGCCCCAGGTCATGATCCCAGGGTCCTGGGATGGTGCCCTGCGTCAGGCTCCCTGCTCAGCCAGGAGCCTGCTTCTCCCTCTCCTCCCCACTTGTGCTCTTTCACTATCTCTCCTGCTATCTCTCTCTCAAATAAATAAAATATATATATATTTTTTAAAGATTTTATTTGACAGAGAGAGACACAGCAAGAGAGGGAACACAAGCAGAGGGAGGGGGAGAGGGAGAAGCAGGCTTCCCGCCGAGCAGAGAGCCTGATGCGGGGCTCGATCCCAGGACCCTGGGATCATGACCCGAGCCGAAGGCAGACGCTTAACGACTGAGCCACCCAGGCGCCCCTCAAATAAACAAAATCTTAAAAAAAGAACCCCAAAAAACAAAATACATAGAGTGCCTGAATGAATTAAAAAAAAAAAGAAAAGACCGATTTATATGCTGCCTATAGGAGACTCACTTTAGGTGCAAGGACACACACAGACTGAAAGTGAAGGGATGGAAAAAGATAGCCCATGCAAATAAAAACCAAAAGAAAGCTGGAGGTAGCCATACTTATATCAGACAAAATACACTTTAAAACACTATAACAAAGGACATTACATAATGATACAAGGGGTCAATCCAACAAGAGCATAAACATTGGTAAATATTTATGCACCGAACGTAGGAGCATCTAAATATATAAAGCATATATTAACAGACCTAAAGTAATAGCAATAACAATAATAGTAGAGGGCTTTAATACCCACTTATATCAACAGGTAGATCATCCAGACAAAATCAGTAAGGAAACATCAGCTGTACACAACATATTGGAACAGATGGACTTAACATATATATACAGAACATTCTATCCAAAAGCAGAATACACATTCTTCTCAAGTGCACATGGAACGTTCTCCAGAACAGATCATATGTTAGAACACATAAGAAATTGTAGTAAGTTTAAGATAAAAATCATTATCAAGCATTTTTTCCAAGCACAATAATATGAAAGTAGAAATAATTACAAGAAGAAATGTGGAAAATTCACAAATATGTGGATATTTAACATGTTACTGAACCACCAATGAATGGGTCAAATAAGAAATCAAAAGAGAAATTTAAAAAATGTCTTGAGACAAATGAAAATAGAAATGTAAAAACCAAAATTTATGGAATGCAGCAAAAGCAGTTCTAAGGCAATAGTTCATAGCAATAAAATCCTACCTCAAGGAATGAAAAAAGTCAAACAACCTAACTTCACACACACCTTAAGAAACTATGGAAAGATGACAAAGCCCCAAATCAGTAGAGGGAAGTAAATAAAGATCAGAGAGGACATGAATGAATGAAAGAGACTAAAAAGGCAATAGAAAAGATCAATGAAACTAAGAGCTGGTTCTATGTAAAGATAAGCAAAATTGACAAACCTTTATTTAGACTCACCAAGAAAAAAGAGAGGGCTCAAATAAATAAAATCAGAAATAAAAGAAGAGATGTTACAACTGATACCACAGAAATACAATAGATCATAAAAGACTCCTAAGAACAATTATATGCCAACAAATTGGACAACCTAAAAGAAACAGGTAAGTTTCTAAAAACAAAGACCAACCAAAACAATAATGAAGAAATAGAAAATCGGAACATACTGATTACTAGTAAGGAGACTGAATCAATAATCAACCTCCCAACAAAGTCCAGGACCAGATGGCTTCATTTGTGAATTCTACCAGATATTTAAAGAATTAATACCAATCATTCTCAAACTCTTCCAAAAAAGAGGAGGGAACATTTCCAAACTCATTTTGCCAGGCAAGCATTATCCTGATACTAAAACTAGACAAAGACACTACAAAAAATGAAAATTACAGACCAACATCTCTGATAAACACAGATGCAATAACCCTCAACAAAATATTACCAAACCAAACAGTACATTAAAAGAATATTACACCACAATCAGGGGCGCCTGGGTGGCTCAGTTGGTTAAGCGACTGCCTTCAGCTCAGGTCATGATCCCAGGGTCCTGGGATCGAGTCCCGCATCGGGCTCCCTGCTCTGCGGGGAGCCTGCTTCTCCCTCTCCCACTCCCCCTGCTTGTGTTCCCTCTCTCGCTGTGTCTCTGTCAAATAAATAAATAAAATCTTTTAAAAAAAAAAAGAATATTACACCACAATCAAGTGGAATTTTTATTTCAGGGATGCGAAGATGTTTCAACATTTTCAAATCAATCAATAGGATACAGCATATAAGCAAAATGAAGGATAGAAATCATATGATCATCTAAATAGATGCAGTAATAGAATCTGACAAAATTCAACATCCATTGATGATAAAAAAAAAACAAAAAAACCCTCAACAGTGGGTAAAGAAGGGACATACCTCAACATAATAATGACTGTATACGACAAGCTTATAGTTAACATCATACTCAATGGTGAAAAGTTGAAAGATTCTCCTTTAAGGTGAGAAACGAGATAAGGATGCCCACTCTTGCCATGTTTATTCAACATGATATTCAACATGAAATCCTAGCCAGAGGAATTAGGCAAGAAAAAGAAAGGCATCCAAATTGGAAAGAAGTAAAAAACTGTTACTATTTGCAGATGACACAATGTTATATATAGAAAACCCTAAAGACTCCACAAAAAAAAATCAGAATAAATTCAGTAAAGTCTCAGGATACAAAATTAACATATAGAAACTGGTTTCATTGCTATACATTAATAATGAGCTATCAGAAAGACAAATTAAGGGCCACCTGGGTGCCTCAGTTGGTTAAGTATCCAACTCTTGATTTCAGCTCAGGTCATGGTCATTTGATCAAACCCCATGTCTGCTTCAGATCCCCTCACTCCCTCTCCCTCTGCCCCACGACTCACATTTGCTCTCTCTCTCTAAAAAAAGAGAGAAATTAAGAAAACAATCTCTCTTACAATTGCATCAAAAAGAGTAAAAAACCTAATATAACTTTAACCAAGGAGGTGTAAAGGACCTGTACTCTGAAAAATATAAGACATTGATGAAAGAAATTTAAGATGACACAAATGGAAAGATACTTTGTGTTCAGAGATCATAAAATTTCAAATTGTTAGAATGTCCATACTACTCAAAGCAATCTACAGATTCAAGCAATCTTTATCAAAATTCCAGCTGCGTTTTTCATAGAAATATAGAAAAATCCTGGGCAACCCTCTTGGGTCCCCTGCCTCTTGGGGAGCTTTGTACTATCACACAATAACTATGGATCAATAAACTTTGCTTTGCTGCCTACCAAAAAAAAAAAAAAAAACCCAAAAAACCACACACACACACAAAAAGGAAAGGAAAAGAAATATAGAACCATCTTAAAATGTGTATGGAACCAAAAAAGACCCTTATTAGCCAAAGCAGTCTTGAGAAAGAAGAACAAAGCTGAAGGCCATCACACTCCCTGGTTTCAAGCTGTATTACAAATAATGCTATAGTAATCAAAACAGTACAGTATTGGGGCAGAGCAAGATGGCGGAGGAGTAGGAGACCTGGATTTCGTCTGGTCTCAGGAATTCAGCTGGATAGGGATCAAACCATTCTGAACACCTACGAACTCAATAGGAGATCGAAGAAAAGAATAGCAACAACTCTCTGAACAGAAAAGCGACCACTTTCTGGAAGGTAGGATGTACGGAGAAGTGAATCCGAAGCAATATTCGGGAGGATAGACGGCGGGGGAGGGGGCCTCCCTCGGCCGCTTCTGGCAAGTGATAGAGCTGTAGAGCACAAAATCGGAACTTTTAGAAGTCGGCTCAGCTGAGAAGTCGCTCCGGTGGCTAAGTGGGGGGTGGAACCCTCACTGGGACAGTGTGGTCTCAGGACCCTCAGGGTCACAGAAAGACCGGGGGTGCCTGAGTGCGGCAGAGCTCCCAGGTATCAGAGCGGGGAAGCCGGCTGCAGAGATGGAGCCGAGGAGCGGGCTCTCAGCTCAGGGTTGCCATAAACCGTGATCCGCGGCACAGTCGGGCCCCTGCTCCTCCAGCAGGGACCCAATAAGCAGCAGAAATGGGGAGATTCCCCTTCCTCCCCCGGGAGGAGCAGCGCGGGAGCGCGCTGCAGGGATCTGCTGGGTTTGGAGACTCCACGTGGGGTCGGGTGCCAGAGACAGAAATGCGCGGTCACAGGCCGGGTGAGCACGGAGTGCGGCCGGAGACCGAGGAGACGGGAGTGACTGACGGCTTTTCTCTGGGGGCTCACTGAAGAGCAGGGCCCCAAGTTCTCGGCTCCTCCGGGGCGGAGATTGGGAGGCCGCCATTTTCACTCTCCACCTCCAAAGCTGTACGGAAAGCTCACAGGGATCAAAAGCTCCAGAGAGCAACCCGAGCAGATTACTTAGCCCGGACAGGGCAAGGGCGGGGCAATTCCGCCTCCGGCAAAGACATCTGGAAACCACGGCAACAGGCCCTTCCCCCAGAAGATCAGCAAGAACAGCCAGCCAAGACCAAGTTTACCGATCAATGAGAACGGCAGAACTCCAGCGCTAGGGGAATAATGCACATAGAATTAATGGCTTTTTTACCATGATTCTGTAGTCTTTCAAAGTTAATTTTTTTTTTGAATTTTTCTTTTTCCCTTTTTCAACCAACATCTTATCAATCCGTTTTTTAAAAAACATTTTTATTTTTCATTTTTAGAGTCATATTCTATCCCTTCATAGTAGTTACCCGTATTTTTGGCATATATATATAAGTTGTTCTCTCTTTAAAATTTTGAGATAGTTTCT
>NC_138369.1:53199733-53218503 GCF_054177405.1 Leptonychotes weddellii
GCTCTGGTAAGCGCTGTGAATTGTGCAAGACTATTGAATCTCAGATCTGTACCTCTGAAACAAATAATGCAATATATGTTAAGAGAAAAAAAAAAAAGAAGATAGCAGGAGGGGAAGAATGAAGGGGGGGAAATCGGAGGGCGAGACGAACCATGAGAGATGATGGACTCTGAAAAACAAACTGAGGGTTCTAGAGGGGAGGGGGGTGGGAGGATGGGTTAGCCTGGTGATGGGTATTAAAGAGGGCACGTTGTGCATGGAACACTGGGTGTTATGCACAAACAATGAATCATGGAACACTACATCTAAAACTAATGATGTAATGCATGGTGATTAACATAACAATAAAAAATTTTAAAAAAAACAGTACAGTATTGGTATTAAAAACACACAGATCAATGGAACAGAATAAAGAGCCCAAAAATAAGCCCACACATAATTAATCAATTTACGACAAAGGAGCAAAGAATATAGAGTGGCAAAAGGACACTGCAATAAATAGTGCTAGGAAAACTAGAGCCACACGCAAAAGAATGAAAGTGGACTCTTATAGCATATACAAAAATTAACTCAAATTAAAGTTTACTTTACAAAGAGTAACTCGAATTAACATTACTCATATAAGACCTGAAACCATATTTTATAGAATATATGTATAAAATATCCTATACCTATAAAATATCCTATTTATAGCATATACAAAATAGCATATACAAATACATATATATGCTATTTTATAGCATACACAAAAATTAACTCGAATTAAAGTTTACTATACAAAAAGTAACTCGAATTAACAATTAATCATGTAAGACCTGAAACCATAAAACTCCTAGAAGAAAACAGGCAATAAACTCCTTGACATTGGTCTTGGTAATGATTTTTTGGAATGAATACCAAAAGCAAAGGCAACTAAGGTAAAAATAAACAAGTGGAACTACATCAAACTAAAAGCTACTGCACAGCAAAGGAAACCACTAACTAAATGAAAGGGCAAGAATAGGAGAAAATATTTGCAAAACATATATCTGATAAGGGGCTAATATCCAAAATACAAATAACATATAACTTAGTAGCAAAAAAAAAAAAAAAAAAAAGTGGCCAAAGGGCCTGAAAAGACATTTTTTCCAAATAAGACATACAGATGGCCGAAAGAGACATGGAAAGATGCTCAACACCGTTAATCACCATGGAAAGGCAAATCAAAACCACAGTGAGGTGTCACCTCACACCTGTCAGAATGGCTATTATCAAAAAAAGAAGAAATGACAAGTGTTGTCAAAGACATGGAGAAAAGGGAACCCCTGTGCACCACTGATGGGAATGTGAATTGGTGCAGCCACTATGGAAAACAGTATGGAGGTTCCTCAAAAAATTAAAAACAGAACTACGATATGATCCAGCACTTCCACTTCTGGGTATTTATCTGAAGAAAATGAAAACACTAATTCGAAAACGTATCTGCACTCCCATGGTCATTGCTGCATTATTTACAATAGCCAAGACATGGAAACAACCTAAGTGTCCACCAATGGATGAATGGGTAATGAAAATGTCACACACACACACACACACACACACACACACACACACACACACACCGTGGAATATTATTCAGCCGTAAAAAAGAATGAAATCTTGCCATTTGTGACAACATGGACGGACCTTGAGGGCAATATGCTAAGTGAAATAGGCAGAGAAAGATACCATATGATGTCACTTATATGTGGAATTTAAAAAACAAGCAAATAACCAAGCTCATAGATATGGAGAAAACATCCTGAAACCAATATTATACTGTATGCTAATTAACTGGAATTTAAATAAAAACTTGAAACATAAAAAAAAAAAAACCACCTTGGTGGCAGGGTCGGGGTGGGTGGATGAAAAGGGTGAAGAGAGTCAAAATGGACAAATTTCCAATCATTAAATAAGTTACAGGGATATAATGAGAGAAAATCTGAAAAGTTCTTAACCTAAGAAAAAAATTTTTGTAAATAGGGTGACAGTTGTTAACTAAACTCAATCATGTTGATCATTTTGCCATATATACAAGTATCAAATTATGTTGTACACCTGAAACTAATATAATATTTTATCAAGTGTATCTCCATTGAAAAAGAAGAAGGAACCAGAGCTGGTGGTACCCAGGACTCTCTCTGAATAGCAGTAATTCTGGAAAATTCAAACTCTAGCGCCCACGAGGCTTGGAAATGAAGGAGTAAATGCGCATAAGTGCCCATCGAGGCAGAGTTAATGGGTCTTAACAGAAACTGAGATCAACCACCTGCACTCAGACTGACTTTTCTGTGGAATCCTGGGTGGTCTGCCTAAGCAGGGTTTCCCACACTCCGGGGCAGGGGGGCTCTAAGAATCCAGTTCAATAATAAGCAAAAGAATAATAGATAGTGCTTACTGCCCTCAGAGCAGGCGGACAGCAGGGTGCTGAAGAAAAGCAAACTGCTGGATATTACAGTGTGGACTGAAACCACTTACACTGTAGAGTTGCTATTATTCTGGTGATTAAGGAATGGAATCAAAGCCCACTCTTAACCATGGCAATGAGTAAGCTGCTAGGTCACTTTTATTAAAATGTTATTAATTCATTCATTTATCATTAAAGTCCATTTTTAATATTAAAAAAAAGATTGCAGGGGAAATTTCAGTTTACTCCATTCAGTGCAGTTTCATAGCCTACTTCCCCACTTGAGGGGAGGCCAGTGCAAAGAGGCTGATGCCCATGTCATTTAGAAAACTGTGCAGCCATGACACAGAGACGTACTGAGCACTTTTGATGGTTATAATTAAATAGATCTTGAACACTGTGATCTGACATTACTGGCTTCTCTTGGGTATAAACAGTAAAGGTTGCAGAATGTAACAAATTCAGATTAATATTATATAGCCAAATGGCATTTCTTTTTTTTTTTTTTTTTTAAGATTTATTTATTTTAGAGAGAGAGCACGTGCACGAGCAGGGGTAGGGGCAGAGGGAGGAAAGACTGCCAAGCAGACTCCATGCTGAGCGCAGGGCCTGATGCGGGGCTTGATCCCAGGAACCTGAGATCACAACCCAAGCCAAAACCATGAGTTGGATGCCCAACTGACTGAGCCACCCAGGTGTCCCTCAAATGGCATTTCTGTAATTTAAGTTCTCCATATAAATAGTTTCAGACCTGACATTTTCACCAAATGCATATAAAATGTAATACCCCACCATAAAAGTTCAGAGGCAAAAAGTAGTACATCAAAGCCCCCTAATGCGTTTGTTCCTTCAAATATATGAGTTCTAACTCTGTGCCAGGCCCTATGTTGCAATGTTGAATAAAAACACACTTTTCTGCACTGCTGGAGCCGAGGGTCTAGAAATATACAGCTATTAAACTGAAGCTAAGGTAAGTGCTCTCAGAGCACACGGCAGTGGGACGTGACCTGAGGAAATGACCACTAAATTGATATCTGAAGGATGAGGAGCCAAAAAGGAAAAAGAATGTGAAGAGTGTGTTGTGTGTCATACCCCAGGTAGCAGGAGGAGAATGGCAAGCACTGTGCATAGGAAGAAAGAAGTATCTAGATGCAGATGGACTTGCAGAGGTGGAGACCAGATCACAGTTGTGCAGGCCATGTAAAGGAATTTTACTTTGATTCTGAGGTCATTGGGAAGAGTTCTAAGGAGAATGTGATGTTTGTTTCTCCAAGAGACCATCATGTATTATTACATACCCACCAGAATGGCTAAAATGAAAAAGATGTTATTGGTGAGGATGTGGAGCAACTGGAACTCTCCTACATTGCAGTGGGATTTGGATACACCTGACTGGAATGCATACATGTGTTCACCATAAGACAGAACAATACTGGTTTTAATACCCTCAAACTGGAAACTACTCAAATAATCAATAGTAGAAAGGATAACTAAATCATGGTGTGCCCATTCTATACAGCAATGAAACTGAACAATGTTCATTTATATGCAAGAAAATGGATAAATTTCACAAATATAATAGTGAAGAAGTCAGGCACAGGAGAGTACATATGATAATTCCATTCATACAGTTTATTTTTTTTAAAAGATTTTATTTATTTATTTGAGAGAAAGAGAGAGTGAGTAAGAGAGGGAGCACAAGTGGTGGAGAGGCCGAGGGAGAAGCAGACTCCCCACTGAGCAGGGAGCCCAATGCAGGGCTCGTTCCCAGAACCCTGGGATCATGACCTGAGCCAAAGGCAGACGCTTAACTGACAGAGCCACCCAGATGCCCCCCATTCATACAGTGTAGATAATAAATTACAAAACAAGGGCAAAACTAATCTAGGCAGTGGTGGGGCGGGTGTTAGTGGCCGGAAGAGAGCAGCAGAAAAGGGCTGTCTGGAGTCTGGTAATGTTGATTCTTCATCATTCAGCTTATGCAAATGCACTGATATATATACTTATAATAAGTGCTCTTTCCTGCATGTATATTTTACTTCAGTAAAAAATTAAAACTGAAAAGATAAACCACCCTGGCTGGCTCAGTCGGAAGAGCATGTGACTCTTGATCTTGGGGTTGTGAATTTGAGCCCCATGTTGGGTGTAGAGATTACTGAAAAATAGATCAATTAATTTTAAAAAAAGAAAAGATAAGCCACCCTGCCTACCAGATTATTCAGAATGTAAATGTGGATGCAGTCGAGCAAGTAGAAGACTACTATAATCTTTGAGGCAAGGAAATGCCTGCTAGTTTGGACCTGATGAGTTCTGGTGGAGGAGACAAATAAGTAGATGGGTGTGAGATATTTCTGCAAAGTGAAAAAAAAATCAAGAAAGACTGATAGTGGATACAAGAAATAGTCAGCTGAGTACAAATTAGAGGGAAGGGAACCTAGAAGGAAAAAGAGAAATTCTGTCAGACCTTGATGCTTGAATGATTCCTCTTTGAGCTCTCTTTGAGCAACATGGGAAATATTTCCTTTCTCGTGAATCCAACCACACAATATGATTCTACGTGAAATAGTATTTATGTAATCAATTACTGCTGTTCATTTGTCTTTAGCTTTGGAATTGATTTATGGATAAAGCCAGAAAGCTTTTCAGGAGGATTTGAGGGGCTCCTGGGTGGCACAGTCAGGTGGGTGTCCAACTGCTGGTTTCAGCTCAGGTTGTGATCTCAGGGTCATGAGATCCAGCCCATGTCAGGCTCCGTGCTCAGTGTGCAGTCTGCCTGGGACTCTCTCTCCCTCTCCCTTGCCCCTCCCTCCCTCTCTCTAAATAAATAAATAAATCTCTAAAAAAACAGAATTTGAAAGGAAAACTTAATTTAAAAATTTAAAAAGAAATAGAATTTAATTATTTACAATAAAGTACAACCAGAAACAAAGTGTGTATGTATATATATATATTACTTACATATACACATACATGAATATACACACATATAACACCACGCAGATTAGAGGAAGATGGAGCTGATGGAGATGGTGTCAGAGTACCAACTTTGTTGTTTTAAAACAGGGGAACTGAGGAATCAAAAAGTTAACAGTTGCATCTGGGACCCAAGGAGACAGATGCTCTCATAGTAACTGACAAGCTTCTACACTAGCATAGGCAAGTGCTTATGTAATTTAAAAACTGGTTTAATTTAAGGATAATCAGAGGGGCTCTTGACATGTTCCCTGAGTTTATAGGAAAATCTGCCACCATGGTTCACAGAGCAGAGGGGCCTTTTAGTTTATGCTAATAAAGAGCCAACAGTCAAAGCCATCTGCTTTAGGCCACTCATTGTTTATACATTATCTCATTTATCCTTTAGAGCCTCCCTGCGGATCGCCATTTTACAGATGAGGAAATTAAGGCTCAAAGAAGTTGAGACTTGCCCATTATAATAAGCTCAGGCTAGCCTTCATAAGCCTCTCCCCCTGCCCTGCATTATCTCGCCCACCCCTGGTATCCTACAGATTTAAGACTATTTTTACTTCCTCATCTGTTTATGGCAGGTGTGTTAGGAGGAAGGGATATTCCAGAAAAACAAGTTTGCCACTGCTAGGCATTATCTATCCGCAGGCTAATTAGGAGTGCCACGTTCCCGGGCACCTGGGTGGCTCAGTCGTTAAGCATCTGCCTTCGGCTCAGGTCATGATCCCAGGGTCCTGGGATCAAGTCCCACATCGGGTTCCCTCCTCAGGGGGAGGCCTGCTTCTCCCTCTCCCACTCCCGCTGCTTGTGTTCCTGCTCTCGCTATCTCTGTCTCCGTCAAATAAATAAATAAAATCTTAAAAAAAAAAAAAAAGGAGTGCCACGTTCTGGAAGTGAACAGCTTATACTAGCATTCCTGAGAAGGCAGAAGTAGTCAAGGGGGTTAGGGACAAATATGCACAGCAGGGAGTACTACTGCTTTTAAATGCAAAACAGCAGGTGTCTTTTGCTGGGAGGAGGAAGAGTGGGGGAAGAAAATCTCTCAACCTCACATACAATTTCTCTAGAAGGAACAGACATTGGCCACAGAGATTATCCCTGAGGGGGGCAGGTGGGGAAACAGAGTAACTGGGGGTTTTAAATGAGAGTGCGATTCTTCTCTTGTACTCTTGGCACTTAAACTTTAATTTTTTCTTTTGAATTTCATCAAATGCTTTTTTTTTTGCATTAATTGGTATGATCATTAATTTTTCTTCTGTAGCCTGTTAACATGGTAGATTACACTAATCCATTTTTTTTTTTTTTAAGATTTTATTTGTCAGAGAGAGAGAGAAGGAGAGAGAGCACAAGCAGAGGGAGCGGCAGACAGAGGAAGAAGCAGGCTCCCTGCTGAGCAAGTAGCCGGACACGGAGCTCGATCCCAGGACCCTGGGATCATGACCTGAGCCGAAGGCAGACGCTTAACCGACTGAGCCACCCAGGCGTCCCTACACTGATCCATTTTCAAATATTAAACTAGACTTGGGTCCCTGGAAGAAACCCTGTTTGGTCAGGGTGTATAATTATTTTTATATATTGCTGAATTCTATCTGCTAATGTTTTAAGGGCATTTGCTTCTGTATTTATGAGGGATACTAGTCTGTAGTCTTCTCTCTTCGTACTATTATTACCTCTTTTTTACATCAGGTATTACTGGCCTCAAAATGAGTTGTGAAGTATTCTGTCACCTATTTTCTGGAAGAAATTGTGTAGAATTGGCTTCAGTGTTTGATAGGATTCTTCAGTATCACCATCTGGACCTGGAGATTTCTTTTTTGGCAGTTTAAAAATTATAAATTCAATTACTTTAGTACTAACAAGGCTATTCAAATGATGTTTTATAATGAATGAGCTGTGTTGGTTTGTGCTTTTAAACGTACTGGAAGTGGTCAAACGGATTTATGTGGAGGTGTTCCTAGTATTCCCTTATCATCCTTTAATGTCTTCAGGGCCTGTGGTGATGGTGCAGGTCTCAGTCTGTTCATGCTGCTGTAACAAAATGCTAGACAGGCTGGCTTATACACCACAGAAATTTCTCTCTCCCAGTCTGGAGGCTGTAAGTCCCAGATCATGCTGCAGGCAGATCTGATGTGGTGGCTGGTTCGCAGCCAACGCTTCCTCACTGTACACTCCGTCAGGGGTGGATGCAGGGAGGGGTCCACCTGGAGCCTCTTCTATAAGAGCATTTAACCCATTCATGAGGAAGTTCTGAACCTCATCACCTCCCCAAGATCCTAAGACCATCCCTGTTGGGGGGTAGGATTCAACATATGAATTTTGGGGGACACAAACATTCAGACCATAGCACCCCTGTTTCATTCCCGTTACTGGTAACGTGTCATCTCTTCGTCGGTCTTGCTAGAGGTCTGTTTCAAAGAACCAGCTTTTTGTTTTGCTGATTTTTTTCTATTATTTTTCAGTTTTTACTTTCATTGATCTCTACTATTATATTTAGTATATTCTTTCTTTTCCTTATTTTGGATTCATTTTGCTCTTCTTTTTCTGGTTTCATCTGGGTGGGAGTTTAAGATTATTGAGACTTTTTGTTTTAAAGTTTATTTATTTTATTTACTTTAAGTAATCTCTATACCTAATGTGGGTGCTAGTATAAGGTTTAATTTACAACCCTGAGATCAAGAGTCACGTGCTTTACCGACTGAACCAAAAAGACACACCAAGACTTTATTTTCAATGCAATCATTTAATGCCATAAATCTCCCTTTTAGCACTGCTTTATTGCATCCAACACATTTTGATATGTTCTACTTTAATTTTCATTTAGTTTAACTCTTAAAAAGTTTTCCTTGGGGTGCTGTTTTCCAGAGTGGCTGCAACAGTTTGCATTCCCATAGTGGTGTTAAGTTCTATATCCTTGCTGATTTTCTGTCTGGTTGTTCTATCAATCATTGAGAGAAGAATACTGATGTGTCCAACTGTAACTGTGGATCTTCTGTTTCCATCAGTTTTTGTTTCACATAATTTGCATCTCTGTTGTTTGGTGTACATACATCAAAAATGGCATTGTCATCTTTTTTTTTTAAGATTTTATTTATTCGAGAGAGAGTAAGAGAGCATAAGCAGGGGGGAGGGGCAAAGGAAGAGGGAGAAGCAGACTCCCCGCTGAGCAGGGAGCCTGACTCAGGGCTCAATCCCAGGACCCTGAGGTCACGGCCTGAGCCAAAGGCAGACGCTTAACTGACTGAGCCACCCAGGTGCCCCATCATCTTGGTGGATTGACTCTTTTATCACTATGTCATGTCCTTCTCTCTCCCTGGTAATTTTCCTTGCTTTCAAGTTTCCTGGATCTAATAATAATATAACCATCCTGCTTTCTTTTGTTTATAAAGTTTCCTTGGGGACACCTGGGTAGCTCAGTTGGCTAAGCATCTGCCTTTGGCATGGGTCATGATCCTGGGGTCCTGGAATCAAGCCCCACGTCAGGCTTCCTACTCAGCAGGAAGTCTGCTTCTCCCTCTCCCTCCGCCCCTCCCCACTGTTTGTGCTCTCTTGCACTCTCTCTCTCAAATAAATAAAATCTTTAAAAAAATGAAGTTTCTTTTGTAGATCTTTCCTTTTCTTTTACTTTAGCCAACCTATAGTGTGACATTCGAAGTGAGTTTCTTACAGCTTATACTTGGATCATGTTATTTTATCCATTCTGGCCATCTTTGCCTTTTAATTGGTATATTAATTAAGACCATTTATATTTAACGATATACTTGGGCTTAAGTCTGATCCTTTTTCCCTATTCTTTCAGATTTTCATTTCTCTGCCATCCCATGAATCTCTGAAACATTTTGTAGATTTCCATTTTGATTTATCTATTGTGTTTGAGTGTTTCTCTTTTGTAGACTTCTTAGCTGTTGCTCTAGGTATTATTATGCAACCATAACTTATCACCACCTACTGGCATCAATATTTTACCAGTTTGAGTTAAATATGAAAACTTTACTTTCCTTTTAAAAAGTCCTTTTACCCTTCCCTCATTCATAATATGTTGTCTTTGTGTGTGTGTGTGAACTCTATGCCCAACTGGGGCTTGAACTCATAACCCTGAGATCAAGAGTTGCATGCTCCACTGACTGAGCCAGCCAGGTGCCCCTATATACGCTGTCTTAATTACTTCCTCTATATACACTGAGAACCATATCAGACAATGTTATAATTTTTGCTTTGTCAAATACAATTTAGAAAACTCAGGGGAAAAATGTTTTATTTATACATTTTTCCTTGTTCTTTCCATTGTTCTTTCTTCCTATGTCCTAAGATCCCTTTTTCATTATTTCCATTCTTTCTTTCTTTAAAATTTCTAATTGTGGTAAAAACCACGTAACTTAAAATTTACCATCTTTGGGCCGCCTGGGTGGCTCAGTTCTTAACATCTGCCTTCGGCTCAGGTCATGATCCCAGGATGCTGGGATCAAGCCCCGCATCGGGCTCCCTGCTCAGCGGGAAGCCTGCTTCTCCCTCTCCCACTCCCCCTGCTTGTGTTCCCTCTCTCGCTGTGTCTCTCTCTGTCAAATAAATAAAATCTTAAAAAAAAAAAAATTTACCATCTTTACCATTTTAAAGTGCACAGTTCAAAGGTGTTATGTATCTTACATTATTGTGCAATGGATCTTCAGAACTTTTTCATTTTGCAAAACTCTATACTCACTAAGAAAACACTCCCCATCTCCCTTCCTCCTGCCCCTGGCAACCACCATTCTACTTTGCTTCTACGAATTTGACTACTATAGATACCCTCATATAACTGTTATATAGTAATGTCTTTTCTTTTTAGATTTTACTTGTGCTAAAATAAGCTCTATTCTTCTAACACATTTTAAGGGTATATTATTGTTGACTATAGGTACAATGTTGTACAGAAGATCATTAGACCTTATTCATCTTACTCAACTAAAATTTCATGCCTGTTGATAACTCCCCATTCTCCAACCCCCACACACCCTGGTAACTACCATTCCAGTCTTTGATTTTATAAATTGACTATTTTAGATACTACATATAAATGGAATCATGCAGTACTTGTCTTTCTGTGTCTGGTTTATTTCACCTAGCATAATGTCCTAAAGGTCCAGCCATGTTGTCACATATTGCAGAATTTCCCTCTTTTTTGAGGTTGAATGGTATTCCATTCTAGGTATATGCCACATTTTATGTATCCATTCATCTGAGGATGGACATTTAGGTTGTTTCCATATCTTAGCTGTTGTGAATAGTGCTACAGTGAAAATGAGAGTGCTAATCTCCCTTCAAGGTGCTGATTTAAATTCTTGAAAACGAGTTGACCCTATATACATGGATTCAGTTCCAGGCTCTCTATTCTGTTCCATAAGTACATTTTGGTCCTTATACCAGTACCATACCATTGTGATTACAACACCTTCAAAATATAACTTGAAATTAAGAAGTGTGATGCCTCCAGCTTTGTTCCTTCTCAGGATTGGCTATTCAGGATCTTCTGTGGCTCCATATGAATTGTAGCATCACTCTACTTCTGTAAAAAATATTTTTGAAATTTTGATAGGTACTGCACTGACTCTGTAAATTGCTTTGGGTAGTACGGACATTTTAATAATGTTAACTCCTCCAATCCAGGAACATGGGATGTCTTTCCATTTATTTCATTTCTTTCATCAATGTTTTGTAGTTTTCAGTACATAAGTCTTTCACCTCCTTAAGTTCATTAAGTATTTTTAAGATTTGTTATTTGACAGAGAGCACGCACGAGTGCGCAAGCACAAGCAGGGGGAGTGGCAGGCAGAGAGAGAGGGAGAAGCAGGCTCCCTGCCGAGCAGAGAGCCCGATGTAGGGCTTGATCCCAGGACCCTGGGGTCATGACCTGAGTGGAAGGCAAACACTTAACTGACTGAGCTGCCCAGGCGCCCCATATTTTATTCTTTCTGATATTATTATAAATTGAATTTTTCCTAATTCCCTCTTTGAATAGTCCATTGTTAATGTACAAAAATGCAACCAAATCATGTATGTTGGTTTTGTATCCTGCAACTTTACTGAATTTATCTACTAGTTCTTTAAGTTTTTAAAATGGACTCTTTGGGGTTTTCTACACATAATAACCAAGTTGTTTGCAAACAGGGATAATTTTACTTCTCCCTTTCCAATGTGGATGATGTCTTTTATCTCTTTTTCTTATTTAACCTCTCTGGCTAGGACTTCTAGTACTATGTTAAAAACAAATGGTACAAGTAGGCACCATTGCCTCATTCTGGGTCTTCTTTTCCTGGTTTGTTGAGAGTTTTTATAATGAAAAGGGGCAGAATTTTATCAAATGCTTTTTATGCATCTACTGAGATGATCTTGTGATTTTACCTTTTATTCTCTTGATGTGCTGTTGGATTCAGTTTGCTAGGTTTTTTTTTTGAGGATGTACCCATCTATATTCAGCAAGGATATTGGGCTGTCATTTTCTTTTCTAGTGGTGTCTTTGTCTGGTTTTGGTACCAAAGTAATGCTGGCCTATACAGTGAGTTTGAAAGTGTTCTTACCTCTTCAGTTTTTTTGGGAAAATTTGAAAAGGACTGGCATTAATTCCTCTTTAAATGTTTGGTAGAATTCACCAGTGAAGCCATCTGGTCCTGGATTTTCTTCGTTAGGGGGTTTCTGATGACGGTTTTAATCTCCATACTGGTTATGGGTCTGATTAGGAGTCCTATTTCTCCATGATTTAGTTTTAGTAGGTTATATGTTTCTAAGAATTCATTCATTTGTCCTAGGTTATTCAGTTTGTTGGCATATAACTTCATAGTTATCTCCTTTGATTCATTTTATTCATGTCATAAGTTGTAATGTCTCTTCTTTTGTTTCTGATTTTACTTGTCTTCTCTCTTTTTTCCATAGTTATTCTAAAGATTTGCCAATTTTATTTTTTTTAAAAGAACTGTTTCATTTATTTTTTTTCTATTTTCCATTTTTAAGTTTTTATCTGCTTTAATTTTTTGTTATTTTCTTCTTTCTGCTAACTTTGGGCTTGGTTTGTTTCTTTCTAGCTCAAAGTGTAAAGTTAGATCGTCTTAGGTCTAGTCATACAGCTGGGTCATGGTTTTTTTAATCCATTTAGCCCTTCTATGTTTTCTGATTGGGGAATTTAATCCATTTACATTTAGAGTGATTATTGATAAGGAAGGACTTATTACTGCTATTTTTAAAGCTAAGGAAGTTCACTTACAGTAGAGATAGAAGGCTGACATGATAGTACTCAGACTTGTTTTTTCTCACCCCCTTTCTTCCATTTCTACGAGGCTGCTAGGGGTCTCCTAGGATTCAGAAGTGTGTTTGTGTGAGTGTGTGTCCCCCACATCCTGGGCAGCGCTCCCCACCAAAAGCCAGGGACTTAATGGAATTTGAACTGAAATATTAAAAAGAAATTAAAAAATTCAAGCCACTTATCTGTTAAAATTAGGGTAGGCCATGACCTGAGGAATCCAGACATTCTCCTCTTCTCCAGGGCCCAGAATCTTCCCCTGAGATCTGTTCCAACATCAAGAACTCTTTCCCTCCTCCTTTCCTCCCTGAGTCTGGTGGTGTGAAACTGAAGGAGCTGGCCAGGCTGCCTTGACAAGGTTGCTTGATACTATGGGTAAGGGGAACTTGGGGGAGTTTAGGATTCCTGACTGCAGGAACCCCTCATCTGCTCCTTCCTCCAGCAGCTTCTCATGGTGGGGTTCTAGCATGGCCAGGGAGCTGCTGGTAGTCTCCTGAAAAGGGCTGCAATCCTCAGGACCTGAGCACCACAGTTGTAGGGATCACCCTCATTACTCACACAACAGTTTCTGTGTCTGACTCTCTCAGATTTGGGCTGCCTTGTTTAGATCCCACTTTGTTCCCAAAGAGCACTAGAAGTGGCTTCTCCTGGCTAAGCCTTGTGCAAGGTGCTGTTGGTAAAGGAAAGAGGGAAGATCCTGTCTCTGTCTTCTGGGAATTGATAGTCTAAATCCCAATCCTAGACTACCCCTAAATTCCCACTGAGGAAAGCTTCCTTGGCTATTAGTGCAAGCACTAAAAAAATCAAGGCATAGAGATATGACTAAAAACGCCAACAGCCAAATTAAAATGCTGTTAAAACGAATATTTAGTTAACCCAAAAAGAAGGTGGGAAAGGAAGAGCAGAGAATAGAAAACAAAAGGGAGAAAACACCCAACTGTATCAATATTACATTAAACATAAATGACTAAACATTTTGATTAAAAGAGAGCTTATCAGACTGGATAAAAGCAAGACAGCCTTTATATATGAAAACATAGATAAGTTGAAAGAAAATGATATCTCATGCAAAAAATAAGCATAAAAAGACTGATATTAACATCAGATAAAGTAGACTTCAAGACAAAGTTTTATCAGTGATAAAGAAGAACATTTAATAATGATAAAAAATGTCAATTCTTCAGGAAGATATAACAATCATAAATTTGTATGCACCCAAATCAGAGGACAAGATAGTAGTGAGGATAAATACAAGGTCTTTGTCATGGGAGGCTACTGTGAACTGGATATGGGGTTTAGTCCCAGCAACTGGTACAGGATTTGTGGGCCCCCATGTATGCATGGAGTTGTTCTGCTTATAAAGTTTTAGGACTGGTCTAATGTGTCTAGTGAATCTCAATATTCTAAGCTGAGACAGTTAGAAGAAATGAATAAACCAGGGTCTCCAATTTGGGAGCAAAACATGGGCCAGGCTGCTCTTTCAGGTGTGCCACAGAACACTGGCCCTTCAGACCGTGAGCCCTCATCTCAGCTTCTCACCGTCAGCCTGGTTAGGCTCACAGAGATAGTTGAGAGGAACAGGAACAGGTCTACCCTCCTTAGTAGGGGCTGTGAGGCTCTGGTCCTGCTTCCCATTCAGCCTCATTTCCTCTCCTCCCTCACTCTGAAACCCCGCCATGGCTTCTGTCAATCTAAGAATATGTGCTGTTTCCTCCATACACATTCCATACACAATGCCAGTAAGCCCTTCTCTACTCTTGTTTCTGCTTCAAGACTCTCAGCAGCTGAGAGTTCAAGAGAATGATAGCTGAGCTAAGTGAAGAAGGAGAATTTTGAGGATCAAGGAAGTGAGTTAATAACTGACCACACAATTTAGGCTGAGTGGGGAGGGGGAAGGCACATCAAATGGGAATTGACAATGAAAAGATGGTGGGTTCAAAGGGACCCATTTAGGTTCAATTTTGGTTGCAGTTCAGTGACAGAGTGACTGGGAAAGACAGGAGATGCTGGTCAGACCGTGGGGTGTGACAGTGAGACATGAACAACATACATTCTATTTCACGTTGTTATTTTCCAAGTTGTTCAATGTTTCATTTTAAAATGGATGAAATATTCATCTAAATTTTATCAAGTCCTATTTTTCCTCTTGTGTCCCAGGTGAGTAGTGGTTTGATAATAAGATTGTCTCATATCATCAAGAGCAGCTCTGCACCAGTTAGGTAACTTGTACACTTGTCGTTCTGAAAGGACCGTGACTGACTCGACACGTGATGACCTGGGCTTCCTACACAATGTCACTGAGTTCTGATAAATCATGATGAAAGATAAAACTCTCTAGCAATGAAGACAGTACTGGGGATTTCCTTTTTGGGCTACATTCCTTATTCTTTAACATAATAGCTGCTAAAATTCTTCTTGGATAGCTTCTAGGACAAATGAGTTGCATAATAAGATATTTAAAAGCCCCCCAAGACTGGAATGGTATTGAAAAGGAAACCAGGAAACAAAGCAAGTTTCAAAATCAACAGAACCTGCTGAAGATACATCCTACAAGTAAAAAACTGACATACCAGAAAGATCCTTAACCTCCTCTGAACAAATTTCATGACTCTACAGATCCTTCCACGTCTTACCCTGTGTTCTTTTGAATCTGGAATTCCCCTTGTTTGCAAATATCTCACGACTTATTTTCAAATAAACACGATCAGTTTTCCTTTTCAAACAGCCTTCTGCCTTTGGTTTGCCTGCGAGAGTGACTCCCAGAAGGGGTGGTGTGTGTGTGACATTTGCCTCACCTGGGACACTGCAGTGTTGGGCTTTGGACTGGTAGTCACTTCCCTCATTTCTTTCTGCTTGCACATCCTTAGTAAAACATAAAAGCCATGCTTCAAAATTCTGAGTCTACAGAGTTTTTCCCCCAACAATAATTGCCTCCTCTGATGTCTGCAGGCTGGGGTAGGAGTCCCTGCTGTGGAGCCTGGAGCAGCCTGTCCCCAGCTCTGTCACAGACAGCACTGTCTGAGGCTCCGTCAATAAGGTGAGCTGCCTTATGGTGGGGCCTGGGCCGCTCCTGGGACGAGAAGAGACCTGGCACACCCTCGCAGCTTGCCATCCCACATCCTCCCAGAGCTGCCGTTTTGTCGAGGTGACTGCAGGCCGCTGCATACCTGCGCTGTCCAACAAAACCTGCTCCCTAACCTGCCCTCAGCTTGACCTGAGGGCTGACAGAGGCACCGCTCTTACTGTCCATCATCAGAGCGCCAGTGCTCCCGGACAACAGTACCCCTGACACAAGGATCCAGACCACTTCTCTGGGATTGCAGAGCGAGGACAAAGCTGTCTCTCCAGATGAACTGTCTTTATTCCTCAGTGCCTAGAATAGTGCCTGGCATGTGATGGTCTGGAGGTGATAGCAGAGTGAATGAGGTGAATGTGGAACAGATGGACTCCAGCTCATTTCCTTTTTCTGTCTTGGCTAGTAGACATCCTCAAAGCTAAGTTTAGATTCTAACTGCCATTATTTCCCTGCTTTTCTGCTAATAATCCTTTTTGGTTTTTATTTTGGGCTCTTATCTTGGCATTTTGGCTTTATTATAGCTTATCTTTCATGCTAAGTCATGTTTCTAGAAGTAGCTTGTGTAAGTACAGGGAACAAGATGGAGAAGATTTTCAGTCATAAGTCTCCCTGCTGGGGAGAACACCCTATATTGTTAGATGTTCCCTGGCAAGTTGCCAGGGGACCCTGACTCTTGAGGAGGCAGCAGCGAGGACAGGAGGTAGAGAGCTAATGGGAAGCCTTGCTGACTCAGTGCAGCCCCTCCCTGGGTCCCTCCATCCAGATCCAAGATTTCTTGTAGTGCTGGGAGTGCTGAGTCTAGGCTAGCATAGGAAGTGCTGGGAGTCTGAGTCTAGGCTAGCATAGGAAGGAATAGAAAGGAAAACCAGACAGATTCTTGCTGTGGTGGGAGAGTTCTTTCATCCCTAAGAGGTAAAGAATGTCACGAAAAACTCAGACTCACCAGGGCTTGCAGTTTAGGACAGTGGACGGAGAGCTCTGTCAGCCCTTGAGCAGCAGAAAGGAGGGGTTAAAGTGAAAAATAAAGCACAGGATTCCTAAATTTCCCATCTCTGAGAGGCTGGGGGTCAAGGGACAAAAGGGTGGAGAGGATAAAGGGAGAAAGTACATTTGAGTAACAGGTTCTGTCAATTATAAAACTGGATCTGAACTAATTTGGGAGTAAAGACAACACTACAAAATTATCTGCTATATGTAGAGGGAAACAATTTAGTCAGAGAGTTTGAAGATTTATTTTATATTATTTTTTTTTAAACAAGCCTTTTTTTCTTTCTTTTTTAAAGATTTATGATTTTTTTGTTTTTTTGGTTTTTGGTTTTTTGACAGAGAGAGAGAGCATGCTAGTGGGGGTGAGAGGCAGAGGGAGGGAATCCCCAAGCAGAGCCCCGCTGAGTGCTGAGGCCACCTCGGGGCTCAATCCCACAATCCATGAGACCATGACCTGAGCCGAAACAGAGTCCAATACTCAACTGACTGAGCCACCCAGGCGCCCCTAGTCGGAGAGTTTGGATACAGGTTGGTTCCTGACTGATCTCTGAAATCTGACCCCAAACTCTTAACAAAAAAAGTCCCAGAGCTGTCCAAGGCCCACCTCTACTTGTGCATGAGGTAGACAGTATCCAGAGGAAATGTGAAAATTGGGAAAATTGGTGGGGACTGTCTCTCAAGGCCAAATGGGGTCTCTCAACCCCCAAAGAGAGAGCAACTTTCAAAGACAACAGAAAAAGCTGGCTTAAGAAAAATGTGTTGTGTGTCTCAGGACAGTAGAAACACCAGACCCCATGGAGTTCAAGAAATCTGGGGCCTCTGAACAGTTGTGTGACGTTGGGCAAGTTTCTTAACTGCTCTGAGCCTCGGTGTCTTTACTAATAAATGGGGATGTACGGAGTGCCTACATCACAGGGCTGTGGATGGGACAGAATGAGACAATGTATCTAGTTAGTGGGCATAGTAGCACAGTTTACATGGGCTTGCCCAGTGGATGGGGATTCCATCCTTGCTCCAGGCTTGCAGTCTAACAGCTACATGTGAAATGTGCATGAGAGGTCTGCATGGCTAAGAGCATCAATGAGACTTCTCACTGCTCATTTAGGATCTTAATATATAAATATAAATATATATATTAAGATTTTATTTATTTACTAGAGAGAGCACGTGAGAGAGAGAGCGTGCATGCGTGCATGAGCAGGGGGAGGGGCAGAGGGAGCAGACTCCCCGCTGAGCAAGGAGCCTGACACGTGGCTCGATCCCAGGACCCTGGGATCATGACCTGAGCCGAAGGCTGATGCTTAACTGACTGAGCCACCCAGGCGCCCCAGGATCTTTCAATGTATTTTTTTTTTTGTATAAATAAAAAAATCAGCTTTATTAAACTACAGTAATTTTGGAGTTGCTATAGAAATTAGCCTTTTGAAACAATAGAATGAATTTTCCATGGCATTTAATTGGCCTTCTCTATATCATGTGATGATAATTAAGCTGAAAACTTAGCTAGGAAAACCAGTATCTTGTCATTTTAGTTTTTTTTTTTTTATCTTATGTTAGTCACCATACAATACATCATTGGTTTTTGATGTGGTAATCCACGATCCATTGTTTTCGTATAACACCCAGTGCTCCATGCAGTACGTGCCCTCCTTCACTGGGCTAACCCATCACCCCTCCCCTCCAAAACCCTGTTTGTTTCTCAGAGTCCATAGTCTCTCATGGTTCATCTCTCCCTCCAATTCCCCCTCGCCATTATTCCCTTCCTTCTCCTAATGTCCTCCACGTTATTCCTTATGTTCCACAAATAAGTGAAACCATATGATAATTGACTTTCTCTGCTTGACTTATTTCACTTAGCATAAACTCCTCCAGTCCCATCCATGTTGATGTAAAAGTTGGGTATTCATCTTTTCTGATGGCTGAGTAATATTCCATTGTATATATGGACCACATCTTCTTTATCCATTCATCTGTTGAAGGGCATCTCGGCTCTTTCCACAGTTTGGCTATTGCGGACATTGCTGCTATGAACATTGGGGTGCATATGGCCC
>NC_138369.1:53219003-53258675 GCF_054177405.1 Leptonychotes weddellii
TCCTCCTCCTAGTCATTCTGTTGATGGGTGTTTGAGGGAATGTATAGAGTCCAAATTATTGACCAGAACCCAAGCAAGATGCACCTGTTTTCTTGGGACCTTAGGGTTGCTGGCCTCTTGTTTTCCCAGCCTGTCTTCTGCAGGAGGGCCTGCCACGCTGTTACTCAGGCAACCCTGTTTAGGCGGAGTTGCCCTGTGCCCCTGTGGCGGGGGATGGGCTCAGTGGGAATCAGTCTTTGGGGCGTTTGTTCTCTGGCGCCTTTCCCTGGCGGCTTTCTGCGTCTCTTCCGCGAGTCAGAGCAGAAGAGACCGTTTCCAACCCTCTGCCTCAGAGCAGAGAGACCTCAGTCTGTTCTTCAGTGAGCTCTCCAGGCCACACCATCTCCATTTCTGTCCATGCTGCTATAAACTGCAGCGGCCTGGGTTGTGTGCCCCTCCGCAGTGCTCCCAGACCTGCCTCCAGGTCGGAGCACGTCTCTGCCCTTTGTGCTTCTAAAATCACCAGCCGCTCCCAATTCACATGCACGCGACCCCGACGCTCAGGGATTCCGCCCCGGGGGCTGCAGTTCGCAGGTGCAACCCCGCCGCTCAGGGTTTTCGTCCCAAGGGCTGCCCTAGAGTCCTTTCCCTGCCGCTACCGGTCTGCGAGTCTGTGCCCATCCGCAGCATGCAAGGCTGTCGCTCACCAGCGGTGTAGGATCCCCACAGCCAGGCACCCTCCCGCTGCCATTTATCCTCCGATATCTGCCCGTGGAATCACAGCTCTCCGCTTCGTACCTCAAAACCAACCGCCTGCGATATTCTGTTTGTAGAGATCCAGATCTTCTTACATCTCAGGCTGGTTTCGTGGGTGCTCAGAGTGGTCTGGTGGATATCCAGCTCAATTCTGGGGACCAGTTGAAATAGGGTCCCCTACTCCTCCGCCATTTTTTCCCCCTCCTCTCTTTCAATGTATTTTAATTCCTCTCCCCATAGATATATATGAGCAGGTATGGAATGAAATATGACACAAGGATGGCCTCAATCTTTTTCTAGATTCTATCATTGTAACATGCTAAGTTTCACTCTCCCTGAACATGAACAGAGTAGTAAGGACATGGGTCTCTATTATAGGTTCACATCCTAAAACGAAAGCAGTAACGTTTAGATAATCTGCCTCCCAAGTTAGCCCAACTAATAGATCTTTGAAACCAAGAATGATGACACCTTTACAGAAAGGAAAACCAGACAGATTCTTGCTGTGGTGGGAGTGTTCTTTCTCCCTAAGAGGTGAAGAATGTCACAAAAAACTCAGACTCACCAGGGCTTGCAGTTTAGGACAGTGGACGGAGAGCTGGATGAGTGTGCTGTCGGTGATCTGGAGAGAAACAAGCTGTGTCAATGTGACTTCCACACCAGAACTTAATACCTAATTTTGGTTTCTCCTGAACATGAGAATCAAAAGGTGTAAAACAGAATTAAAAACTCATCTCAAGCACACTCAGGCTGGGAGCCCCTCTCTTCACCAACAACCTCAAATCCTGCAGACACAAAGCTGTTCTTTGGTCTCTCCTCTGGTGCCCCAAGGGGGCCCAGGGACAGGGGAAAAAGGAGTAGGTAAGGAGGGTCCCCCAGGATTCTCCTCTGTAGTCACCTCATCACTGGACATGCAAACTTATTTCTCCCTTCAGTTCTGTGAAAGACTTTCTTTTTAATGTTTGGCAAAAAATGGAGCTACCCTGAACTTCTCAGCTGTAGCTCTGATGGCTGAGTACAGCCCAAAGTTCGCATCCCACTGCCATGGTCCTTATTGGGTTCCCAATTCCTGACATGCTGGGGCGAGGAGGGTCCAGACAACAGCCAGCTGGGGTCTCTGGCTATGCCTGGTTGCCTCTCAGGACTGAGGGGCGGCCCTGCAGGGCTTGTCAGGAGTCTACTTACCAGGATGCATTCTTCAAGATCCATCTTCTCCAGGTCATGGCAATTCTGGAAAAGTCCGTAAGACCCCTCCCCCCCACCATGTGGTCAGTGGTCAGGGCAACACTGGTGGCTTGCCGTGTCCCTCTGAGTACTGGCCCAGTATCCTTGTTTCTCTTCCATTAAGGAGTGTGTCCTATTCCTAAAGTGACCCAGTGAGCCAGCACTTCTGAGCAGGTGCTTTTTGAATCACATTCCTTTTGGAAATGGGAATGTGGCTGCCTGGAGCTACATTTCCTTCTCTCACCTGGAAAGATTAGTGGCTTCCACCTTCCCAGTGACTATGGATATTTTAGCCATAGAGTAGGCTCAGAAAGGCATGGGGGTGGGGTGCTCAGGCACAGTTTGGACAGGTGAGGGTTGGGGTAGGAGGAAGAGTGTATCACCATCCCCAGAAGGTCATGGGTTCCCAGCTGTAGGCCAGAGGGACCCCTATGATGGTCAGCGTCTGCAGGGTGATGTGGAAGAAGGAGCAGAGGGAGAGCACCGCTCAGTTAGGGGAGGCCACTGAGAGACTGAGTCAGCATTTGTATGAGGAAGGGCATGTCCTGCCAGGGAGGACATTCCTCTTGCTGTGGCCCCACCCGACCAAATGAGAGTGAGGTCTAGACCTGCTCCAGAAGCCCCTACAGGACCACTTTCGCTTTCTGGGAAAAACGGGAAAATGTACTGAGGACTCTATCCAACTTGGTACCTGTCCTTTCTGAAGGTACACACATTTTTGCACACTCCAAAACCACAGAAAGTTATTTTGAAATGAGGGAGGTGAATTACAGTTTGGTTTTATTTTTTGAAACCTCTGGCTTACCCGAGCTAAAAGTGTAAAGCCTGCATCAGTCAAATGGGAACACCGTGCAGCCTCCAAAATCCTGGGATAGAGAGTGTGTGGGAGGAAAAGGTAGTGACTGGTTAACAACAGAAACACACACTTTATGATTCACACTATTGAGTTTATTCTGTCTTCGGACACACCTCTGCTTCTGGAATAGTCCTGAGGACTGTAAATGCAAATGCCATCCCCCTGGATAGATGAGGGAAAGGAGGCTTAGGGAGAAGTGTGGCCTGCCCTAAGTCTGACAGTTCCAGCCCAAACTCAGGGGGCGAACCCAGGAATCTTCCCACAATTCCAGGACATTGTTGCTGCTGTTGTTTTTAAATATTATTCCAGTATTTGTTGACTTTTAAACACAATTAAAATGAACTTTTACTCAACAAAATTATCTTGATATATACTGCATTTAATGAAATTCCCAGTTACCCTAAAAGGAATTTAAAAAAATTTGCAGCCAATGAAAAATGTGAGTTAATTCTCAATGCCCATGCTTAATAGGGACAGAGGAATAAATAACATTTTAAAGTTATATACTCCCTTGTAGCAGTAATTTTGACCACCTTTCTGACCAGTTTTGATCACCCACATTCCTCTACTATTCAGAAATATCAAAATTATCTAGAATCCTATGACTTTGGATTGCACTACTGGGTATTTACCCCAAAGACACAGATGTAGTGAAAAGAAGGGCCATATGAACCCCAATGTTCATAGCAGCAAAGTCAGCCAAACTGTGGCAGGAGCCGAGATGTCCTCCAACAGATGAATGGATAAAGAAGATGTGGTCCATATATACAATGGAATATTACTCAGCCATCAGAAAGGATGAATACCCAACTTTTACATCAACATGGATGGGACTGGAGGAGATTATGCTAAGTGAAATAAGTCAATTAGAGAAAGTCAATTATCATACGGTTTCACTTATTTGTGGAACATAAGGAATAGCATGGAGGACATTAGGAGAAGGAAGGGAAAAATGAAGGGGGGGAAATTGGAGGGAGAGATGAACCATGAGAGACTATGGACTCTGAGAAACAAACTGAGGGTTTTAGAGGGGAGGGGGGTGGGAGGAGGGGTTAGCCTGGTGATGGGTATTAAGGAGGGCACGTATTGCATGGAGCACTGGGTGTTATACAAAAACAAAGAATCATGGAACACTACATCAAAAACTAATGATGTGTTTTGTTTTGTTTTTCAAAAACTAATGATGTTTTGTATGGTGACTAACATAACATAATAAAATAAAATAAAAGTTAAAAAAAAATTATCTAGACTCATCCTTAATGCAACAGTAAGAAAAATGGGCAAAGGACAGCAATTGACAATCCGTAAAAGATGTGAAACTGGGGTAAGCCATAACATAATAAAATTAAATTAAATTAAAAAAAATTATCTAGAATCATCCTTAATGCAACAGTAAGAAAAATGGGCACAGGAAGGCAATAGACAATCCATAAAAGATGTGAAACTGGTGTAAGCATGAGAAACGGATCAGTTTTACTGAGAAGTAAAATAAAATAAGTATCCTTTTCCTGCCTCTTGTGCAGGGGTAAGATTGCTAGTTCTGAACAAAGTCTCAAGTTCAAACTCTAGTTTTAGACTTCCTACTCATCATATGACCCAGGACAGAGTATGTGATTTTCTTTGACTCCCAGTTCCTCCTCTGCAAAACAAGTGAGAATGACAGTGCATATCTCCTAGAGATGTGGTGAGGATTAAATGAGATAATACTTATAAAATTGCCCAACACAGAGCCTGGAACATAAATGAGTTCAACTGATGTTAACTATGATTAGTATTTTGTTGCCATAATTAAAGTTTTAATATTCACAATATTATTGGAGAAAATCAATCTTTACTTGTTAAAACAAAACTTCCTTCTCCTAGGGCAGGTGATAAATAAGGTGATTGCAATTCCCTCCCCGCCTTCTGTCCATTTAGCAACTGGTTTAGGGGAAAATCTGGTGACATTTGGATGTGAGGCTGTCATTCTGACACTATCAGATCACTCTGATGTCAAAGCTATAACAGGATGAGGCAAATCAGGTGGACACATGTGTCAAGTCCACCAAGAAATTACAGTTCAGGTTCCACCTGGGGGTGGTGGACAGTTCAGTACCCCCCATACATCCCTAAATAAACCGGATTATGTACTGTTCCGCCCCAACCCATGTGACAAAAGCCAACAATAACACAACCACCACCACCTCCATCACTACCTATCGGCCTGCTGGCAAGCCTTTCCCTTCCTGCAGGAAGCCTCCTGGTCAGTCCAGCCAAGCCCTGAGCTACAAAGCAGAAGCATGGTGCACTCACTGAAGTCTCGGGCAGTTCAAAGCCAGGGCTGTGAGGGAGGCGTCTGTGAGGTTGCTGCAGCCAGAAAGGCACAGAGCCTGTAGCCGATGGCAGCCCCTGCATATCTGCACCACGCCTTCATCTGTAATGCGCTGGGGAAAGCCAGAACAGGAAGGAACGTCAGAAGGCACCAACAATATTGAAATGAGAGTCGCAGAAAAATGGGATCTACTGCTGGTCAGGTAGTTGGGTTGCCAAATACTAGCATTTTATCCTAATAATTTAAATAAAACAAGATGAAGTACAGGGTTGACATGTATTTGTTATCTCTGCACAGCTTTAAACTATTCTAGCATTACTAACAGAGAATGAAATTTTTTAAAAAGATTTATTTATTTATTTATTTATTTATTTATTTATTTATTTATTTAGAGAGCGTGTGTGCAAGCAGGCAGAGGTGCAGAGAAGACATAGAGGGAGAGAATCCTCAAAGAGACTCCCTGCTGAGCACAGAGCCTGACACAGGGCTCGATCCCAGGACCCAGAGATCATGACCTGAGCTGAAATCGAGAGTCAGATGCTCAACTGACTGAGCTACCCAGGTGCCCCGCCAAGAGTGAAATTCAAAAATTTCATCCCCTTCCCCAGAGTTCATTTGATTTTTTTTTTCCAGGAAAAATTCATAAACTTGTGTTAAACATCAGATTAAATAAAGAGCTCATAAGACTTGCCTGGTTAAGTGACATCATAATTTTTGGTTGAATTTCTACAGATTAATTAAATTACTGATAAATGACTTGCATATTTTTTTTTTTTTTAAGATTTATCCATTTTAAAGACGGAGAGAGAGAGAGAGAGAGTGCCGGGAGGGAGAGGGAGGGAGGGAGAGGGAAAGAAGCTTCAAGCAGACCTGCAGGGGGCCCAATCCCACAACCCATAAGATCACGACCCATGACATCAGGACCTGAGCCAAAACCAAGAGTCAGACACTCAACCAACTGAGAGACCCAGGTGCCCCTCGCTTGCACATTTATATTCTACTTGAAGTCGTCTGCCAGTGCTCTCCTACACACACTGCAAGATCCTAATATTGAGCAGTGCCCATAAGTCAGAAGAAATTCCAGAAAGACAGAAACTGTCCAGAAGACAGTTTCTGTTCTAACTCCCACCATCAAGGATTCTAAAGACATATGACTCATTCACTGAATACCAACTGCAAGGATTTCTCTTACATTTCTCAAAATTTATGTTCCCCTTGAGAAACCCAGGAGGATATAGCAAGCATTCTCTTTAAGGATCAATACTGACAATGGCAGTGAGGACAGAATTTTTCACATGCTAATGCCACGATGAAAATTACACCTTGCTCCTGCATGCATCCTTTATTTTTCAAAGCATTTTCACATCTATCATTTCATTTTATCCACTGAGACGTGAGCGGTGTCATTATCCCCAGTTCATAAGTTAAAAAAAAAAAAAAAAAAGACACTGAGACCTTACATGAATTTGTTCAGGTTAGTGACTAGTTCACAGCATTCCTGATATCTTAAAATAAACCAAGACGTCAATCTATATTATTTTTAGAAGGAAATGTGAGTGGCTTTGTATTGGCCACTTTGTTTAGACTGTTATCCTTTCATCTTGTGGCAAACCGACAGATCGTATGAGGACGCAGAATAAGAAAAAAGGGTGTGGCGACCATCCCTCCTGCCTGGGGGCTTCAAAATGGGGCCCACAGGAGACTCAGGGAATGTGGGACAGAAGGGTGCTCCCAGGAAAACACGTTACTTACTGAGCAGGACTGTAAGTTGAGGCTCACAAGCTCATGGCAGTAATTCTGAATGTGTTTCAGAGCTTCATCTTCTAACTGAGTGGACAAAGAAAACAAGAGAGGGATGGAACCAGGTGAGGGAATAGTGGAGAACTAAGAAAAACGCAACAGCACGTTCTCTAATGAAGTGCCCACAACTCATGTTAGAGAGACACACCTCAAGCAGCCCCTCAGTACCTGTGTGCAGCCCCTCAGGAGCAGGGCTTTCAGGCCTCGACAGCCTCGCACCAGTGCCTCAATGCCGTCCTTTGTGATCTGGTCACACCAAGAGAGGTTCAGGTACTCCAGGTTTCGGCAGCCCTCACTGAGAGAGCAAGAAACAAGACCACACATGTGCAATCCATCCTATAGATAGTTCATTAACAAATCTGAGTTTAGTAAATCACAAACAATTAAGGGGAGAGAAAACCTCTGTGACCTGAGGCACCAATTTCTTGTTCCAATGGGATCATTAGAAAGGTTTTATTTTTATTTTTATTTTTTTTAAAGATTTTATTTATTTATTTGAGACAGAGAGAATGAGAGAGAGAGAGCACATGAGAGGGGGGAGGGTCAGGGGCAGAAGCAGGCTCCCTGCCGAGCAGGGAGCCCGATGCGGGACTTGATCCAGGACTCCAGGATCATGACCTGAGCCGAAAGCAGTCGCTTAACCAACTGAGCCACCCAGGCGCCCCATTAGAAAGGTTTTAGACACACCAGGATGCTCATAGGTTTAGGTGTTTCTTCTGACAACAGGTACTCTCACCTGATCCCCTTTAAGGAGCTGTTTGTAATGGACACACAGGAGGTCAGATCCAGATGTTTCAGCTTGGAACAGAATCTGCTAAGGCTATAACACGTGCTGGAAAAGAGCAGACACACTAAAGATATTTTCAACCATGTTTCTCTCCCCTCACTCTCCCCATGGTCAATCAGTCACCAAACTCATTCTCATTCCTTACCTGTCAGTGATTTTGGTGCACCCATTGAGGTTTAAATGTTCAATGTTTCGGCAGTTCTGTGCAAAGGTCCTAAAAAGAGAAAACATTTTAAAACTCTCTGGTCAGCCACTAGAGGGCACGTGTCACTGTTCACATTTAAAACAGTGCTCCTCAAACTTTTACATTTTATTTTACTGTGGAAAGAACACTTAACATGAGACTTACTCTCAACAAATTTTAAGTGTATAATATATTATTGTTGACTATAGGTACTGGTGCTCCTCAAACTTTAATATGCACATGAAACAGCTGGGGTTCTTGTCACAGTGCAGATTCTAATGGCATAGCTTGACAAACTGCTTGATGGTCTGCATTTCTAAGAAATTCCCAAGTGATGCCGCTGCTGCTACTCTGGGAACTACACTTGGAGAAGCAAAGCCTACGAGTGATGACGTATCCATCATAACTCTCCTTCAACCCACACCTTGGTGAATACCTGAGAATGGAGGCCTGGCTCCTTGTTCCTTCCTCTCTATAGAAAAATCAGTTGGAAGCAAGGGGATTGAATCTTTCTTGTATGTGCCATATGGTCATTTGGTTATTCAAGAGCCTTTCTGAAGAAACTATCTTTGGCCATCGATAGGGTCAGTAGTTGATCAGTATGAAGAACCATTCACTTACTGGTGAGGATACTGAGTCATGAAGGGCAACTTCCTCTATGATTTGTGGGTTGGCAGAAAGGTCAAAAGTGGAAAATTAAACATCCCTTACTCACCACTTATTCCTTAACATATTCAGCAAGGACTGGCTTGGGTCACCTACATTTTCCTGAAATACAGCTTCAACGTATTTACAGTGTTGAGTCCTGATTCTTCCATACAGTAACCAAATGTCTCCAAAACCTGGCCTCAAACCATGTCACTCTTATCTGCTCCTTCTGCACTGGTATGGTGTAATGGAACTGACCTGGAGGCTGGTGGAATCCCCGAGTTAAAGATATGAAGCCAAAATCTGACCAAGGTCATTAGAGTTATCAGAGAAGAGTACAGGGGCACAGAGAACTTCAGAGGGTTCCCCTCAAGAATTCAGTAGAGTACTAATCAGCATGCATATAGGGAAACTACCCAAAGCCAGGGAAAGAATCATCAAAAAGCATTAGAAGGAACAATAGCCAGAGCTCACCCAGAGCCAGGAAAGTGCCCATTCCATAAACCAATAGTGAAAAACGTCTCAATTTGTGGGGCACTGGGTAGAGCACTGAGAAGTACTTTGCTTCACGTGTACAATTAGTGCTCAACTAAACATGGCTTTGGTCCAACTTAACAAATTAAAAAAAGAAAAAGATTTGAAAGGAATTATGTCCAAATAACTGTGTCCAGAATAAAACTCAAGAATATTTATAGGAAGGGCGCCTGGGTGGCTCAGTTGGTTAAGCGACTGCCTTCGGCTCAGGTCATGATCCTGGAGTCCCTGGATCGAGTCCCGCATCGGGCTTCCTGCTCGGCAGGGAGTCTGCTTCTCCCTCTGACCCTCCCCCCTCTCATGTGCTCTCTCTCTCTCTCATTCTGTCTCAAATAAATAAATAAAATCTTTAAAAAAAAAAAAAAGAATATTTATAGGAATACAAAAATATTCTGCATCCAAAATAAAATTCACAATGTCTGGCATTGAGCAAAAAATTGGCATGTATTCAAAGAAGGAAAATATATCCGTTATGAGGAGAAAAATCAATCAAAGCTGACCCAAAACTGTTGCAAATATTAGAAATAGTAGACTAAGACATTAAAAGTTATTATAACTGTGTTCTGTAGAATATAGTCCTATGGAGCTACATAAACATGTTTTGTTTATTAAATGTGTTATGTAGAGACATTAGAGTTATTTTTAAAGACCCAAATTAAACTTTTGGAAAATGGCTAAGATAAAAATTTTCTGGATGGGACTAACAGCAGATTAGACATTTTATCAAGAAGAGATTGGTGAACTTGAAGACATAGCAATAGAAACTATCCAAAATGAAACATGGAAAGAAAATAAGAAAAAAAAAAAAAAAGAACAGAGCATAAATGAGCTGTGGGACAGATTCAAGCAATCTAATATACATGTGACTGGGAGTCCCCAAGGGACAGGAGATTGGGCAGGGGTTGGGATGGGGTAGAATATCTGAAGAAGCAATGGCCAAAATTTTTCCAAAGTTTATGAAAACTATAAACCTACAAATCCAAAAAACTCAAAGAATTCCAAGCATGAGAAATATGAAGAAAAATACATCAAGGCATATCATAATCAAATTGGTCAAAACCAATGACAGAAAAATCTTAAAAGCAGCCAGAGAAAAAGACACACTACGTACAGAGAAAGAAAAATAAGGTCGACAGATTTCTCACTGGTAACAAAAAAAGCAAAAAAACAGAGGAGAAGCATCTTTAAAATACTGAAACAACTGTCAACAAAATTGTATACTGAGCAAAAATATTTTTTCAAAAATTAAGGAAAAATAACTTTTTTTTTTGCAGACACAGAAGAGCTGAAAGAATTAATCAGATCTGCAGTACAAGAAATGTTAAGGACCATTCTATAGGTAGAAAAAAGAGTGACACTACACAAAGGAATGAAGAATACTGGAAACAGTAACCACTTGGGTACATATATTCACTTTTTTAGTTATTTAAATCTCTTAAAAAATAATTGACTATTAAAAAATACTAACAATCTAGTGTGGAGTAGTTTGTACTATATGTAGAATTAAAATGTGTAACAATAATAGCATAAAGGCTGAGTGAGGAAAAATGGAAGTGATCTGTAATACAATTTGAAGGTAGACTATAACAAGTTAAAGATGTACATTACATTACAAAAACTCTAAGGCAACCATTAAAATTACAAAATAATAACTTACAGCTCTAATCCTAAAAGGGATATATAAAATGGAATCATAAAAAAATTCTCAATACAAAAGAAGGCAGAAAAAGAGGAAAGGGGAAGAAAATATGTCTGGGACAAATAGAAAACAGCAAGAGAGTAAATTTAAAACTAACCATAACAGATCAATTCTCACACAAAATGTAAATGATCTAAATACAAAAATCAAAAAGCAGAAACTGTAATAATGGATCAAAAAAAGCAACATCCAACCATATATTTCCTACAATAAAACAACTTTAAATATAAAGACACAAATCGGTGAAAACTAAAAGAATCGAAAATCATATGCCAAAAAAAGAAAGCTGGCATGTCTATATAATATCAAAGTAGACCTCACAGCAAAGAATATTACCAGAGATAAAAGAAGGCCATGTGATGATGAAAAACTGGTCAATTCATCATAAAGGTGCAGCAACCCTACAAGTTTATATATCTAATAACAGAACTTCTACATGAAGAAATAACCTGAGGAGAAACAAATCTGAAATTACAGGCAGAGATTTCAGTATAATTCTGTCAATATTTGATCAAACAAGAAGTCAGAAAATCAGTGAAGATATAAAAGACTTGATCAACAGTCTTAATTCAACTTTAATTGATATTTATATAATACTCCACCCAACAACAGTAGAGTACATATTCTTTTCTTTTTTTTTTTTAAAGATTTTATTTATTTATTTGAGAGAGAGAGAATGAGAGAGAGCACATGAGAGAGGGGAGGATCAGAGGGAGAAGCAGACTCCCTGCCGAGCAGGAAGCCCGATGCGGGACTCGATCCAGGGACTCCAGGATCATGACCTGAGCCGAAGGCAGTCGCTTAACCAACTGAGCCACCCAGGCGCCCGAGTACATATTCTTTTCAAGTGCACATGAACATTTACCGTGACAGACCATATTCTTGGCTACAAAACAAGTTTTAATAAAATTAAAAGGATTCAAGTCATATAAAGTATATTCACTGATCACAATGGAATTATATTAGTAATCAATAACAACAACAACAAAAAACCTGGAAAATGCCCAAATATTTATAAACTAAATAACATGCTTCTAAATAACCCATGGGTCAAGGAAGAAATCAAAAGGGAAAGAGAATACATTTTTAATGGAATAAAAATGTAAACACAGAATTAGAATTTGTGAAATCCTACTAAATCAGTACTTCAGGGGAAAATCTTTATGACCTTGGGTTAGGCAAAGATCTCGTATATCACCAAAAGTATGATTCACCAAAAGCGTGATTCATTCAAAAAAACTGGTAAGTTCAATTTCATTAAAATGGAAAACTCTTCAAAAGACAGTTAAGAGAATAAAAGGATAAGCCACAGACTGGGAGAAAACATTTACAAAACACAAATCTCATCAAGGACTTGTATGCAGAATATAACTCTCAAAACTCAAAGATAAGACAAAAAATCTAATTTTTAAAAAAGGGCAAAACCCCCATATTTGAACAGATATTTCAGCAAAGAAAATATGTGTATAGGAAAAGTACATAAAATGATGCTCAATGGCATTAGTCATTAGAAATACAAATTAAAACCTCAATGAGATACTACTATACACATCTATTAGAAAAGCTAAAATTGGGGCGCCTGGGTGGCTCAGTCGTTAAACATCTGCCTTCGGCTCAGGTCATGATCCCAGGGTCCTGGGATCGAGCCCCGCATCGGGCTCCCTGCTCAGCGGGAAGCCTGCTTCTCCCTCTCCCACTCCCCCTGCTTGTGTCCCCTCTCTTGCTCTCTCTCTCTGTCAAATAAATAAATATTTTAAATAAAACCTACCAAGTGTTGACAAGGATGTGAAGGAGCTGGAAGTACCATACACTTCTAGTAGGAATATAAAATGGTATAATCCTTTGGGGAAAGAGTTTGAAAGTTTTTAAAAAGTTAAACACGCACCTACCAAATGATCTAGCCATTCCACTCCTAGGTATTTACTCCAGAGAAATGAAAACATATGACACACAAAACCTTGTACACAAATGTTCATAGCAGCTTTATATGTAATGGCTGCAAACTGGAAAGAATCCAAATGAGAAATGAATAAACTGTAGTATATCCATACAATGGACTACTATTCAGCATTAAAAAAGAATGAACTATTGATACACACAACAACATGGATGGATCCCAAAACAATTATGTTGAGTGACAGATGCCAGGAAAAAACGACTATATGCTGTATAATTACATAAAAATTGTTAAAAATTTAAACTAACCTAGATCAGTGGTTGCTTAGCAGTGGGACAGAGACAGGGAAGGAGGAAGGGAGGGATTATAAAGGCACGTGAGGAAACTTTTACATGTGTATGTTCATTATCTTGATTATAGTGTTGGTTTTATGGGTATAATACATATTTCAAAAATTATCAAATTGTATACTTTAAATACATACAGTTTATTGTATCTCAATTATATCTCAATAAAACTGTTAAAAATCCATAGGACTTCATATATTATGATGCAGCAGGAGTTACAGAGAATATACATGTAAGATCCATTAGTATTGGAATTTTAATCTATTTTGATTACTGCTGTATTTCCAGTCCCTAGATCAGTGCCTGGTGGAGTAGGGCTCAATAAACATTTGCAAATGAATAGCCTCCCTCCATCTAAAACAACAACAATACACACGTGGGACAGAGTAGAGGCCAAGGCTGGCTTCAGGTGATTATGATAAAAAACTGGAGGCATAACAAAATTCTGTATGAGTTGTATTCTGGAATTATGCTTATCATTATTTCTCACAGTAATCTGGTCTCACACACCAAAAATGTATAAGATAATGGGGCGCCTGGGTGGCTCAGTCAGTTAAGCATCTGCCTTCTGTTCAGGTCATGATCTCAGGGTTGTGAGATTGGGCCCCGCGTGGGGCTCTGCACTGCTGAGGGTGGAGCCTGCCTAAGATTCTCTCTCCTTCCCTCTCCCTCTGCCCCCCCACCCCCGGCTCTCTTGCATGTGCATCCTCTCTCTAAAAAAAAAAAAAAAAATGTACAAGATATTAATATAGATTTCTACTATAAAAATTATGGTACACCACTAACATTCTTAGCCTCTCAGGATAGTTTTGCTAGTATATATGGCTTTATTCCAACTGCCAAGATAAGAATATATATATATTTTTAATTCAATTAGCCAACATAAAGAAGATGTGGTTTATATATACAATGGAATATTACTCGGCCACCAGAAAGGATGAATACCTACCATTTACACTGACATGGATGGAACCGGAGGTATTATGCTAAGTGAAATGAGAATATATTTCTTTGATATTCCTCATTGACAATCCACATCTTCACATTTATTTTAGTTTAATGGAACCACTATTAAACTTATGTTCTCTTTTATAAATTATCTTAGGACCTATTTGGTACATTTAAGCTTTGTATTAAAATAGAATCAATCTATTCCATCAGTTTACAAAGCTTTTAAAGTACCAGAAAATTTGGTCTGATGATCTGAATTTCTTGATTAAAAAAAAAAAAAATTTTGTTCCATAACATTTATAGGCAGTGTTTTGATCCTTAAAATATGTTACGAATCAATTTTCTAAGCAATGGTACAGCAGATGTTTCAATTACCAACTCCACTATCTATAATCACTATGTACTGCACATTCTTACTGGCAACTGCAATTGATATACATGGTAGTGATGCTTAGGTCTGCAAGAGACAAAGTCTATCCCAAGGTTCTAGGGGGCAGTGTGTGTTCTAATTTAGCCAACCTCAAACAATAGTAGAGGCCATAAGGATAAGAACATAAAAGTTTAATTATGTCTTGTCTCCAGAAAAGCACGCGTCCTTACAGTGGATTGATAACATTTCCAATAAATAATGGCTAGCCAATAAGAGGTGGGCAAGCATTTGTTTGGATAGGATACAATTAGATAATTACATCCCATCATGAGTAAGCAAAATCCCAGGTGTGCTAAGGAAGTTTTTGGAAGAATTATTTTGTTAAGTAGTATAATATACAAAAAAGGTAGTCACTCTTATGAGAATGAAACTAGGAAGATCAGCAAATGAAGAAGGGAACAGCAGAGTCAACTATTATTATGCACCAGGCACTTCATACATGTTGCTTCATGTGATACTCATGACATTCTCATGCAGGAACTACAGCTGCCTTCTCTTTGTAGAAGAGAGAGCGGACACTCGGAGAGGTGAAATAATTTGTCCGAAAGACATATCCCAGACCCAGGCCTGCTGACTCCCAAGTCATGGTTCTTTTAGTTCTCTACGCAAATTACCACAGAAAGAATTTAACAGAAAAAAAGCACATAATATGCTTGGTTTATTTTTGCCGATGACAAGTCAGCTATAAGCTGCCATTACAGAGTGAGTCACTGTGGATTCAACTTACTTCAAGGAGGAATCCCCAACACCAATGCAGCCTCGCAAGCTGAGCTTTCTCAGGAATCCACCACATCGCTTTGAGATATTTTCCACCACTCGACCCTTGAGTCAAAAAGTCAGAAAAAAATCTCATTTTTCATGCTGCTTATCTAACAGCATAATAACCTGAAATTTTAGAAACTGAATAGATTTTTCCAGGTGTAAAAGAAGTTATTTTGGAGCATTCCTCCAACACCCCACTCTGTTCCTAAAGGAGCTGCAAGCATTGAAAAATGTTTTCAATTAAAGCATTAAGTATTCAAAAAAAAATTAGTGCACTATATTTTGGAAGTTTTAGCCCTGGAGGTAGGCCTCCCGTATCCAGGGCTCAGAGCTACCTCGCCAATTACAAGGCTCTTTGAGGTCAGCTGTGGGAACACTGGCTGCTGAGCGGCACTCTCAAACGACACTGCTCCAAAAAAAAAAAAAAAAAAAATTCTATTTTAGCTAAACATTACCACTCTAAAGTTTCAAAATGTATCATAAAAGCTCCCCCTCATCCTCCTTAGCAATCCCCTATTGAAACACATTTGCTTTGAAATAGGAACTTGGGCTAGATACCGGCAGATTCATTAAAGGGAAAAAAATGAACAGTGATTAAGCACTTTCACTTTTTCAGGCACGATTTTAACACTTTCTTGTACTTATTATGGCTCATTTACTATTCACAACAACCTCATGGTCTACTACTCCACAATGGAGACAATGAACAGTATGTCTGGAATACAAATCTCTCAGGTCATCTCTCTTAACATTACCATGCCCTGTGATTAAGTCAATGGAAAACTACAAGTCAATCCAGGCACGACTTCCAATGGCCCATACACTTCAGGAATAACGATTTGGGTTACTCTACCAGGTAAAGAACCATGACCAGCTGAGGTGCTTGCTGAAGATAAAGGGAACACAGAATGGGTAGTAGAAGGTAGTTAAAAATATCAACTACCACCATGCAACCAATTACAGAAATGAAAACTGTAACTGTCATGAATGTCTCTCCTTATTTTGTTAGAGTATGTGTGTGGGTAAAGCCAATATATTTGTTTTCTTTCCTCTTCTGTTCCCTTATGTAAAATAAGATGTGCTGACACTGTATCATGGTATTTAAGTATTGTTAATTCTATATCATAGTATTTAAGATACAGGATATCAAGAAAAGTGAACACCACTCAAGGACTTTATCTCTTCTTTTGAGGAAGGAGTTAGTGTGGTTTTGGTTGTGCACTGTATACTTGTTACCACATTAGGTCGAATTACGACCTTGTCATTGTTTTTATTTGGAGATTAAGTATGACTTAAGATGATGCATATGGGTGCCAAGTTGACAAGGGGTGACTTTTGACAATTAATCTTATGTGTCAACTTGACTGGGCCACAGGGTGTGCAAACATTTGGCCCAACAGTATTCTGTATGAGTCTGTGAGGGTATTTTTGGATAAGATTACCATTTGAATCGGTGGAGAGAGTAAAGTAGCAGTGGGAGGGCCTCATCCAATCAATTGAAGACCTGAATAGAATGAAAAAAGCTGAGTAAGTGGGAACTCGCCCTGCATGACTGCTTGAGCTGAGACACTGGTCCTTTCCAGCCTTTGGACTGGGGCTGAAAAACATCAGCTCGTCTTAGGTCTGGACCCTGTCAGCTTTCAGACTGGAATTTACCCCATGGACTCTGCTGGTTCACAGGTTAGACTGGAACTACATATCAGCTCTCCTGGGTCTCCAGCATCTTAGGACTTCTCCGTCTCCATAATCACATTACCCAATTCCTTATAATAAATCCATATATTTGTATACATACATACCCTATTGTTTCTCTGGAGAATCCTGACTATTAACAGACTGGATTCATACCTTCATTTTGCAAATAAAGAAATTAAATGGTTAAATTGCCAAGGTTACACTTTAGTGAGGAGTAGAGTTAGGGTTCTAAGAGATTTATTTGATTCTAAAGGCTGCACAACCACTGCCTCCACAAGGGAGGAAGTACTGAAAGGAAGCCATTTGGGTCTTTAAAAAAAATGCTATTATCCTCACTTCATAAAATAGCACCCTTGACACTGAACTGTGAGCACTAAGAATTCACTAGGACACATCAAACAACAGGTTCACAGGAGCAGGGCTCACACGTACTGTTACCTGGCTAACATCGTAAGATGAAAATCTACACTCTGATATTGCTAATAGCTTTATTTATGCTTTCTTGAGTATTCCCTAAGTTAATAAATCTCTGTCACTAGAGGGAAAAAAATATTATGACTTGGAAGTCCAAGTACAGAATAAAACAGTGAAAACCCCTCCATATCAATGTCTCCAAATAGAGTACACAAGATATTTTTCTCCATTTCAAGTTAGTCACATTAATATAAGCTTTCTATTCTTCCTTTCTTTGGAGTAAAAGTTTTTGTACTCAGATTAAAAAAATTACATTCAGAATTTTCTGTTCCACTGTTTCCAAGAGAAAACTGTTCCACTGTTTCTAAGAGAAAAAATTAGCAAATTGTTTCCAAATGCAAAATTCAAGTCAATGACTGTATATTATCCACTTAGATAGTATGTTGTAGGTGTGGATTTTGGAATGAAAGGCTTTAGAGAAAAATAAGGCCTAAATGGAGAGACCTTTGGAGTTGTAACTTTTAGATTAACATGCTACTTGGTTATTTCTTATTCTTGGCCTGGAGGAATCTTTATTAACTATGAAGACATTGACAAAAATGCTCAACTTTTAAAGGCATGGAGAATGCCTAAACATCAGGGTAACAACACTTATTCAGGAAAGAGTGATGCTCACGGAAAGGCACAATGTACTCTTGTCATCTGGTTACTTTATTTTACCTTTTCTCTGAAACACAACAGTCACATAACCCATCGTGTTCAGGGTACCTACTGTCTCCTCTTACTAGGTGAATGACCTCAGGTAAGTTACTCAAACTTTTTGTGCCTCAGTTTCTTCAATATGGTGTTTTTGAGAAGATTAAATGAATATATGTAAGTTACTTAAATAGTACCAGGCACATAGTAAATACTGTTAGTATATTAATCCTGAACCTTGGTACATTCTCTCCTCTCTCAACATATCCATAAATCATTTTCATCCCAAAGAAATAACTTGAGATGATCAGTTTATCCATGGAATGCTTCCCAGGGTGAGTATCCAATGGGTCCTATTTAGACAACACAGGGGGCTCCAACACTTGGTTCATAATCCAATCTGGACTGTTAGCCCCAAAAGGGCAACCAAATAGTATTAGACTAGACTAATACTAATATGGTGCCAGCTGTTTTAAGTTTTCACATGTAGGGGCACCTGGGGGGCTCAGTCGGTTAAGCATCTGCCTTTGGCTCAGGTCATGATCCCGGGGTCCTGGAATTGAGTCCCGCATCGAGCTCCCTGATCCACAGGGAGTCTGCTTCTCCCTCTGCCCTTCACCCCCCTCGTGCTCTCTCTCTCTCTCTTGCTCTCACTCTCTCTCAAATAAATAAATAAAATCTTAAAAAAAAAAAAAGAAAAAAGTTTTCACATGTAATTCTTTACATAACTGGTGACCCATAAACTAGTCTTTCCTTTAGTGGAAGTACTCTTAAGAATTTCTACAATGTGTTTATATAGCTGCGGTCAGCCGTCAGCTAAAATTCTGAAATCAAATAATGTACAAGGTAGTGCTATTTACTTGAAACAGTATTTTTAAAAATCTGAATCTAAAAGTTTTAAATATGCCTTTCAAAAAGTTGTATAGTTTGGAAAAATCATCAAAGAAAACTGAGGGGACAATAAGAGCCACAAAAAAAGAAAAATAATTTGCAAAAATTTTAAAAAACAATGACTCTCCTTTGGTGAGCAGAAATGACTACAATTTTTGGAATTTAATGTGCTTCTCAACATCACTAAGTAAACACAATGAACAAAGATCTAGAGATTATCAGTTTGAAGAGGAATCACATGTCAGCATGTTTGGGTGGACATTGCTACAATCACTGCTATTAAGTCTGGAAAGGGCATTAAAGAACTCCTAATCCAGGGACCACAGTCCAAAACAGCAACTGAGAGCTTATCTTTCCAGGCTGGGCATGAAGCCCTGAGGTCCCCGACCCTTCCAAACTCAAAACACCACAACATGCAAGGAAACCCACAGTGGGAAACCCTGTGCTCGGCCCCACTTGCTGCAGGTGCTCTGCTCCACCGGTCTGGGATGGGATCAGAGTCTCTCCAGCTGGAAACCTAGAGAAGTAGGGGAAGGGCCGCCACAACTGATTGCTAGCTCTTCTAGGGAACACCAGGTTCAGTAACTCATAGGAAACTGTGTGGGCTCATCTCACTGTTAAGCATGATTATTTCCTTATCCATTAAAAAAGGCACAAAACATACACTTTGTCAAAAACACTTGATGAAAATGCTATATGAGGAACTGAATTAAAATACAACTCCATGACTACAACTGAATTGGCTAAACTAGAAATGAATAAGGTTTTCCCAACATTGCATAGATAAACTTCAGAATCTCCACATCCTTAAAAGAGTAGTCTAGATAATTATTATGTGCAGTGAATATTACTTCCCTCTTTCTTTTTGGTTATAAATTGTATTTAATCTAAAAGTTGTTTTAAAATAAACTTTTCTCGGGGCGCCTGGGTGGCTCAGTCGTTAAGCGTCTGCCTTCGGCTCAGGTTGTGATCCCAGAGTCCTGGGATCGAGCCCCGCATCGGGTTCCCTGCTCGGCGGGAAGCCTGCTTCTCCTTCTCCCACTCCCCCTGCTTGTGTTCCCTCTCTCGCTGTGTCTCTCTCTGTCAAATAAATAAAAATCTTAAAAAAAAAAAAAAATTAAGAAAAATAAACTTTTCTCATTTGGTCAGGCTTACCACTCTTACATGGGGATATTCACATATTTCCAGATAAATATATGAGAATCCTAGAATTATAAAAGGTTTTAAGGATTTTGCTTCTTTATTTTATAGATAATAAAACTGAAGCATTGAGAGATTATATGGCTTAAGTGGCTGAGCTGCAGTGATATCTCAGGTCTCCAGCTTCACTCCTGAACCCGTGTTTCTGCCATTTCTCCATTCTAGATGCTGAATTAGAATTCTCAGTGGATCTTTCAGATCAATAAATATTTGTCAGGAGTCTCCTAAGATTAAAGCACTGAACTGGGTGTTAATAATGCAAGTATAAGGCTTTAAAAAGCTGAGTGGTAATACCAAGGTTATAGACATGAACAAGGAGGAAAAGTAGTTTGCTATTGATACAGAGCCAAAGCAAAATACAAGCAGAATTTTGGTCTTGATGTACACAGATATCTTTTTTTCTTCTTTATTACACCTTGACATCTTAATATTAAATCTAAATGCAGCAAAAGAAAAGGGCAGGAAAGAGTGACCAGTTTACTTATCTTTTTAAATAGTCTTTTATCTAGGGGTACCTGGGTGGCTCAGTTGGTTTAAGCGTCTGCCTTCGGCTCAGGTCATGATCCCGGGGTCCTGGGATCGAGCCCCACGTCAGGCTCCCTGCTCAGCGGGGAGCCTGCTTCTCCCTCTCCCACCGCCCTCCACTTGTGTTCCCTCTCTCGCTGTATCTCTCTCTGTCAAATAAACACATAAAATCTTTAAAAGAAAAAAAAAGTCTTTTATCTAAAATAAAGCTAACTTACCTCTACATCTGTTTGAAAGTTAAAAAGGTCTATTCTTTGCCAGTTGCTTCCATCCAGGGCTAGAATGTTCCAGGCCTAGGGGGTGGGAGGTAGAGGAGGAGAGATGGGGTGAAAGAGATACACTAAGTGAGACTGTTAATGGAAGTCCTGATTCAACTTTTGTATTTCCAAACTTTTATTCTTGATATACATTAAGTGGATAATCAAATATGGAATTATGATAACACCATGTTATATTAAATATAAAAGATGACATTTAAAGTTAACTGCTTGGGGCGCTTGGGTGGCTCAGTTGGCTAAGCATCCAACTCTTGATCTTGGCTCAGATCATGATCTTGGGATCCTGGGATTGAGCCCCGAGTTGGCTCTGCGCTAGGTATGGAGCCTGCTTAAGAGTCTCACCCTCTCCCTCTCCCGTTGCCCCTCCCCCCACTTGCACACGCACGCGCATGCATGCTTTCTTAAAAAAATTAAATTAAAAAGTTAACTTCTTGCTTGAACTAAAACTAAAACTTGTTCTCATTCTAATAAAACTCAATATTTATTGATTGATAAAAATCTGGTTAATACTCTACCTTGGAAATCTGTGCACATCGGCACAAAGTTACTATATCCAAGAAGGAAAATATTCTAGGAAGAAAGGGGAAAAACAAAAAAATGAGATGGTATTAACATTTTAGAATATTTACAACCTGAAAGATAAAATCTAATGCGCCATCTGGATATATCATAAGTTTTTTCAAGATTCCTCAATTTGCAATACATAAGCTCACTATAATTCTACATCACTACTGTGAAATATCAAAGGCTCACATGTTCCAAAGCTGTTTGAGACTCACTACACAAATCCCCTTAAAACAGAACCCATTAAACTTTTATGTCCCTTGTTCTATGACATGGACATGGGACAGTAGATCATAACTTGTCCTATTCAAAAACCAACTCTCTAATCTCCTAGACACTAAGCCTGGGGAGATCTAAATCCTTCTAATTCTCATGTCCCTTACATATTACAATACAAACTCCTCTTCTCGTAATAGATGTACCAAACAGGCTCAGATGCCTGAGCCTCAAATAACACAGCCAAGAAAGACACAGTGATAAAACCCATTTGGCTTTGATGTATTTGTTCACAGGATAGAAAGATGGAGCCCATTCATTGGCAAGTTCTACACTGACCAGTTTTTCTTGAGCAAAAGCCAAGAACCACAGAAGATGGGAAAGATGGGGAAAAAGAAAAGCAGAGCCATAAACAAAAACCTAGTTGACATCAGTAGTGCCCTTAGAGGAAGCAGTAGCTGTCAGCATGGCAGGGGTCTGAGTGAGGTCCCAACATGGGCGGTGGACATGAGTTGCTGATGACAGCAGAGTGGCAAATAGCTGCGTGTGTCTCAGTGCTGTGCAGTAACAGCTGCAAACAAAGAGCAGCTTTTCTGCGAGAAGAAAGGTGAATGAGGATGAGGTCAGGGACAATAGGATCTCAATTCTTATAGTCCTGGGAGATAAATATGAGTTTCCATCTCTGTGTAGAAGCAGGAGAAGGTAAGATGGCGAACAGCCACCTATCAAGTTCTTCAAAATTCTCCAGAGATAACAATCAGTGGTCAGTTGAAAATCCATGGGCTCAGGGAAGGATAGTAGATCCATAAAACACCAGAGCAATACCCTACAATAATGCATACACAAGCAGCACCATGGGGCTACTGATGCTATAGATACCATTCTACAATATAGGCTCCAATCATTTTCTAGTTAAAAGCAAAGGACAGAAGTATAAGGGCTGCACTGACCTTAAAAGATTGAATGGAACTTTGTATATAGGAAAATGCTGGTGGCTGAAAATATGCACTAAAGTATATGCTAAACATATTTCAGGGTGTCTGCAAACACCTATATTGCCTCTGTGGAAATACATCTTGCCCCACCCACAGGCCTTTCTGCCTCAAACATCCATGTTCTGTGCCATATGACCATTCCACAATGAGCCACAACTCATCACTAGCTCCCTAAAAGACCAAGGACCAGATAGAGAAATGCATATGGTAGAATATCTCATGCTGCGGTCGGGTTCTAAAGTACGAGCCTAGGTGAAAAAGGAGTAAGCTAAAGTTTCCCTTGAGAATCCCTTAAGACTGTACCACCCTGGAGACCACATTCTATCACCTCTTGGTAAGAACAATTGCACTGATGTTAATAAAGATAGCTAACTTTGATTATGTATTTACTATGTGCTAGCCACAGTTTGTGTTGGTCATTTAATCGTTTTGACCCTGTTACGAGATGCTATTATTATCTCTGTTTTTTGGAGAATGAAATGGAGCACAAAAGTTAAGTGGTCACTGGGTGATGGGCATTAAGGAGGGCACATGATGTGATGAGCACTGGGTTTCATACACAACTGATGAACTGTTGAACACTACATCTGAAACTAAAAAAAAAAAAAGAAAGGTTAAGTAACCTGCCCAGGTCATACAGATAGTAAGAGCAGAGCTAGGATTTGAACCCAGGTAGTCTGGCTTGAGAGCCCAAGCCTATGACCACTACACATAACAGCCTTAGAAAGTTTAACACAGCTGTTTTTCCCTCAGGACTGGACTAGATGCTATTTTTTCAACTGAACAGCAGATGAAGTAATTGTGCTTAGTGAGCATGCTGTATGGAAAACACCTATCTTTGAATGCTAGAATCACACTAACTAAAGCAAAATGCTCACACATCCAGACACACATGAGAACCAACAGCCGGAACAAAAGTTCACATTACTCCTCTCGTGCTTCCTACCAAATTTTATGGTTACTGAATGAAAAAGTAGATTACCTTTAGTGTTTACATTATTTTCCCTCTTCCCATCACCCCATGAATGTAGGTGAATTTGCACAAGTTAAATAGGCATGATAGGACTCCAAACTGCCAAATGCAGCCTAAGCCAAATTCCTGAATCATGTTTCAGTGAATAAGATAAATGCCTTGAATGACAGAGCCTGGGACACTGGCAATAGAAACAGAGATAGCTAGAGGAGTTAGAGTCATGGTAAATTGAGTTCTGGCCTTTCCAAAGCATCTTTTTTTTCCTGGAAATTGCTTCCTACCTCAAATGTGATAACTTCACCTTTCATTAGGAAAGCACTGCAAAGGCAACTTGGTTATCAACAAATATATATAGGGGTATAGAGGAGTGGATGTACTTCTGGACTTTGTATTCTATTCCCCTGGTCTGTTTCTCCACCTTTGTGCCAATGAGACTGTTTTAATTATGAAGCTTTGTAAGTCTTGAGGTCTGGTAACGTTAAGTCCTTCAACTTTGTTCTTCTTCAAGATTACCTCGGCTATTCTTGGTTCTTAGAATTTCCACTTACGTTTTAGAAGCAACATGTCGATTTTCACAAGAAAACTTTATGAAATTTTTACTGGGATTACATTGCAGTTATAGAAACTTCGGGGAGAATTGAAATCTTTACAATATTAAGTCTTCCAATCCAGAAACATGATATATTTCATTATTTATTTAGGATGTCTTTCTCATAGTAATTTTTGTAGTTTTCCATATTGACACTCTGTTCATTTTTAGATTCCCCCTCACTGGTTATTTGATGTGTTACTATTAAAATGGAATTTTAAAATGTCATTTTCTGTGTTTTTTTTTTAAGTAAGCTCTATGCCCAAAGTGGGGCTTGAACTCATGACCCCAAGATCAAGAGTCACATGTTCTACCAACTGAACTAGTCAGGTGTCCCTTCAATGTAATTTTCTAATTGTTTATATATGTGCATATATGTATATAAATTTCCACATATTTAGCTTGTATCCAGCAATATTTCCAAATTCATTAATAAATTCTAATGATTTTTTAAAGATTTAAATAATTAATTAATTTATTTGAGATAGAAGAGAGAGAGAGCATGCACACGAGCATGAGTGGGGGTGGGGAGGGAAAGGCAGAAGGTGAGTGAGAAGCAGGCTCTCCACAGAGCAGGGAGCCTGACACAGGGTCAATCCCAGAACCCTGGGATAATGACCTGAGCCTAAGGCAGAGGCTTAACCTACTGAGCCACCCAGGTGCCCCAGTTCTAATGATTTTCTACATACAGAATCAATTCATTTGATTTTCTTCCTTTCCAATACTTTTCTTTGTCTTGCCTTATTGAAGTGGCTATGATCTCCTCTAGGGCCAATAATGCTAAGGAAAGGCAGCTTTTTCTCATTGCCATTTCAGAGAAAAAACTGTCACTTTTTAATCACTGATTAGATATTTACTATAGGGTTTTTCCCCTACCTTTTTGACTTTTAAAAGTTACTTTGTTATACCCTGTAAAAGGTTTTTGTCCACGCATGATTTAAACAACTTTAACATTCATTTATCTCTTTTAAGAATTTATTAAAAGAGCAGATAATACACGGAATTGCCATATATTACCTCCGATCTTGACACAGTTTCCCCTATTATTAACATTTTGCATTAGTGTGGCACATTTGTTACAATTGATAAATACTGATACATTATTATTAACTAAAGTCCACAGTTTAGGTTAAGGTTCACTCTTTGTATTGCACAATTAGTTCCATGGGTTTTGACAGATGGATGATGACATGCATTCGCCATTACAGTATTATACAGAATAGTTCACCAGCCTAAAAATCACCTGCCTCACCTGTTCATCCCTTCCCTCCTTCAGATGAAGCCCTGTTAACCATTGGTCTTTTTAACATTTCCAGTTTTGCCTTTTTCAGAATGTCATAATTGGAATCATATAGTATGTGCCTGTTCAGATTAGCATCCTTCACTTAGCAATATGCATTTAAGGCTCTTCTTTGTCTTTTAGTGTCAAAATAGATCACTATTTTTTATTGTTGTATAATATTGAAACTGATGTACCAGTTTATCCATTCATCTATTTAAAGCCATCTTATTTGCTTTCAGTTTTGGGTGATTATGAATAATTCTTTTTTTTTTTTAAGATTTTATTTATTTGACAGAGAGAGACAGCAAGAGAGGGAACACAGCAGGGGGAGTGGGAAAGGGAGAAGCAGGCCTCCCGCTGAGCAGGGAGCCCAACGCAGGGCTCGATCCCAGGACCCTGAGATCATGACCTGAGCTGAAGGCACATGCTTAATGACTGAGCCACCCAGGCGCCCCTGATTATGAATAATTCTGCTATAAACATTTGTATGCAGGTTTTTGTGTGGATATGTTTTCTACTCAGTTGGAAAAATACCTAGGAGTAGAATTGCTAGATCATGTAACCTTATGTATAGCTTTGTAAGAAACTGCCAAACTGTCTTGCAAAGTGCCTGTACCATTTTGAATCTCCACCAGCAATGAATGAGAGCTCCTGTTGTTCTGAATCTTGCCAACATTTAGTATTGTTAGATTTTTAAATTTAAGCCATTCTAAATAGGTGTACAGTGATATCTCATTATTTAGTTTTTAATTCCTTAAAGACATGATACTAAGCATCCTTTCATATGCTCATTGTCATGTGTATGTCTTCTTTGGTGAGGTACCTGTCTAAATATTTTGCCCATTTAAAAAAAAAGATTTTATTTATTTGACAGAGAGAGAGAGAGTACAAGCAGGGGTAGCGACAGGCAGAGGGAGAAGCAGGCTCCCCACTGAGCAGAGAGCCTGACATGGGGCTCAATCCCAGCACCCTGGGATCATGACCTGAGCCAAAGGCAGACGCTTAACCCACTGAGCCACCCAGGTGCCCCTATTTTGCCCAATTTTTAATTGGTTTGTTTTCTTGTTGGATTTTAAGAGTTGTGTATTTTGGACATCAGTCCTTTATCACATATGGCTTTGACAAGTATTTTCTCCAAGTCTGTGGTTTGTCTTTTCATTCTCTTAACATTCTTTCTCAGATAAGTTTTTAATTTTAATAAAGTTCAACTTACCAATTTTCTCATTGATGGATCATACTTTTGGTACTGTATTTAAAAATTCATTGCCAAACCCAAGGCCACCTACATTTTTTCTCCTATGCTTCTTCCAGAAGTTTTACAGTTTTGCATTTGCCATACAGGTCTATAATCCATTTTGAGTTGATTTTTGTGAAAGATGTAAGGTCTGTGTTTACATTCTGCCTTTGCATATAGATGTTCAATTGTTCCAACACCATTTGTTGAAAAAGAGAGTTTCTCCATTAAATTGCTTTTTCTCCTGGTGTGCCTGGGTGGCTCAATGAAGCATCCGACTCTTGATTTCGGCTTGGGTCATGATCTCAGTGTCATGGGATCAAGCCCCACGTCAGGCTCTGCACTCAGCAGGATCTACTTGAGATTCTCTCTCCCTCTGCCCCTCCCCCTGCTCATGCATGTTCTCCCTCTCTCAAATAAATAAATAAATAAATAAATAAATAAATAAATAAATAAATAAATAAATAATTTTTTAAGATTGCTTTTGCTCCTTTGTCAAAGATAAGTTGACTTTGTGTGGCTCTATTTTTGGGGTCTTTATTATGTTCCACTGATCTATTTATTCTTTCACCCACAACATACTGTCTTGATTATTGTACCCTTAACAATAAGTATTTAAGTCAAGTAGTGTCAGTCCTCCAGTTTTGATCTTTAGTATTGTACTGGCTTTTCTGAGTCTTCTGACTTTCCATATAAACTTTAGAATGAGCTTGTTGATATCCACAAAATAACCTGGTGGTATTTTGATTGGGATTATGTTTGATTCTACAGATCAACTTGGGAAGAATGAACATTTTAACAACACAGGTCACCCTATCCAGGAGTATATATCATCTCTCCATTTATTTAGATTTTGATTTTTTCCATTGGAGTTTTAGAGTTTTCATCATATAGATTCTATACAAATTATGCTAGATTTATACCTAAGTATTTCATTTTTTATGCTAATGTAAATGGTATTGTTTTTCACTTCAATTTCTAGTTGTTCACTGATGGCATATAGGAAAGCAATGACCTTTTACATATTAACCTTTATCCTAAGAATTTGCTGTAATTGCTTGTTATAGAAATGTTTTGTCACTTCTTTGGAATTTTTCTCCATACACAATCATTTCATTTACAAACAAGACCAATTTTATTTCTTCCTTCCTAATGTATACCTTTTCTTTCCTTTTCTTATTTAATTGCATTAGCTAGGACTGTGGTCCAGTACTATGATAAATAGGAATGGTAAGAGTGGCCATCCTTTTCTTATTTCTGATCTCGGGAAAAAAGAATTGAGTTTCTCACCATTAAGTATAGTGTTAGCTGAACGTTTTTTGTAGATATTTTTTATTTTTTTAAATTTTATCATGTTATGTTAGTCACAACACATCATTAGTTTTTGATGTGGTGATCCACAATTCATTGTTTTCATATAACACCCAGTGCTCCATGCAGTACGTCCCCTCCTTAATACCCCTCACCAGGCTAACCCATCCCCCTACCCCCCCCCCCTCTAAAACCCTCAATTTGTTTCTCAGAGCCCATAGCCTCTCATGGTTCATCTCTCCCTCCCATTTCCCCCACTTCATTTTTCCCTTCCTTCTCCTAATGTCCTCCATGCTATTCCTTGTGTTCCACAAATAAGTGAAACCATATGATAACTGACTTTCTCTGCTTGACTTATTTCACTTAGCATAATCTCCTCCAGTCCCATCCATGTTGATGTAAAAGTTGGGTATTCATCCTTTCTGATGGCTGAGTAATATTCCATTGTATATATGGACATCTTCTTTATCCATTCATCTGTTGAAGGGTATCTCAGCTCTTTCCACAGTTTGGTTATTGCAGACATTGCTGCTATGAACATTGGGGTGAGGTAGTAAAGCTCTATGCCCAACATGGGGCTTAAACTCATGAACTCAAGATCAAGAGTCCCATGCTCTACTGACTAAGCCAGCCAGCCAGCCTGTTTTTTTGTAGATATTCTGGATCAGGTTGAGGAAGTTCCCCTCTATTCTTGGTTTGATGAGAGTTCCTGTCATGATGGACATTAGTATTTGTCAAATGCTTTTTCTGCATCTACCGATGACCATATAATTTTTTCTTCTTTAAACAACTGATGTGATGGATTACCTCAATTCTGGAATGAAGCATTCTTGCATACCTGAAATAAATCCCACTTGGTTGTGGTGTATAATTCTTTTTATGATTGTTCAATTTGGTTTGCTAATATTTTGTTGAAGACTTTCTATCTATGTTCACAAGATATAATATTCTGTAGTTTTTCCTTTCTATAATGTCTTTATGTGGTTTGGGTATGAGGGTAATGCTATCTTCACAGAATGAGTTAGGAAGTCTTCTGCTTCTATTTTCTGGATGACATAAAGAATTGGTATCATTTCAGGGTACCAAGGTGGCTCAGTCGGTTAAGTGTCTGACTTCAGCTCAGGTCATGATCTCAGGATCCTGGGATCCCTGCATTGGGCTTCCCAATCAGCAGCGAGTCTGCTTGTCCCTCTCCCTCTGCTCCTCCACCTACTCGTGCTCTTTCTCTCTCAAATAAATAAAATCTTTAAAAAAAATTGGTATCATTTCTTTCTTAAATGTTTGCAGAATTCACCAGTGTAACCATCTGGGTCTGGTGCTTTCTGTTTGGGAAGGTTATTAATAATTGATTCAATGTATTTAACTGATATATGTCCATTAAGTTTATCTATTTCTCCTTGTGTAAGAGTTAGTAGTTTTTGTCTTTTGAAGAATTGGTCCATTTCAACTAAGTAATCAAATTTGTGGACATAGAAGAGCTCATAATATTCCTTTATTATCCTCTTAATGTTCATGAGATCAGTAGTGATGATCCCTCTTCCATTTCCGGTATTAATTTGTGTCTTCTCTCATTCTTTTTAATCTGGCCAGAGGTTTGTCAATTTTTTTGATATTTTCAAAGAACCAATTTTGGTTTCATTGATTTCCTCTATTGTTTTCAATTTCATTGATTTCTGCTCCATTTTTTATTAGGTCCTTTCTTTTGCTTGCTTTAGACTTCTACTGATTCTCTTTCTCTAGTTTCCAAAAATGGAAAATCAGATTATTGTGCTTAATCACATGGATTGATTTTCAAATATACAAAAAAAATCCTATATTCCTAAAATAAACCTACTGGTTATAATTATTAGGCTTTTTATATACTGCTGGGTTTGACTTGCTAGTTTTATTCAAGATTTTTACACCTATGCTCATGACAAATATTGACCTGTAATTCTCCTTTCTTATAATATCCTCCTTCAGTTTGCTATTAGAGTTACATTGGCCTCATAAAACTGCTCCTATACTTTGAAAGAGTCTGTGTAAGATTGGTATCATTTCTTCCTTAAATGTTTGGGAAAATTCAAAGAAAAGCTTTCTGGGCTTGTTCTCTGCAGGAAAATTTAGTAATAAATTCTATTTAACAGATAACTTTCCATTGCTTCTTGGCCTTTTGGCTAACGCAAGTGTAGTAACAGATAATTCCAGATTTTTAATTTCTTCTGGTGTTTAAAAGCTGTGTTTTTCAAGGAATTTTCCCATTTAATCTAATTTCATACAGTCGTCAAATGCATTCCATAATTATGTCCATAACTACTTTTAAAATTCGGTAATGTCCCTTTTTTGGGATCACTTTTTCTGTTTTTTTTTCCTTGATCAATCAAGCTAGACAGTTATCAATTTTAGTAATAAAAATTATCTTTGTTGATTTCTCTATTTCATTAATCTATGTTATCTTCATCAATTCCTTCATTATAGTTTCTTTGAATCTGCTGTTTTTCCAGTTACTTGAGATGGAACTTTTGATCACTGACTTTCATCCTTTCTTTTCTAATGCATGTATTTAAAGCATTTCCCTTAAGCACTATACCACAAATTTTGATATGCCATACTTTCATTATTGTTTAGTTTGAAGTACTTTCTGATTTCCACTGTGATAACTTCTTTGATCCACGAATTTAGAAATATGTAGCTTAATATTTTGTTGTTCTTGATTTCTAGTTTAGTTCCACTGTTGTCAGAGAACATACTCTAGATAATGTCAATTCTTTGAAATTTGTTGAATTTACATTATGGCTCAACATATAAATCCATTTTGATAAGTATTTCATGTACATTTTAGAAGAATGTGTGTTCTACAGTTATTGGATGTAGTGTCCTATATATGTCAAGTTGGTCAAGTATGGTTCAAATCTCCTCTATCCTTTCTAATTTTTTTGTCTGATTATTCTACCAGTTACTATAAGTCTATCAGGAGTATGTTAAAGCTCTACATATAATTATGGATTTGTCTATTTTTCCCTTTAGTTTTGCTTTATATATTTTCAACTTATTTTATTAGGTTCATCAAAACTTAAGATTCCTCTTGCTGTCCAATTGACCTTTTATTACCAAGAAATGTCTCTTTGTGTCTAATACACACCTTGCCTTAAGGCCTACATGGTCAATGCTAACATAGCCAGAACAGCTTTTAATGTTTCCATCTTTTACTTTTGATCAAACTGTGTCTCTTGTTATTTCTACAGCTCCAGTTTAACAGAGTTTGTCTTTTAATAGGAGTGTTAAGCTCATTTACACTTAATCATGGATATAGCTTGAATCTACCATCTTGCCATTTGTTTTCCATTTTCCCCAACTGCTCTTTATTCCTTTACTCTCCTTTTAAGAATTCATCAACCAAATAAATGATATTTATGTCTTTGGTGGCTGCTCTGAATACAATACATCCCCATTTCAGTCTAGTTTGAATTAATATTATACCTCCACAGCCACAACCATAATATACTCTCATTTAATCTTCTCTTATCTTTTGTGTTGTCATATATTTTATTTGACATATATTATAAACCAAACAATATAGTGTTATGATTTTTGCTTAAAACAATTATCTTTCAAATAATTTTTAAGAGGTAAAAGGTATTTTATATTTACCCACATACTTACCATTTATGGTGTTCTTCATTCTTTCCTGTACATGATTTTCAGCTCCCTTCAGCCTTAAGAACTTCCTTTAGCATTTCTTACAGTATGGGAATGTCAGTGATGAATTCTGACAGTTTTTCTTTACCAGAAAATGCTTTTATTTTTAAAAGATAATCTTGTGGGGTGGCCTGGGCAGTTAAGCATCCAACTCTTGGTTTCAGCTCAGGTCATGATCTCAGGGTTATGAGATCAAGCCCCAAGTCAGGCTCCACGGTCAGTGCAGAGTCTGCTTAAGACTCTCCCTTTCCCTCTGCCTCCCCTGCCCTCTCTCTCTCTCTCTCTCTCTAAAATCTTTTTTAAAAAAGACAACTTTGCTGGATATATAATTTTGAGAGTTCTTTTCCTTTCTGCACTTTTTTTAAAGTTTTTATTTTAATTCCAGTTAGGTAACATACAGTGTTGTATTAGTTTCAGGTGTACAATATAGTAATTCAACAATTCCATACATCACCTTGTGCTCATCACAACAGGTGCATTCCTTAATCCCCATCACCTATTTAATCCATTCCCCCACAACCTCCCCTCTGGTAACCATCAGTTTGTTCTTTATAGGTAAGAGTCTGTATTTGTTCTCTCTTTTCCCCTTTCTTGTTTATTTCTGACATTCTACATATGAGTGAAATCATATGGTATTTGTCTTTCTCTGATTGACTGATTTTGCTTAGCATGATACTCTAGCTCCATTCATGTCCATTGCAAATGGCAAGATTTCATTCTTTGTATGGCTGAATAGTATTCCATTGTATAAATATACCATTTCTTTTTTATCCACTCATCAATCAGTGGACACTTGGGCTACTTCCATATCTTGGCTACTGTAAATAATTCTGCTACAAACATAGGAGTGCATGTATTCCTTTGTTTTAGTGGTTTTTTTTATTTAATTCTTTGGGGGAAATACCCAGTAGTGTGATTGCTGAATCACAGGGTAGTTCTATTTTTTTTTTTTTTTACTATGTTCAGTTAGCCACTGTATAGTACATAATTAGTCCTTGATGCAGTGTTCAGCAATTCATTAGTTAAATATAACACCCAGTGCTCATCACAGCACGTCTTTCTGCACTTTAAAGGTGTCATTCCATTGTCTTTTGTCTTGAATTATTTCTTACAAGAAGTCAATGAAAATTCATATTATCATTCCATATATATATATCTTAAGTTTTCTCTTTACCTTTGGTTTTCAGTAATTTAAGCATAGTGCACTTAGGTGCTATTTTTCACTGTATTTGTTCATTTGGCATTTGCTAAACTTCCTGAATCTGTAGACTGTCACCAGATTTGGAAAATGTGGGGCTGTTTCTTTAAGCTTTTTTATGCCCCATTCTTTCTCTGGACCTCCAATTACACCTGTGTTAGACCATTTGGTATTACAAGGTACTAATGATGTGTTAAATTTTGCTATCTCTTTTCTCTCTGTATGTCACTTTGGATAACTTCTATTAATCTATCTTGAAGTTCATCAATCCTATCTTTTGCAGTGTCCAATCTGCTGAAAAGCTTAACCAATTTTTTTTAAAAAAATTTAGTATTGTATTTTTCAGTTCTAGAAATCCCATTTGATTCTTTTTAGAATTTCCACATCTCCTGAAATATCCCACCTCTGTGCAGAGTGTGGAACCCAGCATGGGGCTTGATCTCAGGACGCTGACATCACAACCTGAACCAAAACCAAGAGCCAGACACTTAACCGACTGTGCCACTTAGGTGCCCCTCTGTACTTATGATTGTTTCTAATTTTTGTTTGCTCATTTGTCGTTGTTGTTTATAGATTCCACATGTAAGTGAAATTATATGGTATTTGTCTTCAACTCATTTCACTTAGCATAATACCCTCTAGGTCCATCCATGTTGTCAAAAATGTCTAGATCTCATTGTTTTTTATGGCTGAGTAACTTTCCGGTGTGTGCGTACGTGTGTACACAACTACACACATCTTTATCCATTCATTTATCAATGGGCACTTAGGTTGTTTCCATAACTTGCCTACTGTAAATAATGATGCAATAAACACAGAGGTACATATATCTTTTCAAATTAGTATTTTCATTTTCTTCAGGTAAATACTCATTAGTGGAATTACTAGACTGTATGGTATTTCTATTTTCAATATTTTGAGGAAACTCCATAATGTTTTCTAAAGTGGTTGTATTAATTTATATTCACAGCAACAGTATATGAGGGTTCCCTTTTCTCCACATCTTTGCCAACATTTGTTATTTCTTGTCTTTTTGATAATAGCCATTCTGCAAGTGTAAGGTGATATCTCATTGTGGTTTTGATTTGCATTTCCCTGATGACTAAAGATGTTGGGCATTTTTTCATGTATCTGTTGGCCATCTGTATGTCTTCTTTGGAGAAATATTGATTCAGGTCCTCTGTGCATTTTTAAATCAGATTATTTGGGTTCTGAGTATTGAGTTACAGGAGTTTATATATTTTTAATATTAGACCCCTACAGATATATCCTCTCCATATATATTCTCCCATTCAGTAGGTTGTCTTTTTGTTTTGTTGATCATTTCCTTTCCTGTGCAAAAGCTTTTTATTTTGGTATAGTCCCAAAAGTTTCTTTTTGCTTTTGTTTCCTTTTCCTGAGAAGACACATCATAATCTATAATGTTCTGTAACAGTTGTTTTAAAGTCCTAATATACTAATTCCAATAACTGGGCCATCTAAAAGTCTGCTTACATTGACTGTTTTCTCTTGTTCATGGGTCACATTATTCTGCTTACTTGTATGTCTCATAATTTTAGGCTGTATTCCAGATATTGTGGCTAAAATCGTAAAGAATGTCATATCATTTTGGCTTATTTCCCAGAGTTCAAGCCCTTTCCTCTATCTGCTCATCCAGAATCCTTCTTGAGTTGAGCTGGAGCTGGGTCATAGCTAAAATTAAATTTCACTTGTGTCTGGATCATCTCCAACTTCCTGAGCCATACATAACATTAAAAATATCTTGTCAGTTTATGATCTAGAAGCAGTTTCAGATAGCTCTGGTTTGCCTTTGGATTTAGGTCTGGCAAGTATTCTGAATCCCATCATTGCAAGAATGATGGCCTAGACAATTGTTCCCTGCTTATAAGCCTTTCCTCCATCGCTGTCTTCTTGGCAAAACTTGGTAGGACTAGGGAGGAGTGGAGAGGAACTAACGAGAAAGAACTGCTAGACCAAATTATTTGTCCTTGCATTTGAGGCTCCAAAGCATGGCTGATTTAGCCTGTGTCTAAAGCAGGCCCATCTGTACCATGACCAGGCATCCACCACCAGGTATAGTGGTGGATAGCCCTTTATAGGGCTTGTCTCTCTGAGAAATTCAGTTCATTCAGGCCTCCTCTTGTCCACTGCTCTTTGCTTGCCCTACAGAAAGTATGACTTTTAAATTTTGTCCATAATTTTTTTTTTTTTTTAAGATTTTATTTATTTTTTTGACAGAGACATAGCGAGAGCAGGAACACAAGCAGGGGGAGTGGGAGAGGGAGAAGCAGGCTTCCCACAGAGCAGGGAGCCCGATGTGGGACTCGATCCCAGGACCCTGGGATCATGACCTGAGCCGAAGGCAGACGCTTAACGACTGAGCCACCCAGGCGCCCTTGTCCATAATTTTTCTTGTGATTACCATAAAAGTCTTTCATGTCCTTCCTAAACAAAAGCAGAAGTCTCTATAATAATGTTTTTTTAATCTTAAGGCCTATCTTACATTAATATTTCTAAAGTCGAAGTTAATCAACTCCCAAAAACTTAAATCACTTTAACTCTGATCACCATCTTCCCATCATCCAAATGAAACCATTAACAATTGTTCTTCAACTGTTCATAAATCTTCCATGTTAGTTATTATCAATATCATCAATATTTTCTTTCTTTTTCTAAAGTCAATACTAAATAATATTTACCCACATGGTTACATTTGCTTTGCCAGTTTGTTTCTCACACATTCTTTCTGAGATCAAACTTATTAGATTTTATCCTTTAACAGTTCATTCAGATAGGTGAGTTCTAAAAGTTGGAACATTTTAACTGTGATTTTAAAAACTGAGGTAAATTTCACATAACAAAACCATTAAAGTATACAATTCAGTGACATTTAGTTCATGCACAATGTTGTACAACCACCACCTCCATCTAGTTTCAAAATATTTTCACTACCCCAGAAGAAAACACCATGCCATTAAGCAGCCATTCTCTATTCCTCACTTCCTCTTAGCCCCTGGCAACCACTGACACACTTTCTGTCTCTGTGGATTTATCTATTCTGAATACTTCATATAAGTGGAATCATACAATATGTGACTTTTGGGTGTGGCTTCATTTCTTAGCAAAATGTTTTTGAAGGTTATCCACACTGCAGCATGTATCAGTACTTCCTTCCTTTTTATGGCTGAATAATACCCTATTGTATGTATATACCACAATTTGTTTATTCATTCATTATTGATGGACATTTGGGTTGTTTCCACATTTTGGCTATTACAATGACACTATATTTGTGTACAAGTATTTGAATTTTCGATTCTTTTGGGTATGTATCTAGGAGTAGGATTTCTGGGTCATGTGGTAATTCTAACTTTTTGAAGAACTGCTAAAAACTGTTTTCCACAGTGGCTACACTATTTTATGAAAAAGGTTTTTCATTTTAGAATGATTATTTAGGTAAAGAATTTTAGGTTTACATTTCCACTGGCACATAGAAAATATTTTTCTACTCTTTGCTTCTATTGTTCCTAATGAGAGATCTATTGTAAATTTAATTGTTAATTCTTTTAGGTAATTTTATTCTCTGAAATTCTGCTGTTTCATTGTGCCTACGTACAAACTTAACTTTATTGATCCTGTTCAGGACTCACTGTGCTACTTAAGTTTGAGGATTTATATCTTTATTCCATTCTGAAACATTTTCAATACTATTGCTTCAAATATCACCTCTTCTACATTTTCTCTATATTCTTTGTCTGTAATTTCCTTTGCACGTATGTTGAATTATCTAATCCCACCTTTTGGGTTTCTTAGCCTTTTCTATATTTTTATTTCTTTGCTGAACTATGTTAAATTTCCCACCTCTATTTTCCAGTTTCCTAATTCCATTTTTAGCTTGATCTAATAACTGTTTAATCCATTTACTCTACCTTATACTGGATCATTTCATTAGGTAACTTTCAATATTTTATCATGACCTTGGGGCGCCTGGGTGGCTCAGTTGGTTAAGCGACTGCCTTCGGCTCAGGTCATGATCCTGGAGTCCCGAGATCGAGTCCTGCATCAGGCTCCCTGCTCGGCGGGGAGTCTGCTTCTCCCTTTGACCCTCCCCACTCTCATGTGCTCTCTCTCATTCTCTCTCAAATAAATAAATAAAATCTTTAAAAAAAATATTTTATCATGACCTTATTTTCATCTGATTATTGATGTGTGGAAAGCTCATGCATCTTGGTTTGTGAAATGTCCCTATGAAATTGTTTAACATTCGATTCTGCCAAGTTCTCCAAAGGTTTCATATTTCCAGCATCAATTTTACATTAATCTCTAAGCTTGGAATTTGAATCATCCACACAGAAAATTAGATTTCCCAAGAAAGACCTTTTCCCCCCAGAACCCTAAGCAGAAGCAAGGTCTTTTGTTTATTTAAGTCCCATCTTACATGGTGGAGGGAACCTTTCCAGAGTCTCTGCATTACGTAGTGGTCACAAATTTGATTCCTCTCCATGTACATGTGAGGCCTCTCATCTCCTTTCCCTGATGGCATTAAAATCCGCGCCACTAGTTATTATAGACAGTCTGGTAGCTGATTTGCTAACCATTGCCAGTTATCAGTACACTAAGATTATTTCTTTCTTGAACTATGTATTTGCTTTTTTGTTCTATTATAACCATGGTTTCTCCTGTGTTTTCATACTAGCTCAATTATAAGGTTACAGGATGTTCCTCTGCTTTGATAACAATTAACAACATGGTATACAGAATGTTCTAGGAGTAGAATGTCAGCTACCCTTCACCTCTGTTACTACAGCAAAGAAAACTAGGTACATGAGCTAGTAGATTTTTGATAAGACACATGACCTATAGTGTTGAATAACCCATTAAACTGGAATTTTGTGCTCTACCAAAAAGAGTAAAAATTACATGCCTTATCTTTTAGTCAGATATATGGAGATCTGTGAGGATTTTTAGTCTGTTTGTTTTATAGATTATAAGACTAACACATCCTGGAAACAATTTTTGTTGAGTGAAGAACATTTAGCTATAAAGGAAGAACATGAGATGTGAAGTTAAAAGCTTTGAAGTCTCAGATCCACACAGACCTTTTAAATTCCAAATATCATGTTTTTAAACAACTGTGTAATCTTAAATCATTCAACCTTTGAGCCTCAGATTTTTGATTAAAACTGTTCCTTTTAGGGGCGCCTGGGTGGCTCAGTCGTTAAGCGTCTGCCTTCGGCTCAGGTCCTGATCCCAGGGTCCTGGGATCGAGCCCCACGTCAGGCTCCTTGCTCCGCGGGAAGCCTGCTTCTCCCTCTCCCGCTCCCCCTGCTTGTGTTCCCTCTCTCGCTGTGTCTCTCTCTGGCAAATAAATAAATAAAATCTTAAAAAAAAAAAAACTGTTCCTTTTACTTGAAAAGATTTTGAGTATCAAGTGATTATTATGAAATTGCTACAATGTAATCAGAAAACATTCCTTTTTGGGGCTCCTGGGTGGCTCAGTTGGTTGAGCGACTGCCTTCGGCTCGGGTCATGATCCCGGGGTCCTGGGATCGAGTCCCACATCGGGCTCCTGGCTCAGCGGGAGGCCCCCTTCTCCCTCTCCCACTCCCGCTGCTTGTGTTCCTGCTCTCGCTGTCTCTGTCTCTGTCAGGTAAATAAATAAAATCTTTAAAAAAAAAAAAGAAAACATTCCTTTTTAACCCAAAATAATAATCATTAGTAAACCTTAGACTGAATCAACAGAGGCAGAACGTTAAGGCCTTTAGGAAAGTGTGGGGAACTTTAAATGAATGTCAGTTGTTCTGGTAAGAATTGCTGTGGGTTAAGAGTGGTAGTAACACCCAGAATACGACTTTCGGCATTTCTATATTTATATACTTCCTTCATATCCTTAGAACAGCTAGGATAACAAATAACAAAAAGTGATGCCAGGCCCTCCCTACATTCTTCAAAGAACTACCTACTTAGAATAATGCCTCCAAAGATAAAAATATGGGCTTCATTTTTTTTGTGCAAATGAATAGTCTTTAAAATGTGGATACAGAAGACAAAATTTTTTCTAAAGACCACTAAGCCTATTCTCATATACTAAGGTAGATCAGTAAAAAGAAAACAATTATGTTCGTTTATTAAATTAGAGGTTTCAGAGCATTGGTTTAGTGATGTTATCTAAAAGAGGAAAAAAACCCCAAAACCCTAAAAGAGTTAACCACTTCAGGAATGTTTCTGAAAGCACAGACACTATTTATACTTTTTATCTCAGTGTGTGAGAGCTGAGGCATGTTAACAGATTTATCTTTTTCTTTATTCATCTTTTTTATTGTGTCACTTACTAAAGCTATTAAGCTTTTTAATTTAAAATATAATGAAGAAAAGACTACAGAAAGAAAATGACTCCACAATAGCAAAACTAGCTTCACATGAATCTAGTCTCTTTTTGGTTTTGACCCTCCATATTTTTTTTTCTTTTTTAAAAATATTTTTATTTATTTATTTGACACAGAGAGAGACAGAAGAGAGGGAACACAAGCAAGGGGAGTGGGAGAGGGAGAAGCTGGCTTCCTGCTGAGCAAGGAGCCTGACATGGGGCTCGATCCCAGGACCCTGGGATCATGACCTGAGCCGAAGGCAGACACTTAACGACTGAGCCACCCAGGCACCCCTCGACCCTCCATATTTTAAAGGGAAGTTAAAACTAAGTTATTAAAGAGGCTCCTGGGTGGCTCAGTCGTTAAGTGCCTGCCTTCGGCTCAGGTCATGATCCCAGGG
>NC_138369.1:53259175-53309359 GCF_054177405.1 Leptonychotes weddellii
CAGCCATCAGAAAAGATGAATACCCAACTTTTACATCAACATGGATGGGACTGGAGGAGATTATGCTAAGTGAAATAAGTCAATCAGAGAAAGTCAATTATCATATGGTTTCACTTACTTGTGGAACATAAGGAATAGCATGGAAAACATTAGGAGAAGGAAGGGAAAAATGAAGGGGGGTAAATGGGAAGGAGAGATGAACCATGAGAGACTATGGACTCTGAGAAACAATCTGAGGGTTTTAGAGGGGAGGGGGGTAGGGGAAGCGGTTAGCCCGGTGGTGGGTATTAAGGAGGGCATGTACTGCATGGAGCACTGGGTGTTATACAAAAACAATGAATCGTGGATCACTACATCAAAAACTAATGATGTAATGTATGGTGACTAACATAACATAATAAAATTAAATTAAAAAAAAAACAAACCTCTGTATAAATGGTATGGAGTAGCTTGCTTCATTTTTCAGTATTATAGTGCCTTCTTAACCTGGAGGATACATTCCTGACCCCCCTCCACCTTCTAACAGTGAGATACTAACATTAAGTGCCTGTTGTATTCCAAGCTCCATTAAGCACAGTGTTCATTGGATAATTTACTTTTTTTCTAGTTCCTTGAAATGTAAAGTTAGGTTATTGATTTGGGATTTTTTAAAAGATTTTATTTATTTGAGAGGGAGAATGAGAAAGAGGGCATAGGCTGTAGGGAGGGGCTGAGGGAGAGGAAGAAGCAGACTCCCTGCTGAGCAGGGAGCCCAACTCAGGGCCTGATCCCAGGACCCCGAGATCATGACCCAAGTCAAAGGCAGACGCTAAACCGACTGAGCCACCCAGGCACCACAGATCTTTCTTCTTTTTAAAGATTTTTATTTATTTCAGAGTGAGAGCACAAGCAGGGGGAGCAGGAGAGGGAGAAGCAGGCTTCCCACTGAGCAGGAAGCCTGTTGTGGCGCTAGATCCCAGGACCCTGGGATCATGACCTGAGCTGAAGGCAGACACTTAACCGACTGAGCCACCCAGGCGCCCCTCTTTCTTCTTTTTAATGTAGGCATTACAGCAGTACATTTCTCTCCGATCACTACTTTTACCGCATCCCATGAGTTTTGATATGTTGTTTTCAATGCCATTTGCCTCAAATTATTTTCTAATATCCTTTTTATTTCTTCTTTCACCCACTGGTGAAGAGTGTGCTGTTTAATTTCCATATATTTGTGAAATTTCTAGTTTTCCTTCAGTTTTTTTTTTTTATCTCTAGCTTCATTCTACTGTGGTAAGAGAAGGTACTTTATGTGCAGTCAATCTTTTGAAATTTATTAAACTATTTTTCTGGCCTAACATAAGGTCTACCCTGAAGAACAGGATAGGTTTCATAGGGATAAGTTCCATGTTCACTTGAGAAGAATACAAATTCTGCTATTGTTCAGTGGAGTGTTCTATATATCTCCAGTAGGTCTATTTGCTTATTGATCTGCTAACTGCCATGTCACTGAAAGTATGGGATTGGGGTCTCCAATTGGTGTTGAGGGTGGTGGTGGTGAGTGACACCATGACAGTCTTCACACACCTCAATAGCTGTGAGAAGGACGGGCTTATTTTCTGTTATTATAAAGACCAGTGAATCAAAGCTACAAGACTGCAACTCAACATAGGGAAGAACTGTATAGCAATTAGAATAGCCCATATAGAATGTTTTACTCTTTCAAGTAGTGATGCTCTATCCACAGTGCTGCTATAGAGATCACAGAACCAGGAATGTTGAAAAAAGAAATCACTTCTTTCAGTGAGAAGTTTGAATAGAAAACCTCTAATAACCAAATCTAATTTACCGAATCTACCATCCAGGTTCTGCCATGTACTTCTCTGTTACTTTGGGTATGTCCATTTAATTTTTCTATGCCATGATTTCCTCTTTTGTAAAATGGGGATAATGAGTAACCCTGCCACAAGGGTTGTTGTGAGTTAAAGGAGTTTATATATTTAAAATGCCTAGAATAGTCTCGGCAAATAGTGAGTGCTCAACAAATAATAGTTATGATGATGGTTGTGCAATCTCCAACTATTATTGTAGAAATGTCTATTTCATCCTTCATTCTGTCATTCTGCTGTATATATTTTGGGGCTCTATTGTTTGGTGCATATATGTTTATAATTATTGTAACTTCTTGCGAAATTGACCATTTATCAAAATCTTTGTTTATTGTTTTTAAATCAGAAGTCTATTTTGTATGACATCAGTACTATTTGTATAGAAAATCTTTTCCCATCTTTTTACTTTCAGCCGATTTATCTTTGGTCTAACAAGAGTTCTTGTGGACAGCACATAATTGGATCATGGGTTTTTGGATTTTTAATCCATTCTGCCAGTCTGCATTTATTTGGTAGGCTTAATAATTTCACATTTAAAATGATTACTAATAAGGACTTTTGCCATTTTGCTATTCTTATATACTGAAGTATATCATTAGATAAATGTCAATTAGGTCAAACTGGTTGGTAGTGATGTTCAAATCTTTTATATCCTTACTGATTATTTTTGATCTACAAATTCTATCAATTAGTAAGAGGTGTTGCTATTTAAAACTATGATTGTAGATTTGTTTCTTTCTCCCTTTGGTTCTCTTGAGCTTTGTTTCATGTATTTTGAAGCTTTGTAGTTAGATACATATACATTTAAGATTATTTTTAATAAATTAACTCTTAAAGCATTATGAAATATCCTTTCTTTCTAGAAATTATCCTTGTGCCAAAATCTACTTTGACTGTTATTAATATAGCAACAACCAGCTTACTTCTGATTTTTGCATCTTTTTCATCCTTTTACTTGTAATCTTTGGCCTTATATATGTGTGTGTATATATATTTGTATTTTCAAATATACATTGTTTCCATTTTTTATTTCTAAAAACATTTTTTAGTATAGTTGACACACAATGTTACATTAGTCTTAGGTGTACAACAAAGTGATTCAATTTATCTATACACTATGCTTTGCTACCACAAGTGAAGCTATCATCTGTCACCATGCAATGCTATTACAGTAACAGTGACTACAAGGGTACCTGGTTGGTGCAGTTAGTTAAGCATCTGACTCTTGGTTTCGGCTCACGTCATGATCTCAGGCTTGTGAGATCAAGCCCCGTGTCAGGCTCCCTGCTCAGCAGGGAGTGTGCTTGGGTTCTCTCTCTCTGCCCCTCCACCCCCCTGCCCCCGGCTCTCTCTCCCTTTCTAATAAATAAATAAATCTTAAAAAAAAAAAAATCAGTGGGGCACCTTGGTGGCTCAGTCAGTTAAGCGTCTGCCTTCGGCTCTGGTCATGATCCCAGGGTCCTGGGATCCAGCCCCGCATCGGGCTCCCTGCTCAGCAGGGAGCCTGCTTCTCCCTCTCCCTCTGCCTGGCCTGCCTACCTGTGATCTCTCTCTCGCTCTCTGTCAAATAAATAAATAAAATCTTAAAAAAAAAAATACCAGTGACTACATTCCCTATGCTGTGCTGTTGTGGCCATTTTAGCATATAACATTCCTGGGTATACAAAAAAATCTTCTAGATTATCACTATAATCAGATTCAAATTTTTACGTTTGTTGTGAAAAATGTGTTACATAGCTCTTTAAAGCAACCAAACACTATGTCTTAGTGTTCAATTTATTTACTTCTTTAATATTTTTTCATTTTTTGTTATTATTTAATTCCAGTATATTTACCATATAGTGTTATATAAGTTTCAGGTATACAATACAGTGATTCACCAATTCTTTTTCAAAGAGAGAGTGAGTGAGTGGGTGGGGATGGGGAGAGGGAGAGAGAGAATCTTAAGCTGGCTCCATGCTGGGGCTCAATCTCATGACCCTGAGATAATGATCTGAGCCAAAATTAAGAGTTAGACACTTAACTGATTGAGCCACACAGGAGCCCCTGATTCAACAATTCTATATATCATTACTCAGTGCTCATGATAAGTGTACTCTTAATCCCCTACACCTATTTCACCCATCCCCCCACTCACCTCTCATCTGATATGCTTTATTTTAAATGAGTACCCTCAAAGTTATTATTTTTTTCAATAAGAACATTTACATGAAGCATACTTCAGAATACTTGGTTCTAAAAGATATATATAAAACATTCCACCCCCAAAAAGAGAATACACATCTTCCTCAAGTACAAACAGAAGAATCCTGGTTGAATAACATAAAAGAGATAAAATAAATATTACAAATTTAAGAAAAGTGAAATCATACCAAGTATATTCTCCAACCACAATGGTACAAAAATACAGAACAATAAACTATAGAATAAAACAAAGCTGGAAAACCCGTAGTGCAAATACTAAATACTTAATATGTAAATAATAAATACCACACTACTGCATAAGCAATGGGCCAAATAAAAATGAAATGGTAAATCAAAATATGTCTCAAAACAAAAGAAAAAGAAAACAGTATTTCAAAACCTATGGATGCAGCAAAAGCAGATGTTAGAGTGAAATTTATGCTATAAATGCTTGTATTAAGAAAAAAAGATCCATAACTTAACATTACACCACAAGGACCCAGAAAAAGAAGAAACTTAGCTGAATTTTAGTAGATGAAGGAAACAACAAAGAAAAATCAGAAATAAAATAGAGACCAGAAAAACAATAACATAACATTGAAAGTAATGACAAGTTTTCAAAAAAATAAAAATTGGCAATGCTTTAACCACATAACCAAAAAAAAAAAAAAAAGAAGGAGAAAGAGAAAGAGAGAGAAGACTCAATAACCAAAACGAGAAGGGGAAGAGAAAATAATACAACAGATAACCCCAGAAATACATAGTGTGAAAACATTACTATAAATAATTATATACTAACAAATTAGATAACTTAGAAAAAAATCAGATAATTTCTAAAAATGCACAAGTTACCACAACTGAATCATGAATCTTGAATCCAAGAAATAGGAAATCTAATTCTTAGACCAATAACAAGAATGAAAGTTGAATTAGGAATCAAAAATCCCCCAGGACAGAGGCACCTGGGTATCTCAGTTGGTTAAACATCTGCTTTCAGCTCAGGTCATGATCCCAGGGTCCTGGGATCAAGCCCTGCATCAGGCTCCCCGCTCTCCCTCTGCCCTTCTTCCTGCTCATATGCATGCTCTCTCTCTCAAAAAAATAAAATCTTAAAAAAAAATAAAAGGCCAAGACCAGATGGCTTCATTGGTGAATTATACCATTTTTTAAAAAGTAATGACAATATTACAAATCTTATTAAAACCCTACAAATAATGGAAGAGAGGGAACACAGTCAAAGTCATTCCATGAAGCCAGTACCACCCTGACACCCAAAACAGGATAAAAACAATACAAAAACAAAAAAAGTCCAGTTTGTCCTATATAAGTATTGCTACTCTGGCTTTCTTTTGACATCCATGTACGTCATAAATGTTTTCTCTACCCCCTCACTTTCAATCTGCAGGTATCTTTAGGTCTAAAATGAGTCTCTTGTAGGTAGCATACAGATGGGTCTTTTTTTCTCCTTAATCCATCTGTCGCCTTATGTTTTTTGACTGAAGCATTTTGTCCATTTACATTCGAAGTAATTAGTGATAGATATGTATTTATTACCATTTTATTACTTGTTTTGTTGTTGTTTCTGAAGATTTTCTCTGATCCTTGTCTTTGTCACTTTTGGTTTCTCCTTTGCACTCAAAGAGTCCGCTTTAACATTTCTTGCAGGGCTGGTTTATTGGTCATGAACTCCTTTAGTTTTTGTTTGGGAAATTCTTTCTCTCTCCTTCTATTCTGAAAGATGGCCTTGCTGAATAGAGTATTCTTGGCTGCAGATTTTCCCCATTCAGCACTTTGAATATATCATGCCACTCTCTTCTGGCTTGCCAAGTTTCTGTTGAGAAATCTCCAGCTAGTCTTATGGATTTTCCCTTGTAAGTTAAGGACTTTTCTCTTGCTGCTTTTAAGGTTTTCTTTTATCACTATATTTTGCAAATTTAATTACAAGAGGTCTTGTTCAACACCAGGCACCAACACCTGCTTTTCTTGATTTCGGTGGGAGTTCTCTTTGCCTCATGGATCTGGATGTCTGTTTCCTTCCTCATATTAGGGAAGTTTTCTGCTATTATTTCTTGAAATAAGTTTTCTGTCCCCCTTTTGTCTTTCTTCCTCTGGGAATCCTTTTCTTTTTTAATTTTTTTTAAAGTAATCTCTACACCCAACATGGGGCTTGAACTCACAATCCCAAGATCAAGAGGTGCACACTTCACTGAATGGGACAAATCTGGGACTCCTATAATATGAATGTTATTACATTTGATGGAGTCACTGAGTTCCCTAAGTCTACTCTTGTGTTGTTTAATTCTTTCTTTTGTTCAGCTTCATTATTTTCCATTATTTTGTCTTCTAGGTCAATAATTCATTCCTCTGCTTCTTCCAGCCTGCTGTTCATTGCAACAAGCCTGTTTCCAATCTCATTTATTGCATTCTTCATCTCGGATTCTTTGTTAACTCCTTTATCTCTGTGGAAAAGGTCTCACTAATGTCTTCTATTCTTTTCTCAAGCCCTTTGAGTATCCTTATGATTATTGCTTTAAATTCTCCATCAGGCATGTTACTTATATCAGTTTTGCTTATTTCTCTGGCTGTAGCCTTATCTTTTTCTTTCCTTTGGGATAAATTTCTCCATCTTGGTATTTTGTATAAGTCTCTGCCTTTTTCTGTATGTTAGAAAAGTCCATTATGTCTTCTCCTCCTGAAAGTAATGGCCTTACAAAGAGGTCATATAGTGTTCAGGGCGTGGCACTTCAGGGAGTATCTACTGTTGTGTTTTGGCTGCTCTATCCTTCAGGCCAGTTGTCTGCAGGGGCTCTTCTTGTCTGCTATGGGCAGTATTTGCTCCCTGGTCTGAATGTGGTAAGCTTTAACAGGTAGGGGAATGGTGAAATAAATAAATATATATATATAAATATTTACAGTGAATGATAACTACACTTATTGTGGAGAGCTTTTGTAATATATGTAATTGTCAAATTACTATATTTTACACCTGAAACTAATATTTGTTTAAAAGATAAGACTTTTTGGGCACCTGGGTGGCTCAATTGGTTAAGCAACTGCCTTTGGCTCAGGTCATGATCCCAGGGTCCTCGGATTGAGTCCCACATCGGGCTCCCCCTGCTCTGTGGGAATCCTGCTTCTCCCTCTGCCCTGCTTGCCACTTCCCCTGCTTGTGCTCTCTCTCTCTGTCAAATAAATAAATAAAATCTTTAAAAAAAAAAAAAAGATAAGACTTTTTAAGACTTTTTTAGGTTTTGTTTATTTGACAGAGAGATAGCAAGCACAAGTAGGGGGAGCAGCAGACAGAATTATTACACACACATATATGCAAATATATACACATATACATATATCACATCCTTATTGTTTTTTAATTCCAAAATAGTTTACTGTGTTATATTAATTATATTTGTTTCAGGTGTACAATTTAGTGATTCAATAATTCTATACATTACTCTGCTCATCATGGTAAATGCACTCTTTAATCCCCATCACCTATTTCACCCATCCCCCTACTTATCTCCCCTCTGGTAACCATTAATTTCTTCTCTTTAGTTAAGTGTCTGTTTCTTGGGGTACCTGAGTGGCTCAGTTAAATGTCTGACTTTAGCTCAGGTCATGATCTCCGGGTCCTGGGATTGGGCCCTGCATCGGGCTCCTGCTCAATGGAAAGTCTGTTTGTCCCCCTCCCTCTTCTTCTGCCCCTCCCCCCACTCGTGCTCTCTCTCAAATAAATAAAATCTTTAAAAAGAAAAAAGTGTTTCTTGTTTGTCTTTTTTCCTTTGTCCATTTGTTTTGTTTCTTAAATTCCACATGAGTGAAATCATCATATAGTATTTCTGTTTCTCTGACTGCCTTATTTTGCTTAGCATTATACTCTCTAGCTCAATCCATGTTGTTGCAAATGGCAAGATGTCATTCTTTTTTGTGGCTGAATAATATTCTATTCTGTGAGATATATATCACATCTTTTTTATCCATTCATCTATTGATGGACACTTGGTGTGCCTTTATATTTAAAGTGTTCTTATACACAGCATATAGTTGAGTCATGCTATTTTATCCAGTTTGACAACTGCTAACTTTTAACTGGAGTGCATGGCCTACTTATGTTTAATGTAATTCTTGATATGATTCATTTTGTCTAGCATCCTGATATTATCTTCCATTTGTCCTGTCTGTTCTTTGTTCCTGCTTTCATAACTTATTTTTGATAAAGCAGTATTATTCAATTTCCTTTAATGACCACATAGCTGTGGCTGTTTTTATTTTTTTTTTTAAGGTTTGCTCTAGTGATTACAGAGTGCATCTTTAACTTATCACAAACTTAACTTCCTCCTGCTTTGCATTTATAGTCATATATCTTACTTCTTATACTAAGTATCCAATAATACATTGCTATTATTTTTGCTTTACATAGCCATAATCTTTTGATTTTATATTTTAATCCCCTAAACTTACATTTACCTTCATGGTATAATTCATTCCTTCCTTCAGATCTGAGTTTCTTTTATTATCACTTCCCTTCAGCACTGAAATACTTCTTTTAATGTTTCTTGTATAGGTTTGCTATATATTTTGTCTGCCAGAAAATGTCTTTATTTCTATTGTATTTTTAAAAACATTTCCCTGTATATAGAATTCTAAGTTAGCATGTTTGCTAAAAAAAAAAAAAAATCACTTTAAAAAAGTTATGCCATTGTCCTCTGGTCTGCATTGTTTCTGAAAATCTGTCAGCTATCATTCATATTATTGTACCCTTTTATATATTATTTTTCTTTTCTACCTCCTTTATAAAAAGCTTTGATTTTCAGCAATTTGACTATGACTTGCCTAAGTTTAGACTTCTTTGTATTTATCTTGCTTGGGTTTGGTGTCCAGTCTACTGTTAAGCCCATCAAATGAATACTTAACTTCTGATATATTTTTCATTTCTAGCATTCCAAACTGGTTCTTTTTATAGTTTTCCATCTTCCTGCTAATATTTTCTGTTCACCATGTTCAACATCTGGACCATCAGTGACTTTCTTTCTCATTACTTCTGACATTTTCTTATTTCTTTGCATATCTCATAATTTGTTATTTTATGTCAGATATTGTGTATAAAAAACAGTAATTTACAAAGTTCAATGAAACAAAGAGCTGTTTCTTTGAAAAGATAAATAATGCATCTATGTTCATCAGGGATATTGGCTTATAATTTTCTTGTGGCATCCTTGCCTGGTTTTGGTATCAGGGTAATGCTGGCTTTGCAAAATGAGTTTAAAAATATTCTCTTTTCTATTTTTTGGCAGAACTTGAAAAGGACTGATATTAATTATTTAATATTTGATAGAATTCACCTATGAAGCCATCTAGTCCTGGACTTATGTTTGTTGGGAGGTATTTTAGTCATGTTCATCAGGAAAAAAAGAGAGGATACAAATAAAATCAGAAATGAAAGATGTCACAACTGATACCACAGAAATACAAAGAAATATAAGACACTACTATTAAAAACTATACGCCAGGGGTGCTTGAGCAGCTCAGTTGTTAAGCGTCTGCCTTCGGCTCAGGTCAAGATCCCAGGGTTCTGGGACTGAGCCCTGCATCGGGCTCCCTGCTTGGCAGGGAGTCTGCTTCTCCCTCTCCCTCTTCCCCTGCAAGTGTTCCGTCTCTCACTGTGACTCTGTCAAGTAAATAAAATCTTTAAAAAAACACTATATGCCAATAAGTTGGACAACCTAAAAGAAATGGATAAATTCATAGAAATACACAACCTACCAAGACTGAATCATGAAAATACAGAATATCTGAACAGACAATTACTAGTAAGGAGATTAAACCAGTAATCGAATACCTCCCAACAAACACTGATGCCAGGCTTGATCCCAGGACCCTGGGATCATGACCTGAGCCAAAGGCAGATGCTTAACCAACTAAGCCACCCAGATGCCCCATAAAATAAATAAATAAATCTTAAAAAAAAAAAAAAAGTCAGCAGGACTTAACTCTGGGAGAGCCAGAGGGCTATGGGAAACCAAGTCTGTGCTCTTAAAGGGCCTGCATGCTGTTTCACTCATTCCAAGACCCAGTAGAGAAACAGCACTTTGAAAGGCACCTGGGTTATACATGAAGGAGATTCACAGACTAATTTTAGGACCTGATCTGCAAGAGCTTTCTATGGGAAAGGAAGTGCTGGTGGGTGTCATTTCTCTTGCCTTCTTTCAGTTCAGCTGGCCTGATACTTGTGTGAATCAGTTCTGACACTCTCCAACTACCTTCCTAGTACCACCTGCCCCACCCTGGAGTTCCCCTGTGGATCCACCTTAGCAGATGCCCCTCCAAAGCAGTTCTCACCCTACCACATACAGCAGGCAGCCCTGGCCAGGATCATCACTCCTCCAGAGTAACTCCCACCTTGTGGAGAGGGAGGAGCTAGCCTTACCCACCAGCATAACCACAGTAGCTACAGCCAGGCCTCTCAGCCAGCCCACTGGGGGCAAGCCCTGTCCACTATGCACCTGTAGCAGTCACAGCCAGTCATTGTAGCCAGCTGGGCAGAAGGCCAGCCCTGTCCACCAGCATGCCTATAGCAGCTGTAGCTCAGCCACAACAAAAGGGCACATGCAGTCCACACAGACAACACTCCCCGGAGTGCCTGGTTCTGGTAACCAGGAGAGACTGTGCTACTGGGCACCACAGGATGCCTTCTACATAAGGCCACCACTTTCAACACCAGGAGACATAGCTGACCCTACCTAATACATACAAACACTGAGTCAAACAAAATGAGACAAAGGAATATGTTCCAAATAAAAGAACAAGACAAAACCCCAGAAAAAATGCTAAGCGAATGAAGATAAGCAATATACCTGATAAAGAATTCAAGGTAATGGGGCACCCGGGTGGCTCAGTTGGTTGGGCAACTGCCTTCGGCTCGGGTCATGATCCTGGAGTCCCTGGATCGAGTCCCACATCAGGCTCCCTGCTCGGCGGGGAGTCTGCTTCTCCCTCTGACCCTCCCCCCTCTCATGTGCTCTCTCTCATTCTCTCTCTCTCAAATAAATAAATAAAATCTTAAAAAAAAAAGAATTCAAGGTAATGGTCATAAAGACACTCACTGGATTTGAGGGAAGTGCTGATGAACTCAGTGAGAACTTCAACAAAGAGAAAACATAAAAAGAACCAGTCAGAACTGAAGAACACAGTAATTGAAATGAAAAATACAAGCAGATTAGAGGATACAGAAGAAAAGATCAGCAATCTAAAAAGCAGGGTAGTGGAAAGCAACCAAGCTGAACAGCAAAAAGAAAAAAGAATTTTAAAAATTAAGGATAGTTTAAGAGAACTTTGGGATTAACACTGAGCATACTAACACTCACATTTTAGAGGTCCCAGAAGGAGAAGACAGAGAAAGGACAAAAAACTTATTTGAAGAAATAATAGCTGAAAACTTTCCTAACCTGGGGAAGGAAAAAGGTACCCAGGCCAAGGAAGCACAGAGAGCACCAAACAGAATGAACCCAACGTAGTCCACACTAAGACACATAATAATTAAAATGTTAAAAATTAAAGATAATCTTCAAAGCAGCAAAAGAAAAGTAAACAGTTAAGTACAAGGGAAATCCCATAAAGCTATGAGATGATTTTTCAGCAGAAACTTTGCAGGCCAGAAGGACTGGCATGAAATATTCAAAATGCTGAAAGGAAAAAAGGCTAAAACCAAGATTATTCTACCCAGCAAGGTTATCATTCAGAATTGGGGAGAGATAAAGAATTTTCCAGAAAAACAAAAGTTAAAGTAATTCATCACCACTAACCTGGCCTTACAAGAAATGTTAAAGGGACTTCTTTAAGTGGAAAAGAAAAGGCAGTAACTCGAGGGAAGGCAAGGATAAAACTTCACTAATAAAAGCAAACTTACAGTTAAGGTAGTAGATTAATCACTTATAAAGCTAAAATGAAGATTAAAAGACAAAAGTAGTAAAATCAACTATACCTACAAAAATCAGCCAAGAGATACACAAAATAAAAAGGTATACAATATGGCATCATATACATAAAATGTGGAGGATTAATATTGTAGCGCTCTTAGAATGTGTTCAAACTTAACCAACAGTTGACTTAATGGACTGCTATATATATAGGATGTTATATATGAACCTCATGGTAACCACAAACCAAAAACCTATGATAACACAAAAAATAAAGAAAAAGGAATCCAAGCATAATACTAAAGAAAGTTATCAAACAAGGGAAGAGAGGAAGAGAATAAATGAACAGAGAACTACAAAAACAACCAGAAATTAACAAAATGGCGATAAGTACATACCTATCAATAATCACTTAAAATGTAAATGGACTAAATGCTCCATTCAAAAGATAGAAGACTGAATGGATTAAAAAAAAAAAAAAAAGGACACATTTATATGCTGCCTAAAACAGACTCACTACAGATCCAAAGACATGAGCAGATTGAAAGTGAAGGGATGGAAAAAAATATTCTGTGCAAGTGGAAGTGGAAAAAAAGATGGTGTAGCAATACTTATAGCAGACAAAACAGACTTTAAAACAGACTGTAATAAGAAACAAAAAAAAAGGGTATTATTACACAGTGATAAAGGGATCAATCAAACAAGAGGATATAGCAATTGTTAATAACTATGCACCCAACACAGGGGCACCTAAATATATAAAGCAAATATTAACAGACACAGAGAAATAGACAGTACTACAATAATAATAGGAAGCTTTAACATCTCAGTTGCATTAATGGATAGATCATCCAGACAAAAAATCAGTAAGAAAACAACGGCTTTGAATTAAACATTAGGCAGGATGGACTTAACTAATATTACAGAACATTCCATCAGAAACAGCAGAATACACCTTCTTTTCAAGTGCACATGGGATATTTTCCAGGTTGGATCACATGTTAAGCCACAAAACAAATCTTAATCGACTTAGGAAGACTGAAATCATATCAAGCATCCTTTCCAATCACAGTGGTATGAAACTAGGAAAAAAAAACTGGAAAAAAAACCCACAAATACTTGGAGGCTAAGCAACATGCTACTAAACAATCAGCGAGTCAAAAAAGAAATCAAAGAGGAAATTAAAAAAAAAATCTAAAGACAAATAAAAATGGAAATGCAATGGTTCAAAATCTTAGAGATGCAGCAAAAGCAGTTCTAAGAGGGAAGTTTATAGTGATATACGCCTGCCAGAAGAAACAAGAAAAATCTCCAAAAACAATCTAACCTTATACCTAAAAGGAATCAGAAAAAGAACACAGCCCAAAGTTAGAAGGAAGGAAATAATAAAGATCAGAACAGAAATAAATGAAAGAAACAAAAAAATTGAAAAAAAAAATCAATGAAACTAAGAGCTGATTCCTTGAAAAGTTAAATTTGGTAAACCTTTAATCAGACACATCAATGAAAGAGAGAGAGAGGAATCAAATAACATCAAAAATGAAAGAAGAGAAGTTACAACCCATACCTCACAAGTACGAAGGATTATGAGCAACTACTACAAAAAAATTATATGTCAGGGCGCCTGGGTGGCTCAGTCGTTAAGCATCTGCCTTCAGCTCAGGTCATGATCCCAGGGTCCTGGGATCGAGCCCCACGTCGGGTTCCCTGCTCGGCAGGAAGCCTGCTTCTCCCTCTCCCACTACCCCCTGCTTGCGTTCCTGCTCTCGCTGTCTCTCTCTGTCAAAAAAATAAATAAAATCTTTAAAAAAAAAAAAAATTACATGTCAACAAGCTGGACAATCTAGAAAAAAAAATGAATAAATTTCCAGAAACATATAATTCTACAAGACTAAATCAGGAAGAAATAAAAAATGTGAACAGACTGATTACCAGTAATGAAACTGAATCAATAATCAAAAACTCCCAACAAACCGAAGTCCAAAACCAGATGGCTTCCCAGGTGAATTCTACCAAACATTTAAAGAAGAGTTAATACCTATCTTTCTCAAACTATTTCAAACAGCAGAAGAGGAAGGAATGTTTCTAATTCATTCTACAAGGCCAGTATTACACTGATACCCAAACCAAAAATACAACAACAAAAAAAGAAAATTACAGATCAATATCTCTGATGAACACAGATGCAATAATCCTCAACAAAATATTTGCAAACTGAATTAAAAAATACATCACAAGGATCATACACCACAATCAAGTATAATTTATTCCAGAGATGCAAGGATGGTTCAACATCTGCAAATCAATGTGAAATACCACATTAACAAAATAAAGCATAAAAATCATATGATCATCTCAATAGTTGCAGGAAAAGTATGTGACAAAACTCAACATCAATTCATGATAAAAACTCTCAACAAAGTAAGTTCAGAGGGAACATAAAACATAACAAAGATCATATGTGATACACCTAGATCTAACATCTGAATAGTGAAAAGCTAAAAGCTTTTCCTCTAAGATTAGAAACAAGACAAGAATGTCTACTTTCACCATTTTTATTCAAAATAGTACTGGAAGTCCCAGCCACAGCACTCAGACAAGAAAAAGGAATAAAAGGCATCCAAAGTGGAAAGGAAGAAGTAAAACTGTCACTATCTATAGAGGACATTATACTATATATAGAAAACCCTAAATACTGTTAGAATAAATGAATTCAGTAAAGTTTCAATTCAGTAAAGGATATAAAATCAATACAAAAATCAGTTGCATTTCTATACATTAATAACAAACTAGCAAAAAGAGAAGAAAACAATCCCATTTACAACTACATCAAAAATAATAAAATACTGGGGCGCCTGGGTGGCTCAGTCGTTAAGCGTCTGCCTTCAGCTCAGGTCAAGATCCCAGGGTCATGGGATCGAGCCCCGCATCGGGCTCCCTGCTCAGCGGGAAGCCTGCTTCTCCCTCTCCCACTCCTCCTGCTTGTGTTTCCTCTCTCGCTGTCTATCTGTCAGATAAATAAATAAAATCTTAAAAAATAATAATAATAATAATAATAAAATACTTAGAAATAAATTTACCAAGGAGGTTAAAGATCTGTATTCTGAAAACTGTAAGACAGTAATGAAAGAAATTGAAGATGACAAAAATAAATGGAAAAATATACCATGTTTCACAGACTGAAAGAATTACTATTCTTAAAATGTCCACATTACCCAAAGCAATCTACAGATTCAGTGCCACCCCTATCAAAATACCAACAGTACTTTTCATAAAGCTAGAACAAAAATCCTAAAATTAATGTGGAACCACAAAAGCCTCCAAAGAGCCAAAGTAATCTTGAGAAAGAAGAACAAAACTGTAGGTATTACAATCCCAGATTTCAAACTATACTACAAAGATAAAGTAAGCAAAACAGTATGGTATTGGCAAAAAAACAGACACATAGATCAACAGGATAGACTAGAGAGCCTAGAAATAAACTCATGCATACCTAATCAATTAATATATGACAAAGAAGCAGAGAATATACAATGGGGATAGGACAGTCTCTTCAAGAAGTAGTGTCGGTAAAACTGGACAGCCACATGCAAAAGAATGAAACTGGACCACTATCTTACACCAATCACAAAAACTAACTAAAACTGAATTAAAGACTTGAATGTAAGACCTGAAACCACAACACTCCTACAAGAAAACATAAGCAGCAAGTTCCTTAAGGATAGCTTGGAGACAGTTTGTTGGGTTTGACACCAAAAACAAAGGCAACAAATGCAAAAATAAACAGTGGAATATCAAACTACCAAAAAAAAAAAGCTGCTGCACACCAAAGGAAACCATCACTAAAATGAACCTACCGTATAGGAGAAAATATTTGCAAATCATATATAAGTGGTTAATATCTAAAATATACAATAAACTCATACAACTCAACAGTGAAAAAAAAAAATCTAATTTAAAAAATGGGCAGATCTAAACAAACATTTTTCCAAAGAAGACAGATGACCAACACATACATGAAATGGTGATTAAAATCATTAATCTTCAGGGAAATGCAAATCAAAACCACTATGAGATCACCTCATACCTGTCAGAACAGCTATTATCAAAAAGACAAGGAGTAACAAGTGTTGGCAAGGATGTGGAGAAAAGGGAATCTTGCACACTATTGGTGGGAATGTAAATTGGTGTGGCCACTATAGAAAACAGTATGGAGATTCCTCAAAAAGTTCAAAATAGAACCACCCTATGATCCAGATTCTACTTCTGGGTATTCATCTGAAGAAAAGGAAAACATAACTTGAAAAGATAGCTGCACCCCCATGTTCACTGCAGCATTATTTGCAATAGCCAAGATATGGAAAAACCTAAGTGACGACTGATGGATGAATGGATAAAGAAAATGTGGTATATATATAAAATACAAATATTTTTCAGCCATAAAAAGGAAATCTTGCCATTTGTAACAACATGGATCTAGAGGTATAAATCCTGTTATTTATGCTAACTGAAATAAGTCAGAGAAAAACAAATATCCTATGATCTCATATATATGTGAAATTAAAACACACACACACACACACACACCTGAGCTCATAGATACAGAGAACAGACTGTGGTTCCCAGCGCTGGGGAGTAGGCAAAGTGGGTGGAAAGGGTCAAAAGGTACAAACTTCCAGTTAGAAAATAAATAAGTCATGGGGATGTAAGTACAACATGGTGACTATAGTAATACTGTACTGCATATATTTGAAAGTTGCTAAGAGAGTAGATCTTAAAAGTTCTCTTCAGAAGAAAAAAATTTTTTTTCAAAGATTTTATTTGTCAGAGAGGGAGAAAGAGAGCACAAGCAGGGGGAGCGGCAGGCAGAGGGAGAAGTAGGCTCCCTGCCGAGCAAGGAGCCCGATGTGGGGCTCGATCCCAGGACCCTGATCATGACCTGAGCTGAAGGCAGACGCTCAACCGACTGAGCCACCCAGGCATCCCAAGAAAAAAAATTTGGGGGTGCATGGGTGGCTCAGTCGTTAAGCGTGCATCTGCCTTCGGCTCAGGTCATGATCCCGGGATCCTGGGATCGAGCCCCACATCGGGCTCCCTGCTCTGCGAGGAGCCTGCTTCTCCTTCTCTCACTCCCCCTACTTGTGTTCCCTCTCTCGCTGTGTCTCTGTCAAATAAATAAATAAAATCTTTAAAAAAATTTTTTATAACTTGTATGGCAATGGATATTAACTATGCCTATTGTGGTAATCATTTCTCAATATATACAAATACTGAATCAAGTTGTATATCTGAAACTAACAATGTTATATGTCAATAATACTTGAATTTAAAAAAAACAGTAATATACCTCCACAAAGGGCAGCTCCTTCTTTAATTACGTTGCTTAGGGTAGGGATGGGGAGGTAAAGGGGACTGAATTCTTTTAATCTATGGTTGGGCTGGGTTAGAGATTTTTTTAAGCATTTATTAGATTCAGTTCAAGAATGGCTTAAAATCATTTTAGGGTGAGATTAGAACTTAACCTTCAGGAGAACTCAGGATCTGAGCAGTGGTGAAACTTCACAGATCTCTGAGCTGTACAACTTAGCTGCTTGCTTTCTGAACTCAAGAGATTTTTTCCCTATTTTGCATTCTTGCTGCCAGCTGGGGAGCTGTCTTTGTTCTCCAGTAAGCACCCTTCACCGTCTGTGCCTTAAAATCTGTCTGTCTCTCTCCCCTGTGCTCTGACTCCACCTTCTGAAAGGCTGTTGCCTTGTCCTCAGTGAAAACCTGGATAGCCAGAGGGATATTTGTCAGCTCTCCTGCCATGGCCCCAGCCTGTGGTAGCCCTACTTTATACCTGGCAAAAGCCTCTAGTGCCTCAGAGAGATTTGTATTAACTCTCCAGCCCTGCCTCCACCCACCTCAGACTCCACCCACCCTCAGGATCTAATTCTTAGCTCTTTCCCTGACCCCAGCCTCCAGCATACTATATCCCTAAACTCAGTGAAGGCCCATGGGAAAGGGGTGGCAGGTGGGTACAGCCTTACTCTGTGGCTGGGACTCTTCAAAATTCCAAATTGTCACTCCAGCCCACACGCAGTTAATAAAAGTTTGGCGGGTTTCTCTTTACTGGTCTATAGTAGGTTCTTCCTCCTGCTGTCCCACCATGGATAGAAGTATCTATGGGTCTCCTTTTTTCCTGGGAAGGCTCATTATGTTCTGGATTTTATTTCATTTAGATTTCCTTGTGTCCTCAGCTCTCTGGTGGGTTTTTAGAGAACTACCATTTTCTAGCTTCTTCACCTTTCTCATTATTACAATGGAACCAACGTCTAACTTCTGCAACTTTCCACATCCTCACAGAAAGTGGGAGTCTTTCTTACCCTTTTTGATGACAGAAAACAGACTTGGAGCAGATAAATCACTTGCACAAGGTTTAGAACTTAAAAAAAAAAAACAAAACTGTAATTTAAACTTATATTTCCTGACTCCAAGTCTAGGAGTTCTTTGTGTGCACAAAGGGATTCTTTGTACTGCACAACAGGTAGTAAAAAGGCGATCTGTACAAGTCATTTACCCTCTTAATATTTCTAGTTTGTAAACTGAAGTGACTGTGCTAGAGAAACTCGAAGTCTCCTTCAAATCTAAAACTTCAAGGTACAATGAAGTTTGTGTTTTTAAAATATATACCCTCACAGTTTCTGAAAGCCTAATTGTGTCTTTGATTTTACATTTCTCTTGAGCATCACAAATTTATCAAGTCCCAAACTGACCCCTGCTTTCTTTATCCATACCCTGGTCTTCATCTCAGTAGATGACAACTCCTTCCTATCACTCAGGCTCAAATCATGGAAGTCATCCTTGACTTTCTTTTCTATTCCACAATGAATCCATCAACTAATCCTATGGATTACTGCAATAATGTCCCATCTAGTGTCCTCTGTTTTTGTCCTTTCTCCCCTCACTCATACCCCAAATGTATTTTCCACAGGACAGAATAGTACATTCTTCTTCACCTGCCAATTGCTTCCCCTTCTCACAAAGGGAAAGGCAAAAGTCCTTCAAATGGCTTATAAACCCTATGTGATTTGGCCTAACTACTTTCTTCTTACCTCCTACCATGCACCCCTGTCTTATGACACTCCAGCCACACTGATTTCCTTGCAGTTCCTCCAACACACTAGGCATGATCTTGCCTCAGGACTTTCGCATTTGGGTCCTCTCCTGAAATGGTCTTTCTCCAGGCATGCCCATGAAATAGCCTCTGCTCAAATGTCATCTTATCAGAGAGGCCTTCCCTTCCATTCTATATAAAAAGCAACTTCTCCCTCCTCTCATCCACTCTCCCATCCTGCCCTAAAGTTTCCTTTCTCACTCAGCTTTTTCTCCAAAGCACTTTCATGACCTTATCTGTATGTTTATTATGCCTTCCTGCCACCACAACGTAAGCTCCACGAGCGTAGAGCCTCGCCTGTGTCATTGTTGGATACCCACTGCCTACAAGAGTGACTAGCACATAGTACACACAATAAACCTTTGTTGGATAGAAAACCACAGAAGAAAATTTAATGGGAAGACAATTGTAGGGGCAGCTCTGAGAACTCAAAAAGCTGGGTTTGAACCTCGATTCTGACTCCACAAAAACTTTCCCAACAACTGCCCTGTTCCGCTTTCTGTCTGGTCTGTCCTGTTTTTGTCCTCATAGCCACCCCAGTGCTGGAGGTGGTAGTAGTAGACCCTACACAGGATAGAGGTGAAACACAAAATGCAGCAGGGAAGGCAGAGGTGAAAGTGTAGTCCAACCCATGGCTGGCCATATTTGAGCTTTGGCTGTCTGCACTATTAAGGGGGTGGGAGGGGGGAGCCAAGTAAATCCTGCAGGATGTCATTAAACAACATCACGATAGAGCGTTTGTCATAAAATAAAAAAGAGCTTGCTGGCTCAGCTGATAAAACACTGAAATTCTTAATCTTGGAGAAGTACATTCATGCCAGGCACTGGGAACAATCTTTAGTTGGGAAAGAAGCCATGGTATAATGGCTAAGAGGCCAGACTTTAGAGTCAGACTGGTTGAGTTCAAATCCAGGCTCTGCCACTCACTATGAGACCTTGGACAAATTACCTCATCAATATGGGCCTGCTAAATGGGCATAATAATGTCAATCTTAGAGGTATGTGGAAGGATTAAATGAGATAAATGTGAAGTGATCAGCCTAAAACTGGACAGTGGGGAAGGGCTCTATGAAAAAGTTATTGTTACAGTTCTAAAAATTATGCTCCATCCCCATTCCAGTGCAGACCAAAAGGAGACCAATATTGTTAATAGAAGGAAAATATATTCTTTTTATGATCTATTAACATAGATCTCATTATATAAACATATTAGCTCTCTTAACTATACCATGTGATAGCAAATGGACCAAAACTGTCTGTAAATCTTGTTATATTTTATTGTAGTTTTCCCCCCACCTTGTGCTTCCCAACACCTCTGACAAGTCCTAACCACAGATAAACACAGAAAGAGAAGTGCCAAAACAGTCCAAAAGTCCAGTCATTTGCCTTTCCCAAACAGTCCAGTGCCAAAAGTCCAAGTGAATGAATCAAAATGGGAAAACAGTAATGATACAATGTTATATTTCTGAGAAAAAAAAAATCTGCCTTACAAGCTAAAGTATTAGGCGAGAGCAAAAACATGACAAAAGGTATCCCAATGTATATTTTGATCCATATGAATCAAATTGCTGTCTTTTTTAAACAATTTTCAAATATACAACTAAAATGTATGTTAAAATTACTATTAGGAAAAATCTCAGAAAATAGAATTTTATTTTTTTAAATATATTCATCCTCCAAGTCTAAATGGCTTTATGTAAAACACTGGTCTTTGTGATTCACAAAAAGCATGTGTCAATTCCTGAATGCAAAGTGAAATGGCAGGAGAAACTTTCAATGCTATTACAACCATGAGTATGAACCCCAATCCAACAGTCTGTCTTCATTAATTCCTCTTCATTTCATCTTTGTAAAAAAGGGGAGGGAAAAGTAAGAGGAGAGAAGGCTAGGCATGCCTACCCTGTTCTGTAGCATCTAGCTCAGTGCCAGGAATAACAAAATACAAGTATTCCTAAGTGCTCAAAAATATTAAAATCCAAATAGGAAAACAAATTTCGTAACATATACCTGGCATATATATTGGGGGAACATATACTGATGCACTATATATTACAGTATAATCCAGTGTTTGCATAAGCAGGTTCTGAGACAATCTGCCTGGTTTTGAAACCTCGCTTAATTTATCAGCTCGGTGACCTGGGCAAGTTACTCTATCCCCCTTCTGTGCCTCAATTTGCTCACCTCTAAAATGGGGAAATGGTATCTTCTTCATAGGGTTGTTGTGATGGTTAAATAAGACATATAAGGTGCTTGGAAAAATATCTCACTCAGAATGTACATAATAAATGCCAGCTGTCATTATAGAATAGAAACAAGTGGCTTAATTGAAGAAATTTTCATTGAGAGATAGTGAAGCGTTGTTCCAAATTGATGTGCAAAGTAATTCATATCAACTGCTAAAGTTGTATGTTTAGATTCAAGCATTTAATGAACGATAATGTTAACAATCTTGAATACAGTTTGGGGGATTACACAAGCAGCTTCCTCATTCCCCCTCCTATACATACCAACCATTCCCTACTTTCGTTGGAGCCTAGGCATCAGCTCATCATCAAATTAAATCCCTTCCATGAATGAAATTCTTAATGTTTAAAAATAGACAAAAAGCAAAAAAATTTCTAAGTTTAACAAAGCAACCACCAGTACACAAGGATAATAGAATGCTTTTAAAGTAAATAAAACTCTAACATGCACAATAGTGAATCAAGGTGGACTGTGGGTCAGGATGGAAGGAGAGAAGAAAAGGAAAATGGGAAACAGGAGGAACATGAGACTTCAGAGAGCTGTGAATTCCTGAATATTCTCCCTTTCTCTTTGCTATAATTGTTAAGAGCTTTTCCCACATATAATATAGAAAAGTCACTGCAATATTTACAACACTCAGATTTTTGTAAAATTCATTTTCTGAAACTTTTGCAGGGTTCCATTAATTTGTCACTTAAAAACAATTCAGAATTAAAGAAACATACACAAAATAAAGCCCGCATTTCTATTACTTGTGGGTAATGTTTTTTCCCCCTACTATCAAAAGGCCACACATCTGGGCCACCAATGATAGATACAGACCAGCCACCTTCTCTTCCTACCATGTCTCTCCCTAGGTATCAAAAAAAAAAAGAAAAGAGAGTCTGCCAGGATTCCAAATGGTAGGTTTTCTCTCCATGCCAACCGGCACTTGGGAAGCCCCCTGCCTTCTCAGCTTATTAGCACTTCCACTGTAGATAAAGAGCAAATCTACACTAGTGATGGTTAAAAAAACCTGTTTCTTAAAACCAGGCATTTTCTTATTACCCACCCCAAACCCCTCTCAAATATTCTATATCAAAGGTGTGTCCCCAGCAGAGTCCAGCTCCTCTCTTCTTTTACTCCCTTTGGAGGCCTCCGGAGATATCACACCTTTGGTCAGCAATTCCTTGAATCCTGTCTAGTCAAGCCAACACCTCTGCTGAGTCTTCAAGTCAGGTTTTAAATAACGAGCTTAATGGGAGCCAGGTGGTATGCCCACTCACTCTCAAGTTTATTGAATAAAAGTAGCGATTTAAGGCGCCTGGGTGGCTCAGTCGTTAAGCGTCTGCCTTCGGCTCAGGTCGTGATCCCAGGGTCCTGGGATCAAGCCCCACATCGGGCTCCCTGCTCGGCAGGAAGCCTGCTTCTCCCTCTCCCACTCCCCCTGCTTGTGTTCCTGCTCTCGCTATCTCTCTGTTAAATAAATAAATAAAATCTTTAAAAAAAAAAAAGTAGCGATTTAAGACGTTTACAATGTACTAATTACTAATTAAATCCCTTAAGGGGCTGCGCACAGGAAAAAACCTCCAGCTTAATGCCCCCATTTTTCTTTTTTTGAAAAGGAGGGAAAATCCAAAATTACATATTTAAATTTCCCCACACGCTAAAAATCCTGTCAATGATGAATTTTAAAGAAATACCTATCGTGTATTATATTATTTATATATAATTGCGTAGACACAAGACAGGTAGCACACAGACTGCAATATACTGTTAATATGACTATGATACACATATCCCTTTAAAAAAAAAAAAAACCACACCCTCTCTGTGTGGCTTCCCAGGCTCGCTGGGATCAAAAAGCGTCACGCTGTCCGGCGGCCCACTGGGTGGGGGTCCCAGCGGAGGCCCAGACCTTCAACGCAGAGAACGCTGCGTCGCGGGCGCCCCGGGCAGGCGGGCGCTCCGGGCCCCCCGGGGCTCCTCTTCCCCCGGGCCCGCCCAGTCCTGCCCTGCCCCGCAGCCCCGAAGGCCGCAGCCTGGCCTCTCCGCGACCCCGGCGCCGCCCGCCGGAACCGAGCAGTGGCCGCGCGGGGGCTCAGCCCCGGCGGGGAAGGGCAGGGTGGCACAACCGGTTCGGGCCCCAGACTCACCATGGCCGAAGAGCCGCGAGCGCGCCCACAGCCCGGAGTCACAAGGCGCCGGCAACGCCCGTTGTCCTGGTGACGCCAGCTGGGCGCCCCGCCCCGTTCCCAAGGTGGGCTCGGAGGCGGCCATTGGCGGCTTTCGAGCACGTGACGTGCAGGGCGGTGCCGTTTGGACCTCCCCCTGCGCCCCCACTCCGATCCGTGCATCTGCTCTTGGGCGGGGCCTCTTCGCCTTTCACACTTTGCATCTGGACCATCATCACCCTGATCACCTTGACATCCCTCACCTGACATATAACCCAGCCACAGGCTGCCCAGCTGGAAGAGACCTTTGTGGATTTACTTTAAGAAAGAGATTACACAGGTAATACAGGATTATTAAAGACATTTTAAACTAATGATAGCAAGAATTAAAACCACACTAAATCCCAGCACAGGTAACCACAGCTTATATTCTAGTTTATCTGCTTCCAGTGAAATATATATTATAATATATTATATTCTTAAAAATTGAAGCAAACCATATGCACTTTTATAACCTACTTGTTTCAATTAAAAATTATCTTTGCATGCCAATTCATGGAATAGCATTGTGCGTGTATACTCTAATTTATTAAATTGATTCGCAATTTGTTGCATGTGTTTAATATGGTTGAAGGGAACTTTAGATATCCTCAAATCCAGCGCATTAAATCTATGGAGACATGTTCAACAGCCAATCTGACATCTCCCTTTGAATGTCTAACAGGTATTTGAAACTTAATAAAGCCCAAATAAGACTTTTGTTGTTGTTGTTGTTGTTGTTGTTCAGTTGGCCAGCATATAGTACATCATAAGTTTTTGTTGTAGTGTTCAACGATTCATTAGTTGCATATAACACCCCAGTGCTCATCCCAACACGTGCCCTCCTTAATACCCATCACTTGGTTACCCCATCCCCCCACCCCCGCTTCTGTGACCCTCAGTTTGTTTCTCGGAGTCCAGAGTCTCTCATGGTTTGTCTCCCTCTCTGATTTCTTCCCATTCAGTTTTCCCTCCCTTCCCCTGTGGGCCTCTGCTCTATTCCTTATGTTCAACATATGAGTGAAATCATATGATAATTCTTTCTCTGCTTGACTTATTTCACTTAGTATAATCCCCTCCAGTTCCATCCATGTTGATGCAAATGGTAGGTATCCATCCTTTCTGATGGCTAAGTAATATTCCATTGTATATATGAACCACATCTTCTTTATCCACTCACCTGTTGAAGTGTATCTCAGCTCCTTGATTCAAATGTCATGCTCACTCACCAGTCTTCCTCATCCCAACAAAAGTTCCCATTTTCTCCTTGGTTGTTCAGGACAAAAACCTAGGAATCATCCTTGATTCTCTCCTTTACTCATACCACATGTTCTGGACTCTATCTTTAAATAAACCCTGAGTCTATCCATTTGTCACCATCTCTGCTTCACAGTCACCATCATCTCTTGCCTAAGTTAGTCTCCATGCTACCTGTCTTCTCTCCTACAGTCTACACAAAGCAGCATTTCAGTGGCTTCTCATGGCACTTGGAAAAAGATCCAAACTCTCCGTGATGGAGATCTTGCCTCCTGCACTAACTTCATCTCCTACCCTCTTCCCTCATCCAATCCACACTAGCCATGCTTTATTTCCTGAGGTTCCTCAAACATGTTGAACACTTTCCTACTTAAGACCCTCAGCAACAACTGTTTCCTTTTTTTTAGAATATTCTTCCTCTAGAACTTCACACTGCCCATTTCTTTGCTTGAAACAGGTCACTTATCTCCCCAAATGTCATCTTCACTGAACCTTCACTGACCATTCAATTTGAAATATCTCACCCCGTTACTCTTTCTCACCACAGTCTTTATAACCTCTCTGAATAACTGTCCTGTTTTCAAATACCTAATGCCCCTTGAAATTATCTTTTACAATTTTTGGTATATTAATTACATCCCATCTCTTCACCCTGGAATGCAGGGTATCTATCTTGTTCCCTCTCTGTGTTCCTACTGTTTAGAACAGTTCCTGCTTATAGTAGATATTCAATATTGAGGCTTGATTGAATAAATGAACATACATTCTCAGACTGGATGGTCAGTTTGAAGATACAAATAAGAATATGACTGTCAAAGTAGGGAGTGTGATAGAAGAAGAAAAACTGTAATTATAACTTTTATCTATTCTAATATGAAATATACATATAAGTAGTAAAATATAAATGTACAGTTTTTAAAAAGTGAACACCTATGTAAACACCACCTAGTTCAAGAAATAGAACATTGCCAAAAGCTCTGAAGAGACCATGTGTCCTTTCCCAATATTAACTCCCCCCTTCTCCAATAACCACTATCTTAATATTTATAAAAAAACACTTTCTTGCTCTCCTTTATATAGTTTTTATAGCTCATTAATTTTCATTTCTTTTAAGTATTCTATTGAATATATATACAAGAATATATCCATTCCACTGTTGGGCATTTGGGTTGTTTGAATCATTTCCTGTTTAGGACTATTATAAAACAAAGCAGTTGTGAGCATCTTCCCTGTGCATGTGAGTACTCATTTCTCTAGATGAGGGTTTCTTGGCAATTTTGATATTTAGGGACAGATAATCTTTTGTTGTAGATGGTGGGGGAACAGGGTGAGAGGGAACTATCGTATGTATTGTAGGATGTTTAGCAGCATCCATGGCTTTTACCCACCACATGCTAGTGGCATGGCCTCAGTTGTGAAAACCAAAAATGTCTCCAGGCATTTCCATATGTTACTGGAGAAGCAAAATTTACCCTAGTTGAGAATCACTGATCTAGGGTAAATAACAAGCAATAGAATTCCTGGTTTGTATATCTTTAGATTTACCACATAGTGCCAAACTGTTTTCCAAAGTACTTGCAAGACAAGTGACATGGGATTAGTAGAGAGCTCCAGGAATGGTTTCCTTGCAAGAACTGGTCTTCCCAGCAAGAATTCTGCTAGCAGGGGTGCCTGGGTGGCTCAGTCGGTTAGGTGTCTCCCTTTGGCTCAGGTCATGATCCCAGGGTCCTGGAACTGAGCCCCACATAAGGTTTCCTGCTCAGTGGGGAGTCTGCTTCTCCCTCTCCCTCTGCCCCTACCCCTTGCTCTCTCTCTCGCTCTCTTTTTCTTTCACAAATAAATAAATAAAATCTTTAAAAAGAAAGAATTCTGCTAGCAAAAACAGATACAATCAACTTTTTTGGAATTTTGGAACCTAATCAAATGCCTGTGTCAAACAGCAAGTGCTTAATGAGGAAAAAAGCAACTGAATTTTGGTAAGAGACATTGTGTGGTTTTTGCTTACCTGCCTAGCATCCTTTACTCCCCAAATCAACAGCAGCCTTGTGGACAGCCCATTCCTGGTACAATGTATTGGTGCCGGGGAAAGCAATATGGACCTTATTCTTAAAAATTGTGGTCATGCATTTGACCTGTCTAAGGGACCAGCACAGAGACTGATCTATATTTTGCCTGCCTCAAGTTAGACTGGCTTTCTGAGTGGCATCTGATGGAAGCAGTAAAGCTATATGGTACCCATTGCTGCCTGGGGCAAGGAATGAAGGATGAGGCAAATAGCAGACAGGCCCAAAAGCCTGGGTATAAGGAAGCTGAGGAGGAAGATTCTTAGGGGACCAAGAGCAGTGCAGGACTGGGGGATCTGGAATGCAATGTGCATTCTCCGGCGGGCAGACACATACTCAGAAAAGACCTGAGAGGACCCTAGATTTACATCTCTGGCTGATCTTTGGACTCCACTAAAGTAGGAGGTGAAAGCTAAGGCAGAGTTGTAGTTAGCTTGGCTTAGCATTTAAGGAGTACCCTAGCCCAGAGCCAATATGCAAAGACCAAGGAAGGGAGGTTGGTTTTTTTTTTTTCTTTTTGTCTCCAGGCATTTAAGGAAATATATTCTGTTTCCTAGCTCACTGCTGAGATAACAGAACAGAAGCTTCAGTGAGCATACAGGACAAGGATTACAATCTTAGCAAAACTAGTTTGGAAATGGACAACTGCAACCTTCAACAATCAACACCAGAAAGCCCTGTGGAAAGGGAGGAATTCTACAGAGATGGTGAGTATATTTGTTATTTAGGACTAGAGGTACAGAGATGATATGTAAGGGGTATGAGGTTTCTTTTTGGGATGATGAAAATGTTCTAAAACTGTTGCACACATCTGTGATTATACTAAAAACATTGACTTGTACAGTTTAAAATAGTGAAATGCATGGTATGTGAATTATATATCAATGAAGATTTTTTTAAAAAACTCTGTTGTTGGCTCATACACATTCTTAACTCTAATATATTCTTGGTAATTTATCTTTGTATCAATATGAAATATCTCTCTTGGTCCTGAACTTCTCTCTTTGAATCCCCTTTATTTTTTCCCCTGATTTATTGATGTATAATTGACAATTAAGCATAATATATATTTAAGATGTACAACTTTCTGATTTGGTACATGTATACACTGTGAAGTAACCATCACAATCAAGTAAATTAACACATCTATCATCTCACATAGTTACATTTTCTTTTCTGTGTGTGTGTGTGTGTGTGTGTGTATGGTGAGAACACTTAAGATCTTCCCTCTTGGCAAATTTTAAGTATACAATATGTTACTGTTAACTATAATCACATTGTTGTACATTAGATCTCCAGAACTTATTCATCTTGCATAACTGAAACTTTGTATGCCTTGACCAACATCTCTCCATTTCCTTCTACCCCCAACCCCTGATAACTACCATTCTACTTTCTGCCTCTATGTATTTGACTATTTGTAGATTCCACATATAAGTGAGATCATACAGTATTTGTTTTTCTGCATCTGGTTTCTTTTGATTAGCATAATGCCCTCCAGGTTCATCTATGTTGTCATAAATGGCAGGATTTCTTTCTTTTTATTTTTTACTTTTTAAGATTATTTACTTAGAGAGAGAGAGCATGTACGAGTGCAGGCATGAATGAGGGGTGGGGCAGAGGGAGAGAATCCCAAGCAGACTCCATGCCGAGCCCAACATGGGGCTCAATTTCATGACCTGAGATCAGGACCTGAGCCAAAATTGAGAGTTTGATGGCTCAGCCAACTAAGCCACCCAGGCACCCTGAGGATTTCCTTCTTTTTAAAGACCAAATAATGTTCCATTGTGCAAAATATATAGATTTCCCTAGCCTAAAAGTTTATATGAATGTATTTATACATAATTGGGCTTTTGTGACTGGCTTCCTTAATTTGGCACAACATTTTCAAGATTCATCCAAGTTGTAGCATGGATCAGTACTTCATTTCTTTTTATGGCCAAATAACATTTCACTGGATGGGTATACCATTTTGTGCTTATCCATTTCTCCACCAACAGACATTTTAGTTGTTTCCATCTTTTGGCTATTGTGAGTAATGCTGCTATGAACATTCATGTACACATTTTTGCAGGGACAAATGTTTTCATTAGCTGTAGGTATATGCCCAGGAGTAAAAATGCTGGATCATATGAATCAAACTCTATGTTTAAGCATTTGGGGAACTGTCAGTACATTTTGCAAAGTGGCTCCCCCATTTTACATTCCTACTAGTTGTGTATGAGGATGGTAATTTCCACACAGCCATGTCAGCACTTGTTATTATGTGACTTTTTGATCCCAGCCATCCCAGTGGGTGTGAAGTGGTATTTCACTGTGGCTGTAATTTACACTTTCCTGATGATTAATGATGTCGAGTATCTTTCCGAAGGGTTACTGACCATTTTTATATCTTCCTTGGAGAAATGTCTATTTACATCTTTTGCTCATTTCTAATCAGGATAGCTGTGCTTTTTTCTTTCACTGTGTGTGCTTTTGGTGTCATACTTTAAGAATCTTTTGCCAAGGGGCGCCTGGGTGGCTCAGTTGGTTAAGCGACTGCCTTCGGCTCAGGTCATGATCCTGGAGTCCCGGGATCGAGTCCCGCATCGGGCTCCCTGCTCAGCAGGGAGTCTGCTTCTCCCTCTGACCCTCCCCTCTCTCATGTGCTCTCTCTCATTCTCTCTCTCTCAAATAAATAAATAAAATCTTTTAAAAAAAAAAAAAGAATCTTTTGCCAAATCCAAGGTCATGAAGATTTATCCATATGTTTTCTCCTAAGAGCTTTTAGCTTTTATATTTAGATCTTTGACCTATGTTAATTTTTGTACATGATGTGAGGGAAGGGTCCAACTTCATTCTTTTGCATGCTGATATCCAGTTATCCCAGCACCGTTTCTTGAAAAGATGGTTATTTTCCCCATTGAATGATCTTGGCACCCCATTGAAAATCAACAGACCACAGATGTATAGGTTTATTTCTGGACTCTCGATTTTATTCCATTAACAACATAGCCTTAAATTACATAACATAAAAATTGACAAATGTGCCTGAGATGCACATTTTTTCAAACACATAAACTGTTTCCTTAATCAGGGAGAGCTACAAAGTCTACATACTATGAACCATGAGGGGCATTAGTCATACAAATTAGGATATAATTGGTACCCCCAGAGTTGTGCAACATGATATCCCTGCCCAAAATTAATCTTAGTAGGACATAAGGATGTTGCTTGAAATTCTTTTAAAAAATCCTACTGACTCTATTCACTGACCATGGCTCAATAAAACTAGACAAATGACAAAACATAATCATAAATTTAAAAGCTAAAAGGCAAATTTGAATCAATCATGGTTGAAAGATGAAATAAAAATTGAAATAAAAATATTTAGAACTAAACAAAATGAAGTAACACAAATACTTGTGGGAATCAGCAGAGGAAAAATTATTATTAAATCATTAAATAAAAAACAAAACAACTGAAACAAAGCAGAATAAACTAGAAAATGTACACAAACCTAAAGTATGTTGAAGAAAAAACTAGTTAAAATGAAGGCAGTTTAAGACAATGAAAAGATAAAGATAAGTCACACATTGGGAGAATATACTGCAAAACATGTATCTGATAAGGAACTTGTATCCAAAATATATAAAGAACTTTTAAAATTCAACAATAAGAAAACAGCCCAATTAAAAAAACGTGCAAAAGATCTGAACAGACACTTCACCAAAGAAGATATACAGATGGCAAATAAGCATATGAAAAGATGCTGAACATCATATGTCATACAGGAATTGCAAATTAACAATGAAATACCACTATATACCTATTAGAATGGTTAAATGTGAATAAAGCTGTAGAGCAACAGGAACCATTGGGAATGTAAAATGATAAAGCCACTTTGAAGACAGGTTAGCAGTTTCTTATAAAACTAAGCATACTCTTACCATATGACCCAGCAGTTCTACTCTTTGGCATTTACTAAAATGAGTCAAAAACTTATATCTACACAAAAAGCTGCATATGAAGCTTATAGCACTTTTATTCATAATTGTCCAAACTTGGAAGCAACCAAGATACACTTCAGTAGGTGTATGGATAAACTGTGCTACATCATTCAGTGGAATATTATTAGCATAAAAAGAAATGAACTATCACCACCAAGAAGAGACATGGAAGAATCTTTAATGTATATTGATAAGTGAAAGAAACCAATCAGAATAGCTTACATACTGTAGGACTCCCAAGTATATGACATTCTGGAAAAGGCAAAAGTATAAAGACAGTTAAAAGATCAGGGGCGCCTGGGTAGCTCAGTCGGTTAAGCGTCTGCTTTCAGCTCAGGGCATGATCCTGTGGTCCTGGGATCAAGCCCTGCATCAGACTCCCTGCTCAGCAAGGAGCCTGCTTCTCCCTCTCTGGCTCTCCCTGCCTGTACGCACTCTCTCTCTCTCTCTCTCTCTCTGTCAAATAAATAAATAAAATCTTAAAAAAAAAAAAAAAGACAGTTAAAAGGTCAGTGATTGCCAGGAGTCTGGAGGAGCAGAGGTGATTTTTAGTGCAGTGAAACTATTCTGTATGATACTGTAATGGTAGACACATGAAATACATTTGTCAATCCCTTAGAACTATACAACACAAAAGTGAAGTCTTTATTATGCTAAGTGAAATAAGTCAGACAGAGAAAGAAAAATACCATATTATCTCATTTATATGTGGACTCTAAAAAAAAAAAAACCAAACAAGCAAAAAAAGCAGAAACAGACACATAAATAAAGAGAACAAACAGGTGGTTGCCGGAGGGGTGGGTGGGGGGATGGGCAAAATAAGTGAAAGGGAGTGGGAGGTACAGGCTTCCAATTATAGAATGAGTAAGTCATGGTGATGACTGGATGGAGGTATAGCACAGTTTTTTTAATGCTATTATAATAGCATTTTATGGTGAGAGATGGTAGCCACACTTGTGGCAAGAATAGCATAAAGTATAGGCTTTTCCAATCACTGTGTTGCACACCTGAAACTAATGTAACACTGTGTGTCAACTATACTTCCATTAAAAAAAAAAAGACTGAGGCACCTGGGTGGCTCAATCCATTTAAGCATGGGACTCTTGATCTCAACTCAGGTCTTGATTTAGGGTTGTGAGCTCAAGTACTGCATAGGGCTCCATACTGGGCATGGAGCCTACTTAAAAAAAAAAAAAGACTGAATCCTAATGTAAACTATAGACTTTAGTTAATAATTTATTGGTTCATCAGGTGTAACAAATGTACCACAGTAACACAGGATATGGGGGAAATTGTGAGGGGATGATGTGGGGTGGGATGGGGGTGGGCAGGAGATAGAAAGTATATGTGAACTCTGTATTGTCTGCTCAGTTTTTCTTCTTCTTTCTTTCTTTCCTGTTTTTTTTTAGAGAGGGAGAGGAGTGAGGGGGTAGACAAAGAGGGAGAGAGGATCCCAAGCAGGCTCCACGCCCAGCACAGAGCCAGACACCGGGCTCGATTCCACAACCCTGAGGTGAAATCGAGCCAGATGCTTAACTGACTGAGCCTCCCAGGAGCCCCTCAATTTTTCTGTAAACCTAAAACAGCTCTAAAAAATAGCGTCTATTAATTAAAAAAAAATTAAAAATAAAGGCAGAAATTCATCACAGGGAAAAAAATTAGAGTTGAATAGAACCAGAATGTGGTTTTTTGAGAAGTTTAGTAAAATAGATAACTACTGATAATATTGATCAAGTCAAAAAGAGAGAAGGTACATATAAAAACATTAAGGGCATTGTATGAGAAGAACAATACATAATACTAGGAATAATTTTGCACTAATAAATTTGAAACCTCAACGAAAATAGTCATTTTTCTATAAAGTTGTAAATTTCAAAAGTAAATTGTATATTAAAAAAAAAAGTAAAGGAAATGTAGAAAACATAAAAAGACAACTAATCACACGAGAAACGGAAAGATCTGGGAAACTTCCCAAATGTAGCAAATGATGTTACAAACAAGTTTTGCAAAAACTTTAGGGAACAGAAAAATCCTCTTACATAAAATATTCCAGAGTACAGGAAAAATGGAAAACTAATTTTGTGAGTTGGGAATAACCTTGTCACAAAAGTTAGACATATATAGACAGCAAAACAATAACAACTAAACAGAAGGCAATCTCACTTATACACATAGATGTGGAAATCCTCAATATTAACATTAGTACATCAATTCCAGCAAAGTAATAAATCACTAATGATAATCAAGCTTTCATCACAAAATGCAAAAATGATTTGGCTGGCTTTCTGCACGTGCCATTTGCAAAGGCTCACACTCACTGCCCTTGGGGGTGCACATAGGGAGGTAGCCATGGGGAGGTGTGTGAAGCTGGGGGTAGGGGATAGGGAGGATACCCGTAGGCCACTTGAGGAGGGGATCCACAAACGAATCATCCCCAGCAGTTTGTGGGGAGGCTTCCCAGTGGAGTCCACAAAGCAGCCGGTAGGATCTGTGTCTCTTTGATGCTGTGGAGTGCCCTAGCTGCTGTTCTTGCCAGCTCCCCCTTGTCCCCCCACCCAAGTTGTGGCACATACCTCCATATTCTGGATGGAACAAGAAAGGAATGGGTCTCTTTGGCAGCCTCCCATACAGCTGGGAAAGCCAGGTGCTCACTCACATGGTCTCACTCTCTCCCGTGGGAGAAATTACCGGCTGAGTCGGTTTCTCTAGGCACTGAGCCATGCAGCCTTGGGGGACGTGACACAGGTCAAGTGAAGCTGTTCTTCTTACCCTCTTCAATGCATCTAATCTTGGATATTTTTTTTTCTCCAGCAGGGCTGGACTCCTGGACGTCCACAAAGTCACTCTCATCTGTGGCTGATTGCCAAAGTTAACTGTCCATTGTCTTTTTCTGGAGATTCCTATTAGACACATAGTGGGAATTCTCCATAGGAGGCTATAAAAGATTTGTCTTTCACCCCTATAATTTCCACCTTTTATCTCATTGTGCTGTGTGCCAAGAGATATTCTCAGCTTGATGTTTAGTTCTCTAATTCCTCTTTGGCCATGTTCAATCTGTTATTCAACCCAGCTATTTGGGCTTTTACAAATTCCAACAACTATGTGTTGTATTTTCAAAATCTTTTTTAGTTTTTTTCTCTCACAGCTGACTATATTGCATAATGATTTAAAATTTTTTTATTTTGAAATGATTTTTAGACTTGTTGAAGGGTTGCAAAGATAGGACAGAGCTGTTATCATTCCCTTTAATGCTGACATCCTATATAATCATGGTGCAATTATAAAAACTCAGAAATTACCACTGCTACCATACTATTAACTGAATGGCAGGGAGCCTGTTTTTCCCTCTCCCTCTGCTGTTCCCCCTGCTTGTGTGTTCTTTCTCTCTCTCTCTCTCTCTCTGTCAAATGAAATGAACAAAATCTTAAAAAAAAAAAAGAAAAAAGAATGAGGAAAATCTGTATGTTCTAATATAGAAGCCCAAGACCTAATTATTGAGAAAATAAAGAAATTTGCTGATTACACATTATATCATTCATGTAAAAAATTAAAATACATTCTAGATAATATTATTTTTTATATGAATGGAGATGAATTTCCTTAAAAACCAAGTCCAAATAGCAACAGAACAACCCTTTTATTTGCTCATTTATTCATACACAGACTATCTGGCAGGCCCCTCTTAAAAGTCAGTAGATACGAAAATATGCTGTCTTAAAATATAATATAATGAAAAACAGTGGGCTTTTAATTATTCTGCTTAGCAGTCATCTCTCCATTGCTGGGGTTTACTGAACAACAAATGGAGGGCAACAGAATAATTAACCTAACAATAGGTTTGATGACAGTCTAAGAGGGGGAATCTAGTTTTGTTTTTTTTTTAAAGATTTTATTTATTTGAGAGAGAGAGAGTGATAAAGAGAGAAAGAGCATGAGTGGTGGGTGCAGAGACACAGAGGGAGAGGGAGAAGCAGACTCCCCTATGAGCAGAGAGCTTGATGCGGGGCTCAATCCCAGGACTCTGGGATCACGACCTGAGCAGAAGGCAGACGCTTAACCAACTGAGCCACCCAGGCACCCTCCGAATCTACTTTTCTAATGGCCAGGCATCTTGGGCCCTTCTATCAACACAATTTCTCGAAGTAAATGTTAAAATCTCTATGCCTCTGTTATACTTCAGTAAAAAACAAAATCAACATATGGGCGAAGATGAGAGATATTTAACATGTCACATCATTAGGCTGGGTTTTTCCTGTTTTGTCACCATGTTTCATGTATATGATGACCATTCTTCTGGAAATAAAGATTTGGGTGCATAGTCTGACAAGTACATTTATACCAACGGGTACAATAGGACTCTCTATTAACAATTCATGGACTATCTGAAGGAGATCTAGGATGAATGGTCCCCAGAATAGCAGTCATCTTGTTTAATGGCTGAGGGTTCCACTGGAAATTGAGCAGGAGGTGTCCCGCTTTCCCAGAGCAAAAGGATGTAGTTCAGCAGTTCCTCTGTGATCTTTAAGGAAGTGAGGATCTTGACATCAGACATGATAGAAGATTGGAGTGTACTTATCCTTCCTGCTCCACAAGTTGTCCTTGCTCATGTAAAGGGAGACACAGCCTCTGCCCTCATGTGGTTTACAGAGCAAGACAATGTGCTAAGGTACCATGCACATAGAAGTTATTAGGGATAATCATTTTATATGTAGGAAGTTTTTTGGTTTACCAAGTAATTCCAATCTCAAAAACCCTGAATGTTAGGTAACATTATCATCTTTATTTTATGGGTAAAGAGACTAAGACCAGAGATGTAAAGTGATGTCTCCATGATGGATATTAAGTTCCAAAAGTCAAACTTAAACTCAGTTCTGCTGACTCCTTTACCAGAGTCATCCCTCTCAGTGGCATCTGAATCTCAACAAGGATAAAAGTCGGGGCACCTGGGTGGCTCAGTTGGTTAAGCGACTGCCTTCGGCTCAGGTCATGATCCTGGAGTCCCGGGATCGAGTCCCGCATCAGGCTCCCTGCTCGGCAGGGAGTCTGCTTCTCCCTCTCCCACTCCCCGTTTGTGTTCCCTCTCTCGCTGTGTCTTTCTCTGTCAAATAAATAAATAAAATCTTTAAAAAAAAAAAAACAAAACAAGGATAAAAGTCTTCCATGAAAGCTGTAGGATTCAAACCAGGGACTTCTGGAGCTATTTGGGAGATTGGAGCACAGGGGTCCTCCCTGGGTCCCTGAAAAGCCAGCATGGCAGTAACCTGTGATAACACGCCCCTGGAAAGAAGGGTAGCACTGCAGCCCCACTCCTTGGCTGCCTGGAATGGCCTTCCTGCCAAGTCCAAAGCCTGTCTTCCTCTGGGGCCAGGGCTTCTGAATTGCTTTCTGTGGGTTCATTCCTAATTTTCATTAGATTAGGTGCAAACACTCTGAGTAAACAAAATAAAAATACCCTAGCATTGGCAGCCCACTGCTAACAGCTACACCCTGGATGGTTTCTTTTAGTTAATAATTCAACTGTTTATAAAAAAAAGGGGGGGGCATGGCAGGGACTTGGCTCCAGCTGCAAATCAACTTCAGACCCCAGAGGAACTTGAAAGAACTACCAGTGCCCACAATGGCTCTTCAGTGCAGCCTGTGTTTATTCAGGAGCAGCCCACAACCTCCATAGCCCCAGAGGCAGCCTACATGTAAATGCTACATTGTGCAGTGATTTTTTGGTTATGTGGCTTCAGGCTGGTGGCAGATGATTTGTGAGACTGCTTCAGATCCATCACGTTTGAAATTCTACCTTGGCTGGTGTGTATTGCTTGGAAGGCTCATTCATTCATCCTTCTATTCATTAAAGCTTAATTAAATGCCTACTATGTGCTAGATACTGTATTAGCTATTAGAGATAAGGAGACATGAAAGGACATAGTCATTGCCCTAAAAAGAAGATGCTAAGAAGATACCTGTGCAATCTCCTGGCAAGTTCCTTATTATACTGAGAGCATTACTATGACACTTGACATGCTCTCTTCTTGGGATCCTTTGATGAGTTAACAGCAGATTGAGGTATATGATTAACTCATCAAACATAGGTTGAGAACATACAATGACCCAGGTACTTCTCAAGGCAGCAGAGATAACAACACAGGAAAGACATGGACTCTGTCCTCAAGGATATTCTGACTAGTGGGAGCGACAGATCTGCAGAACAACAGTTGCATTAAAGAGCCATAATGACTAAGAGACAACTATTCAGGCTCCAGTGGAAGCACAAAGGAGTCATCAGTGGAGAGACTGGACTAAGTTACAAAGAGGACTTCACAGAGGAGATGATGCTGGTATTGATTCAAGAAAGATGAGCAGGTGTTCATCCAGGTGGACTGTGGGAAATGGAGTGTTCCCAATACCATGGAAAGTACCTCACTCATTCTTTCACCAGACATTTATTGAGTACCTGTTATGTGCCAGGCATGGAATAAGGGCTGTAGTAGGGACTGGTGATACAGAGGATGGAAAGACCCCTGGAAACATCTCCAGAAAAAGGGACAGACCCATAAATACATAGTCACAACACATGACCTAAGCTGTACAGTCACAAGGTACTCAAGAGGTTACTTATGATTTCTTTCTCACATCTGAACATAGACTGTCAACATTGGAGTCTGCCTTTCTAGAATTTAACCCTAATTTAATAGGAAGAAATGCTTACAGGGTGTATAAGAGGTAAGGGTGGAGATTTTGGAATCATATACAATTGTGTTCAAATCCCACTTTTGCCAAGCTAGCTGTGTGACCTTGGGCAATTTGCATAACCTATACAGAAAAAAGTTCCATTTTCTCATCTGCAACCTGACTATGGAGTTGTTGCAAGGATTAGGGATAACATATGTATTAAAATGCCTGGTTATCATAGATGATCAATAAAAGGCAATTACTTCTTAGTGCACATTTAACATTGAGAATGGAATTTCCAGTACCAAAGTGATATGTTAAGTTTATTTAGGACAATCATTATTCATTACTTCACTGTTAAGAAAACTACGATCAGGGGTGCCTGGGTGGCTCAGTCATTAAGCGTCTGCCTTCAGCTCAGGTCATGATCCCAGGGTCCTTGGATCAAGCCCCGTATCGGGCTCCCTGCTTGGCGGGAAGCCTGCTTCTCCCTCTCCCACTCCCCCTGCTTGTGTTCCCTCCCTCACTGTGTCTCTCTCTGTCAAACAAATAAATAAAATCTTTAAAAAAAAAAAAGAAAACTACGATCAATATTTGGCCTTCTGACTCTATGTGCCCAGGAGAAATATGGACATAACAAGATATAAATGAGGCTAGGTAAGCTAATTAAATTTTAAAATCTTCAGTGGTTATTCTAAGAGATCCTACTTAATGATCTAGGCCATTAGAGTCCTTGGTCAGATTTTTAGACAGAAAAACAACTTGCCCTACAACCAAGATAACAAGTTAGACAGTATAGACTAGTGTATGGATTATCTAGGGCTTTGAGCATAGGCAGACATCTTTTTGAATGCATGAGCTCTGAAATATCATAACCGAAGCAAAATATTTTGAATATAAACAATGGGACTCTCAGGGAGGGTCTAAGCTCACTCCATTTCTCACATACAAATTTAATTACCACGGAATGTTTATGAGTGGTGTGTTTATATGTGATAATGGGAAACTAGGGGAGGTGGGGGATCTGAAAAGGGTATGGATTTGGGGGTAGAAGAGAGAGGAGGAGATGAGGGGTCGGGGAGACAACAAAAGAAGGTGTCCACAGAAAATGGCAGAGTGACCAATAGGACTGCTAAGAATAGCGAAGTCTAATACTCTGTTTTATGTTGTTTGCATTTATGCAAAAATATCCTTTCACTTTTCTAAATCCTTTAATAAAAGACTATTTCATAGGTAAAGCCTTAAGTAAATAGTTTTGGTAAAAATAAAGAAAAAGGTACTCCAACATGAATTCCACATTTGAATGGACACAAGGGTGAAAATAAAGGGGCAGCCACTTTCTGTAGAACCAGAAGTGGGGCAGGAATTCAAAACCCATGTCTCAGAAATTTTCAGAAACCTTTGGGTGGACTTCGGACTTTTCACAGAAACTCATGACTTTGTTAATAACATGTGTTAAGTAAAGCCATAAAGAAGTTTATTACTTACAGGTCCTAGAATAGGTACTTGGCGTGCCTCAAGGGACCATGTGGAAAGATCACAGCAGTGCAGGCGAAGGGAATCCTGGGTGTTACTTTTTCTCCCATATTTGCTATCTCTATCTTTCCACTATACTTAACTGGGATATTTCTCAACTTTACCTTCAAACCCATCTATGGAGTTTTCCATACTTTTTCCTAAGAAATCTTTTTTTTTTCTCTAAATATTCCTTTTGTTGGGGGCGGAAGGGGTTGTTAAAAAGAAAATCCAGCTGAGTAAGTGCATAAAGAGCTAATTGGCTTTATTAAATGATTCATGAATGATTCATGAACTAGATGGGTAGCATCCCACCTAGTTGAGGAACTCTCAGGAGTTGTACAAAATGGAAGGTTTTTATAGGAAGGAGGGTGGAGCAAGAAGTTATTAGCAAAAGAAAAGAAAGGATTATTTCAGGCAAGGTCACCTTTCCTTAGGGGAAAGGACAGCAGGTCTTTTTTTTTTATTATTCTTATGTTAATCCCCATACATTACATCATTAGTTCTAGATGAAGTGTTCCATGATTCATTGTTTGTGCATAACACCCAGTGCTCCATGCAGAATGTGCCCTCCTCAATACCCACCACCAGGCTAATCCATCCTCCCACCCCCCTCCCCTCTAGAACCCTCAGTTTGTTTTTCAGAGTCCATCGTCTCTCATGGTTCGTCCACCCCTCCTATTTCCCCCGCTACATTCTTCCCCTCCCGCTACCTTCTTCTTTTTTTTTTTTTTTTGACAGCAGGTCTTATTAGGTAGATTACCTCATCTTCTTTAGGGGGTATGGAGAGAGCACCTGTGATAGATTCCTCATAGATGCTGATCAGAAAATTCCTGACTGACCAATTAAGACTACATTTTGGGGGAGGTTAAAACTGCAATTAGGTATTAAGCTCAAATTGGGTGACTTGACTTAAGTGACACCATTTTGGGCCTGTGATTTTCTTTTTAACATAGTACAACACTCTGTTCTACATTTTTGAATGCAGCATCTTATCTCTATGAGAGCACTAAAGTTATTCTGTTGAAGATTTCTTTCCCTGCATTGTCTCTTTTTTTTCCCCACTTCTCATTTCTTTAGTTAGGTCTCTATCTATCATCTTACAGGTTTTCCTCAGATACCTAGTGACCCTGCATTGTCCACCTTTCAGCAGATGAGGTCATCAAGGGATGTGTGCTGTAACAACACCTACATGTAAGGAGCCATCTAAGTCACGATACAACTCCACTTTCTATGTAGATGGTTACATAACATACATGATATCTCCAGGCACCCAGGCCCCAGGAATCCATAGATTACAGGTTTGTTTACCATAAGCAATCCTAGAAAACCAGGTACATCCTTCTAAAAGCATTCCAAGGATAAGACTCTCCCACTAGCAATACCATTAGTTTGTTTGCTAGGAGGTCTGCATTAAATGTTCATAAAAATATTTGACTGGCTCGCCCTTTTTCTTTCCTGGTGTGTCTCCCAAGTAATGAAGAGAATGAATTACAGACCTATTGCTTAGCCAATTACTTTGCTGCATTTATAGTGTGCTGGGATATCTTATTTAATCACAGAGAGAACTATAAGGTGTTGGTATTACTATCCCCATTTAATAAACAAGGATGTGATACCCAGCACCTAAATTGTTTCCCCAAGGTCATGATATCTGGTAAAATCAGGAGGCCCTCACAGGGCTAACCTCAAGTTCTCCTCCCCATTGTGATCCCAAGGATAAGGTCCCCTAGCCAGACAATCCTCCTTATCATGGGGACCAGGCATAGTTTCTGCTTTTCTCTGAGTAGCAGGTTCCAGTTCTTCACCAGCCTGAGGAAATTATTCAAAAGGACAGTCACATCCTCCCAGAGGAACGAGAGGTCACCTGACCTTCTTGTTACTTCAAAGCCTGTATCCCTTAGCCCCTACTTGTTCACTCTGTTCCCAAGTTCCAACCCCTATGTGGTCCTGCATGGCATGCAGTGTCCTCTTCCCCTATGCTATGAGTATAACTATTAAACTGTTGTCAATCTCATAAATAACTGAAGAGTTATAGATTTACACCATACAATAAATGATCATTCTGAGTAGAAAGAGCATTCAAACTACACACTAAGTGCTCCAGGTCCAAATTCCTTAGTCCCTATTTGCGACACATATTTCACATAAATCTAGCCTATAATATCCCACTTTTCCTACTGACCTGCTGACTGGTGGCCTCATGCATCTTTCAGGCCACTGCAAACTGCCTAATAAACTAAGTGGCTGCCAGGAGCTTTGAATACTTTTCCCACAATGACCACAGACCGTAAGGAGTGAGCTGTCCCTAGTTACTTGGGACTGAGCACCCTTGATTATATAATTGATTAGTCTGCATACTGTCCTTGAAAGGGAGAAGTTGGTTACATGGCATCAGAAAAAGAACAGGGAAAATGAGATGGGTCACTGGTTAGCTTCCATGTTTAATCATGTTTCAAGTGAGAACTACACATGCATCTCACACACTATTAGATGAGAACATTCACAAACTAGAAATACAAGACTGAGGATTCCATTCTGGCTTATGTTAATCCTTCTAGTAATATTTCTTCAGAAAATGAAAAATCTGGGTCAAATATGAAATCGGATGGGATACTGGGACAACAGGTATAAACAGGAGGTATGAACCAGGATGTTTCGTCATTCAGATTCCTGTTTGCCAGAGCAAAAAACAGAAGACTCTGGAAAATATTAGTGGCTTATCTTCAAAAATACCAGGGGTGGGGCGCCTGGGTGGCTCAGTCGTTAAGCGTCTGCCTTCGGCTCAGGTCATGATCCCAGGGTCCTGGAATCGAGTCCCACATTGGGCTCCCTGCTCGGCGGGAAGCCTGCTTCTCCCTCTCCCACTCCCCCTGCTTGTGTTCCCTCTGTTGCTGTGTCTCTTCTCGGTCAAATAAATAAATAAAATTAAAAAAAAAAACAAAAACAAAAACAAAAATACCAGGGGTTGATACCTGTTCTTCCCAGAATATCGTCATTACTAGAATAAATCAATACGGGCTTTGGTGCCTGTAGGTAGTTATTAACCGAGTAAATGGTTTATTTTTAATTCCATCAGCAAATATAATCATGGGTGGAAACCCATAAGGCTTACAGTGTTGAAAGCAGTTCATAGCAATAGGGAACTCTGTAGCAACCAGGCTTTAGTACAAACTGCCTTGCCACTTTGGCCTCATGTCACAAAAGACACAATACTTGAAGTGTGTGTGGCAGATAGAGATGCCTTATGAAGCTTGGGCAGACCAGATAGTAGAATGGCAATGCGAACTCCTAGAGTTTAAAAGTTGAATCAACTACGCTCCATTTGATAAGCAGTTTGTGCCCTGGTGGAGATTGACTGCTTGACCACGGATACCATGAAAGTATGAGACCTTAGCTGGTCTTATGAAGGGGCTATTTTGAGTTGTATAGCAGAATTCCACTCTTAAACAAAAATGGTTATATACATCAGTAGGTCTGGAAGGAACAAGTAAATTGATGAGCAGGTGGCTCAGATTCCCATGGCACTTGGTTCTCTATTGCTTTGCTGCCTCTACCTCAACACACTTAAGGACCATTGAGGAGTTCCACTTAACAGAAGAGGAAAAACCTTGGGCCTTCTCTACACTTGAGTGTCCACAACATGTAACTAGCCATCCCCACTGTGGTACAGCACTAAAAAAACAGTGGGTGCCTGGGTGGCTCAGTGGTTAAGCATCTGACTTCAGCTCAGGTCATGATTTCAGGGCCCTGGGATCAAGCCCCACAACAGCTCCCCACTCAACAGGGAGTCTATTTGTCCCTCTGCACTCCCTGACCCTGCTTGTGTGCACTCTTGCTCTCTCTTTAATAAATAAATAAAATATTAAAAAAATAGTAGTGACACAAAAGGACAAACATTATACGATTCCATTCACGTGAGGTACCTAGAACAGTCAAATTTGGAGAGGCTGAAAGTAGAACAGTGGTTACCAGGGCCTGGGAGGCTGAGGAAATGAGATTTATTGTTTAATGGGTATAAAGTTTCAGTTAGGGATGCTGAAAAATTTCTGGAGACAGATGGGGGTGATGGTTGCACAACAATGTGAATGTACTTAATGTCACAGATTACCCTTAACAATGATTAAAGTGGTAGATTTTGTGTTAAGTATATTTTTACCACAATGAAAAAAAAAATAGCAGAAGAAAATTCTCCCAATGGGTAGAACTTTGGTTAATATGACTAATGGCCTTACTCATGAATCTGCACTGATCTATGGATAATGCCTAAAATAGTTGGTCAGAGATCTGAAAAATTTAAAACTAGAAGACTGATAACAAGGATATCAGTATGGACCTCTTAGAATTAGAAGCCTGTGAATATATGTAGCCTATGCTCCCCAGAGGCATCCAGTGCAGAGGATGCCCTTAATAATCAGGTGGACACCTTGGAGAATTGGACCCATTCTCTAGTCATCAGGTGCCTCTTTCTACAACCACATCTGTGCTTCTATAATGGAACCATATATGTAGAGATGATGGTAGCAGAGATGGAGGCCATGCAGGAGTGGAATAATACAAACATCTCTTCTCTTCTTAGATTTGATCTGATTACCACCACTGCTGATTGTCCTGTGTGCCAAGAGCAGAGGTCCCGTGAGTCCCCATACAGCATAATTCCCTAGCTGGTCCCTCCTGTTGGCTAAGTGGGGAAAAGTTGTTTGTATTGGATCCTTTTTTCCCAGTCACAGTTATTTGTTCTCATTGGAACAGATCCTTATTCTAGATATGATATTGTCTTCCTTGCCTACTTTGCTTCTACTACCATGACTACCATGGTCTCCTAGAATGCCTCATCCTTTGCCATAGAATCATGCATTACATTATCTAGAACCAAGAAACTGATTTTGCAGCAAAGGCAGTAGGACAGTGTAGATGTGCCCTTGAGTTTTACTATATGCCTCTTTATCCAGAAGCAGGTGGCTTGATAAAAATGTGAGGTCACTAGCTGGTGACAATACCTTGAGAGGTTAGGGCATTTACCCAGGATACAGATGTGTCTTAAACTATCAGCCAATATATGGTGTCATTTCTCTCATAGACAGAATACACTGTCTAAAAACCAAGGAGCGGAAGTGGGAATGACCTCCTTTCCATTACACATAATAACCCGCCTACCAAAGTTCTGCATACCATCCCCTCAACCTTTAGATAAGTGAACTGAGAGGTTTGGGTGCGCAAAGGACATACTTTCACCAGTAAACACACAGGCATGTGCTAGTAACTTGGAAGCAAAGATTGCTCTCTAACAGACAGATGAGAAGGTCACTGTACGGGCTGGTGATTGGTCCTGATTACCAAGGGAAAATTGTGTTGTTGCTACATAATAAGGCATGAATGATTATGTCCAGATCCCAGAGAACTCCCATGTCCAATGACAACAGTCAGTGAGAAACCATGGCAAACTAATTAAGATAGATCCTTAGTATGCATGAAAGTTTGGGCCCCTCCCACCAGTTAAAAAAAAAAAAAAGTCATGCAGGCCAAGATGCTCAGAGAATGGAAGGGGGGAGCATTGCCATGATTATCAAATAAGGCCTCATGACCAGTTATGGAAATGTGTCTCTAGCATCCATATTTTCTAATTACTTACTTCTCCCCTTTTCCTTTTATGTGAAACAGCACTTATGTGAAAATAACCATTGATGGTGGTTAATATTACAGTTTAGCTCCAAATGAGAATACCATTGAATCGACATACAAAAACTGATAGGACTTTGGGTTTCCCCTGTTTTGTTTTGAATTCTCTTCCTCCAAATGAAAGAAAAGAATAGATGGACTGTGTGGTCGTTTTCCAACTGTCTCTCCAGCTCCATTTTCTGCCCTTCTCTGACCAACTCTGCACCATGACAGGATGACTTCTAAGGACCCTGGCATCTGTTCTCCTTTGCCCTGCAGCTATCAAATGGTTCAGCCAATAGGAGGCATAATGAGGAATCTGAAGGGCCAAAGGAGAGAGATTTTGGGGTATTTCTTCCCCACTCCCTTCCTACCAGATAAGTGGCAGCAATTTTGTTCCTCTACGTATGGACGATGCTCCTTTCAGGCAACCTCTTTCATGGCCATGGCTCTTGCTGAGTTTTGGTAACACCTAACCTCCCCTCCTACCTTCAGTCCTCAGAGTTGTGATGGCTTCCTACTGTTGACAGTCCCAAGACCTCTACCATTTCTTATTGGTTCTCTCAACCCTACCTACATCTCTATACGTGGTCCTTTTATTAAACTTTCTTCTATTAAACCTACTTATTCTTTAGGGCAAATTTTGAAGTATTTGCTATTAAGCAAGAAAATGCACAGATTTTAAGTGTACAGTTTAGTGAGATTTAATGAATATATACACTCATGTGACCACCATCGTCATCAAGATATAGACCATTCCCATGAGGTCAGAAGTTCCTTTGTGTTCCTGCCCTGTCAAAGGCAACCACAGTATTTACTGTTACCCCAGATTAGTTTTGCCCCTCTTGAGCTTCATATGAATGGAATCATAAACTCTTTTGTGTAAGGCTTATTTCACTCAGCAACCACATTATTGAGTATATCAGTATTTCATTCTTTTGATTGCTAAATAGCATTCCATTGTGTGACTATGACACAGTTTGTTTTTCTAGTCATCTGTTGATGATGCTTGGGTTGCTTCCAACTTTAACTATTGTGACTAAAGCTGCTGTGAAATTTGTGTACAAATCTTTTTGTGGAGATAAGTTTTATTTCTTTTGGATATACATCTAGAGGTGGAATTCTTTGTCATAGGAGAGCTGTATATTTAACTGTATAGGAAAATGCCAAACAGTTTTCTAAATCAGGGGTACCAAACCTTTGGAGCATGCCATCTCCCCAAATTAGGACAGGCCAAGACAGATCTGAAAAAAGTCAAATTTTAAAATGTTAGGATTAGACAGTAATGGTCAACTGACTATTCTAAACACATTAGTGGCACAGCTCCTGAGGGAGTCTGTCAGTAGCTCCTGTAGGTGCCTCCTGGCCACTCCCCTCCATTCTCAGCAATAACCTAAGGAGTAAGACTTCTGGTAACCTAAGGAGTGAGACTTCACATGTCTGAGCTGGAGGGGACCTTTTAAAGCCTGATTATTGCTGCTCAGAGCTCTGGGCCCCAGAGCATTTTTATTTTAAAAGCATAGTTTTGTGTTTTGTTTTTTTTTTAAGGGAGAGGGTGGGGCAGGGGCAGAGCGAGAGAGAGAGAGAGAGAGAGAGAGAGAGAGAGAATATCTTAAGAAGGCTCCATGCTCAGCACAGAGCCCAAGGCAGGGCTCAATCTCACAACCCTGAGATCATAACCTGAACTGAAATGAGAAGTCTGACACTTAACGGATTGAGTCACCCAGGAGCCCCTAAAAGCAAAGTTTTATTTCACAAAGGAATTAATCACTAATAATAGCCTTGTTGACATTTAGAACAAGGAGAGGAGATATCTTTTCAGTACACTTCAAAAATTATAGGAGCTGAAAAATGACACCTGTAGTAAATCAGATGTGGGTTCAAATTCCAGTTTTTACCTTAAAAAAGAAAGTAGGTAGTCTTTCGATGTCTGTGTCCTAGTTCATTGTCTTGGGGACAAGCATCTGTTCCTTTTAGCACCAATTACTTGTTCATCTTCCTTAAATATCTGTCTTATTTAAGGTTGAGCATTTTTTTGGACAGATTGGAGCCTCACGCAGGGTCAGGCACACTGTGGGCCCTCCCTACATATCTGTTGGCCAGTACGTGAAGGTGGAAGGGACTTGTACACTGTACAGTGTCACGGGTGCCCCAGTTACAATACTGATCTTTATTACACCACGCGCGAAAAATGCAAATCCTCCTTCCCTCACTGAATGATGTTAATGTTATGAACAGGACAGGGGGTGAGCGGGAAAAAGGAACCAATCCAGAGGTGGCCACTTTATTTTTATTTTTTATTTTTTTTAAAGATTTTGTTTATTTGACAGAGAGAGACACAGTGAGAGCAGGAACACAAGCAGGGGGAGTGGGAAAGGGAGAAGCAGGCCTCCCGCGGAGCAGGGAGCCCGATGCGGGGCTCCATCCCAGGACCCTGGGATCATGACCTGAGCCGAAGGCAGACGCCCAACGACTGAGCCACCCAGGCGCCCCAGAGGTGGCCACTTTAGAATGTGGATTCCCAGCCCAGACCAACAGAATCCGAATTTTAGGCCCTCTCCTGGTCAAGGAAGCCCTGATTTGGAAGGTGTGAAAATGGTGACAACCACGCCCGCGCTGTCGGTGCTGAGAAATGTTAGGGCGTACCTTGAAAAGTCGTGAAGGAAGCGTCTCGAAGATGCTCCTTTCTGAGGGACTTTCAAGCTACGCTTTTAGGAGGAGTCTCGCTGTTCCGTGCGTTTCACTCCTTAGAGTGAGGTTGGCAAGTTAGATTCTTCTTTTTCATAAACATGTTCCTGCTCTGTGGGAGGACGCCAACTGCAAAGTCAAGAGGCAGAGGACAGAATTAGGCATTCGGTTTTGAATGGTCCTCCCGGAGGGCCCGGCCTCTCAGACTGCGTCACCCTTTCGCCGAGGGTCCCCCAAGCAGGCGGGGGTTCCCTGCAGCCGGCTCTCCCCGCCTCCCCGCGCCCTCATCCTCCGCCCCGGCGGCGCCCCGGGAGCTCGGCGTCCGGCGCAGCCTCTTTTGGTACCGAGGCCTCCAGGTGCCCCGCGCGAAGGCGGAGCCGGGTCCAGCCGCCTCCCCTGCGCCTCGGACGAGACCCTCGGGAGCTCGGGAGCCCCAGCGCGGCGGCTCCGGGCGCCCGGCCTCCCCGAGCTGTGCGCGCTCCTCCCAGCGGCGCCTGGGGCGCGAAACCCACGGAGCAGAGCGCAGCGCGCACGGCCGAGTGGCGCACGAGGGGCAGTGGCCGCGCAGCCGCGCCCGCCGCCGGAGCCCGCGCTCGAGCCCGCCGCGCGGGGACGCCCGGACCATGGCTGCAGAGGGACGCGGCCTCCGCGCCCAGCTCTGGGCGGCGGCGCTGTTCCTGCTCGGTCTGCCGCGCCTCTCCGTGCGGGCGGATGGTGAGTGTGCGCGGGGTGCCGGGGGTGGCGCGTGGGGTCCAGGTGGGGAAAGCGACGCTCGCTGGGGTGCTCCCTCCCGCAAGCCTGGCGGGGAACGACGCGAGCGGCGCCCGGGCGACCCCGCATCCCTCTCCTGACCCACCGGGTCTCCGCTCGCCCCAGCGCCCCCCACCCCAACCCCGGCCCGTGAACCCTTCCTCCAAGCACCGCAGAAAGCCTGTGCGATGGTCCGGGAGCCTGCCGCTAGCTTTCCGAAGATCTTCATGAGAGGTCTTTACAGTGAAGTCACGTCTAGGGTGCCCTAGAACCTCTTCTGCCGAGATACAACTTTCCACGTGTATTAAACGTACTCCTGGTGGCAAGGCGGAGAAGACTCCCTCGGTAGTTTGGCTTGGTCCAAGAATATTTGAAAGATGAGTGGAAATCAACTAGATAAAGGGGAGAGGAGAGTGTCTTGTCGGGTAGGAAATATCATGTGTAAAGGCCCTGTGAATGGCAGGGAAAATGGGATAAATGATAAACTGGCTGGAGCCGGGATTGCAAGGTGAGGATGTCGTTTGACACAAAGCTGAAGTAGATAAGGAAGAGATTATTGCAGGTTATGAGAATCGATCTGCTTTGTTTGTTTGTTTCTTGTTTCTTGAACCTCAATTCAGCTTTCAGTACTTCCCTTAAATTGGCAGGATCAGAGCCTTATATCGGCTAAGTTTCCAAAAGCTAATAAAGCTGTATTTTGATTTTGGAACAAAACCCCGTTGACTTGGTGAAGGAGGATCTGAAAGAAAACAAGCCAGCAGTTCTCACATCCATGAGCAGTTTCTAGAAAATCCAAGCTTGGGACAAATTAAATTGTTGAAGGAGAAAAACCCTCGCCTGATTTGGGATGCTTTGTGTATTTTTAAATGTCATTGATTTTTAGTAAGCAATATCGGGTGAAATGAGAAGACCCGACAAAAAGAAGCATGGTGGTTAAGGAAAGGAGTAAAGTAAGAAAAAACTTCCAGATATTATCTTAGAATTTTTGGTACTTTTTGTCCTAAGTGCCAGCTTGAAAAACTCTTTGCTCCTAATTAAGGATGAATGCCTTACTTCTTCATATCCTCAGAGTGTTAGAGGAGAAAACAGTTTTAACTTTGAAGGCTCCTCATGATAACTGTTCATGTTTTAAAAATTGAGATGTAATTCACATAAAATTTACCATTTAAAAATTTAATTTCAATGGTTTTTAGCATATTCACTATGTTGTTCAGCCATCACCACGATCTAACTCCTGAAAATGTCTATCCCCTGAAATGAAATCCCATACCTATTAGCAGTCAATCCCTTGTTCATTTTTTACTGTAGCATTTTTTTTGCCTGACATTGAGTCATGAAAATTAGCTGATTTTAAAGAATGCAAGTAGAATAAATTGGAGCTAGTATTAACTTTTGGAACAATGTATACTATTGTACCAACTTAATTCATTTTAAAGAAATATCTCTGCAATCCAGGAGGCTTTAGAGTTTCACCCTATCGTTACTGCTTAAACGGAATGCCAAGTGGATATGGATCAATATTTTGCCCCTATCTGGCTTGAGGTGGGTCATAGAAAAATGGAGCAGAAATATCACTGGAGAAGGAGAGAGTAACTGCAGCATGAGAGCTTGTTTTCTTGTTGCCCCTTGCCAGAAATGCTCCGTTTCTCCCTTCTCCTTTCTTTCCTTCTCCCCCCTTCCCCAATTATGGGTACACTTGCTTTCTAGAAACTCCATTTGCTGAGTTCCAACTTTTATAATAGAACCATTGAAGAATTAGAACCTATATTACGAAAGGATTCTTTTCTTTACCAAATACATGTTTAACTACTACCACTTTCCACATTTAGTTATTTGTGTTCTGCAGTGATGGAAGGAAGAAGAAGAAAAGTTCAGCTAAACTGTGATGTGTTATAGACATTTGAAGAGAGACTTGGAGTTCTTTTTTTTTTTTTTATTCTTATGTTAATCCCCATACATTACATCATTAGTTCTAGATGAAGTGTTCCATGATTCATTGTTTGTGCATAACACCCAGTGCTCCATGCAAAACGTGCCCTCCTCAGTACCC